>NC_081406.1:514411290-515011290 GCF_030272615.1 Cryptomeria japonica
ATTTTTGAGGATATTGAATCTAGAGGCTAACACTCTAATTCTATGAATGGCACACGCAACAATCTGATGTTTGAAGATCATAATTTTCAAGATATTCTAGGCAGCTTTAAATCAATTAATCCATCAAATAATATGAGGTATTCTTCAAAGGACTTTCTTCCTACAGACTTTCAAAATATTTTAGCAGGGGAAGATTTTGAGAACATGGTTGGGAATTTACTATTCAAGGTGGCAAAAGACAAAGTAGAAGAGATAGTTGATGAGATAATGAATGAAAGCCCAACTATTGGTGGTAATGTTCATAATAAAATAGAGACGTTGGAGGATTCTAACAAAAGTTAGAGAGATTATGTGGATTTTGATACAACCTTGTCTATTGATCAAACAAGCCTTTTTATTCCATCCTATAATACTATTTATCCTTTGAAAAAGGAAAGAGTTAAACCGCCAAAGATAAAAATGACTAAGGAAGAGATTGCAACAGGCATAAAAACTACCTTGGATGGAAAATTTAAAACTAGAAACACAAAGCAGGCAACATTAGTTGCAATTCTAGAAAATAGAACAAAGTCAAGGAGAGCATGTAGCTCTTTGACTGTATATTGAAGATAATGCCTTGGAATTTTATACCCCTAACAAGAAGTGCCTCACTAAATCACAAGTTGATAGTATTGAGGCCAATTTAATTTTGCTACAATAAACCAACCTTTTCAAGTCAGAAGGCCAAGCAATTTTTAAAGGATAGAAAAATTGGTAGGTTATTATGTTTCCATCAATGGGAATGTTAAGGGGCTTGACAATTTTATGCACATCTTTAAAAATGAAGGTGGGCCTAATAATCTTAAATTTAACTATATCACTTTGATCAATCATTTATGGTCCTTAATGTATATGGCCCTTCATCTACATTGAGAAAAAAACTTCCTTGTGATTCTTTAATAAAATCTCTGGAACAATAACAAAATGACAAAGTCTTATTAGGTTGGGATTTTAATGCATTATCAGATCAATTCAAGACTAACAAGGAGCTATAATTGCTCCTACAAAAAGAATTCAATATTTCAATGAATTTATTAATAACAATGGGCTATATGATTGTGCAATATAAAATGGAAATATAACATGAAAAAATAAGAGAAGAGACTTTTTCATATTGCAGAAAGGCTTGATATATTTCTCATAAATCCTAATTGGATTATTTATCATGGGTTGTCCCTCTAAGATTATTCCACTAATAAGTTTAGATTTCAATCACCTACAATTTTCTTTTTAAGTTGTTTAGCTAAGAGGAAATCTAGCCCACACTTTAAATTTGAACAAATGTAGCTCATAATATAGAATACACCACAAGACTGAGAGGGGAGAGGCAAATCATTCTGAACCTTCAAATATTTAATTTTTGATCTTCAAACTTTAAATCACAATCATATAATCCCAGCAATAACAAACCATGAAAGTATGAAGCACAACAAACACATGATGTTCATCATATTTCTATGGAAAACTCTAAATCATGTTCTTGATCTTGAGTCGCTATGTCAAGCAATCAATATCATATCAAACTCTTATGCTTTAAATATACAATCTTTTAACTCTCTCACATTTAGAATATTATCATTAAATCTATTCTTGATAGGCTTTTGCGCATCTCCAATTTTTTATCTACATGTAGATCCTTCACACCATTGACAAATTAATTCACATCCATAAATTCAACCATCTAGACCTAAAATAATAAATGTGGTCCAGCTCAAGAGATAGAGAGGACCCAAAACAATTTCAATACAATATTTTCAAACGATTCCAACAAATCGCATACACTAGCACATTCTCCAAGGTCAATATAAAATGAAACATGTAGATGAACAATGAAGAATGCCAACCAGTTGTCCTAAAACATCTACACAAACAATGGTGAGACTAAAAACATTAGCCATACAAATCCTCTAAAAAAAATCGAACCAAAAAAATTTGATCCTAGTGTAATACAATATCACAGTCAGCTGGAGACTGAATAGCTAACACTTGAAACTCAAAACATCATAACTTCACTTGCTAATCAAGTTGCCAGTTGACAACTAAATTGGAATACCACATAGATCACATGAACAAATCCTCCAACTGCAGCACCTAAATCCACATATCTAGAAAAATACAAGACATTCTTCCATTGAGATATTAAATATTGTTTCCTGCATATAGAGACTTCCAATATACCAAACTTTCGAAAACACCACAACATCTTCAATGATACTAGAAAAATTCAACACTAAACATAAGTATTATTTCCTACATATAAAAAAGATAGGTTGACATCAATGACAACAAGATTCCAACATTCTCACCCTTTGTCATTGATGGCAACACATGTGTACCACCAATAACAATAGATCTTTTTTACTTTTTCTACTCAATTATCGATTATATTGCCTAATTTCATAATTCACATCCAAATGTTAACTAGAAAGAGGGGTAAAACTAAAAACCAAAGAATCTAATTGGAATTTCAACCCTTTTCCCATTTGAATTGTTGTTAAATCCATTGAATTCACCCTTCTTTCAATGTATTGGTTCCTTTATTAATATTAGTGGTTTTATTAGCATAGTTGGTGAAACCCTAATTTTACACCATTACACCTACATATGTATTTCTTGTTGAAGTTGCAGACCTTTATTGCAACTTTGTAATATTTACAAACATTCCTAAGTATTAGCTTCTCATCACATAGATACACACACAAACATAGAGAGATGCGGGCGTACACACACACACACACATATATATGTTGGGAAAATTTTCCCGATTCTTTGTGCTTTTGCAATTAAAGTGCTAAACACTTTTATTTATTTTGTTCTCCTTTGATTTTTTCAAATTTTTAGGCTCTTTGTGCAAACTACCACATGTCCTCCTATTATACTATGCTAGATTTTTCAATTGCACAAACATGTAAAAAATCCCACCATTACACAACTATTGAATTTTAGAAATGTCATCACAATTTGAAAGTATGTATTTGCTTAATAAATTAGCATGAACACAATTGTGAATCAAAATATTTGTTGTTTGTAAAACCTATCAAGTTTTTGAAATGTGAATATGCTTTTCACATGTATACACCTAGTGGTGCAATTCAAAGGAAATTTCCAAATGGCAAACTAAAAATAAATCTTCATAATATTGACTTAAAAGATGAAGATTTACTTTAGGCCACCAATGTAAATATTAAGATTCTTGAAATGTCAACAAAATGAACTACTTCGTACACAATTGAGCAACCCTCTATCTTGTTCATGATTTTCACACCTTTTCAAGTGTTTTTTTAACAAAGTACTACCAAATTCCTATCAAATTTATAGAATATTTTATATAAATTACAATTGATATAACCATTGCAAATACTAGTTTTTAATTTTAAAAATGTTCTATAAATTACAATTGAAGTTATCATTGCAAATACTAGTTTTTAATTTTATATACACCTTGACTAAAATAATAAAAAAATTGAATATATCTATCTCGACAAGATTGGAGGAACTAATAATGACTCAACAATACCAAACATATTAGTTGACAATTAAAATAAAAATAAGATATCCAATGAAAGAAGAATTGCTCTATGCAGACAACAAAATGGCTCTGACAAGACAATTTATTTATATTTATAAATACTTTGATTTTTTAATTAATTATTAAATATAAATAAATTGTCTTTGTCACAGCAATTTTATTGCCTGCATAAACAGCTCCCATGAATAAGGTGTGGTTGGTGTGTCGCGTGCTTGTATGACTGTTTGGTTTCTATGAAAGCTTTCGTGATTATTTAATAGATCTCAGCAAATTCATGAGGAAATAAATTACAAAATTTCTTGTCATATTTCTCTTAAATAGTTTGATCTGCAACCATCTATAGGCTAACGCTGATGCATTGGAGAGCAAGGAGAAATAACAAGAAAAACTAACATAGCATTTTATATTGATCAGAATAACATTGACAGAGCTTCAACTCTTCACAAGAAACAAACACCATTACATTCTGCTGTTTTCCACAGCCTCTTACAGCTCTACCGAGCTGAACTCAATAGAGAGTAACTAGCAATTGCATTACATTCCATTTATAATCACAATGAGGGGATTAACATTAATGTCTTGTTTTAAATGATAGTTGTGAAGATAAGACAGCAATAAATAACAGAGAAATATCACTGTTGGCTGGGAGAGAGCTTCTGCTTTAAAGGCTGAGTATGATGATTGCCATATGTTTGATGCGAGAAATTAATGCCTGCCAACAAATGTTTGCAGGACATCTTAAAAGACGGAATGAGACATTTTTCAGAAAAAAATTATTAATCTCTCAAAGCCTATAACCTCTCTTTCACAAACAAATCTCGTGATTTCCATATAACTAGCAGCTGAGTATCATTGCGAGCAGATCAAATGGAGCAACAGATATATCTGATGTATTCTGACTGGTATTTATTGATTACTTTGGCTCTCTCAGCGGCCATTTTACTCTTGTTAGGGCGGAGGATGTTATGGGCCAAAGCTGATGATAGCGCAGTGAAACACAAACTCCAACCTGGATCGACTGGATTGCCGTTTATTGGAGAGACTATCAGTTTATATCGAACCGCTAACTCATCTCGGCGTCGAAAATTCTTTGAAGAACATGAGCTCAGGTAATAATAACAATTTTCTGATTGAGAGTGTTTGTACTTTTGAACGCCAATCATATTTTTTTAAAAGCACTATCAAATCTCCACCATGAAAACCCTCATAAATAATAATTATTTGAGTTCATCGTACATTAGGATATTTACCCCCATTTGGGAGATTGGATTAAAGTGAGATGAAAATGCAGGTATGGGCCGATTTTCAGATCCAATTTGTTTGAAGAGCAAAAGCAGTTGTGTCACTGGATCCAGAGTTTAATAAATATATCATGCAAAACGAGAGACGGTTGTTTCAATTCAGAATGCCAGCATCCACAAGAGATCTTTTGGGCAAATATTGTTTGCTGGAAGTCCACGGAGAGCTTCAGAAAACGATCCATGCAAGCGTCGTCAAATTGTTCAGATACGACAGGCTCAGCTCCGATTTCATGGAGGATATACAAAATGTTTTGCTCGCCGAAATGAGTAAATGGGAAGACCAAAGACATATCGCTCTTCAATACAAATGCAGTGAGGCGAGCAAATATACAATGAATGCACATTCCACGACTTATGTCACTTGTTTATTCATTATTATGATAGCTTTCATTTTGATTAAGAGTTGTCTACCATTTTGGTTCGTTTGTTGAACTCACAGATTGGTCTTAAGTTAATGGGGAAAATGTTACTGGACTTACCCTATTCTGAAGAGATGAATGATATTTATAAGGCTTTTCACGACTTCACAGCAGCTATCCTATTCTTGCCTCTCAATGTTCCTGGAACCACTTACTACAGAGGAATTCAGGTGCCATCATAACCAAATCTTTAGTTAGTTATATTAAAAATTGGCAAATTTTGTGGCTACTAATATAGAAAAGAATGACCCCTAGAATTGGCCCATATATTTAATGCTTTGACTGGTGAGATGAAGGATTTGTTGAGCTTATGAAGCATTCAGATTTCAATCTTGGCTTCTTTGAATGGGTGAACTAGAATATATATTTTGAGAGTAATTTTTAACCATGACACTTGAATTGCAGGCCAGGAGATTTCTCTTAAAAAAGATCTACGGCTATTTAGAGGAAAGGAGAGAGCATCCGGAGGGAATTCACAATGATCTCTTGTCCAAACTCTTGAGAGATCAGAACACTTTTTCAGATGAAATTATTGCAGATACTCTACTTTTTGTGCTACTTGCTGGTTACGAAACTTCATCGTCAGATATGGCATTTGCTATAAAGTTTGTCACTGAAAATCCAAATGCATTGAAGGAGCTGACGGTTAGTGCGCCGATCGAATTCTAAATTTATTTTTAAACAATTCTCCGATCTAGTTAAGTGATTAAAATTCCTTTTATTAATATTATATAACTGAATGAATCTGTCAGGATGAGCATGATAGTATCATAAAGTCCAAAGGCACAGGCAAGGTAAAGCTCACCTGGGACGATTACCAATCCATGAAATTCACTCATTGTGTAAGCAGATATAATCGCTCTGTATTACTTCTGTTGGGTTTGGTTTTAAATTCATATTACATCAGTTTTTTAATAGAATTTTAATATTAGTGTAATTTTAGCTGAAAATTAATCAAGGTTTAGAATGTACTGATTGTCTTGATGTGACAGGTAATAAACGAAACACTTCGTTTGGCTTCTGCCGCCACGATTAGTTTCAGAGAAACCATGCAAGATGTTGAAGTGAGAGGTTGTGCTTACATGTGCAAACAATCTAACTCATTGTTTTACTTTTTGTTATTGTAAAACCTCGATGAGAACGTCCACTTAGGATTAAAACTACTTAATTTTTCAACGCAGGATTTCTTATTCCCAAGGGATGGACAGTGATTCATTTACCCAGTTCAATCCATTTGGATGAGAAGTACTATTACGATGCTGACAAGTTCCATCCTTGGCGATGGCAAAATGAGGCATGTTTTCTTAAAGAAGAATCACTGTAATTTAGTTGCAGTCAACTGATATGATTACTTTCTTGTAAATTGTTTGCCGCAATTCATTTGCAGGAGCTTTTTGACAAACCGTTTTACATGCCATTTGGAGGAGGCATCAGGCTTTGCCCGGGACTTCATCTGGGCAAATTTGAAATCGCTCTCTTTCTTCATTACTTTCTCACTAAATTCAGGTCAGATATGTTTCAGGATAATGTGGCGTTGCAATTTATCAAGTAATTATTGGAATCTAAATATTTGAATGCATGGACAGATGGGAGCCGCTCGGAGTTTATCAGGTTAAGTACTTTCCTCAACCTCACATCGCAAAGGGATTCCCCATTCGGCTGTACCCTCGATTGAAGAGTGAAGAATAAGTATTGTAGTTCTAAGATTTAAGATGACCTTTTTAAATACCTTTTAAAAACGGTCATATTGTGTGTTCCAACAATATATATGTCATTTAATAAATATATGGAAGTATTCCAATGGAAATAAGCATCAATGTCTATTATATTAATCATCTAATATAAAAAGAAAAGTAGTAAAGAAAAAAAATGTTTAAATTTTTTATACAAAATGATAAAATAATTCTAATCAATTTAGAAGTACGATATAATTCGATTCAATCATCAATAATGTTATCTATTCAATTGTTGTAAAATGTTATATGCTTGATTGTATTAAAATGTGGTGGAAGCCCAGTTGTGTGAGCCTATTAGTGCAATCAATACTTAAAATTTCAATATTATAGCTTTAGTGAGAATATGTGTCCCCTTCTATTTGATTGAGTATATAATATGCAAGGAATACGATGATGGACAGAAACAACAATCCAATTTTACTGCCTCAAGACAAATCTCCATCATCTAAGCCTCTTAGTTATTAGCTAAGGTTATTAAACCTCCCTATGGAATTAGGAAGTTTATTTCAAAATATTTATAATACCTCTAGCCAGACTTTGGATGCAAATCAAATTGTGCAAAATCACACCTCCACTAAGTAATTAAACCTGCTAATGAGATATAGAAAAATTTGCTAAAAAATATCAACAAAAAATTAAATCTTGAAAGGAAATTTCATATTTTAAATTATATGCAATTAAGAATAAATATTTATAAATGGAATGAAATTTCAATGAAAATGGATCTTTTTTATATTTTGTGATACTAGTACTCCATGTGAGAAGGATTTGTACTATTAACCTCTCTTTTAAATGAGAAATCTTTCCTACATCAGACCAAGTCAAGAGGAAGTAGCTATCCAAGCAACTATTTAGCAGGTTATATAAGGGGAAAAAGGTGCATTAGGCAATGTGCCCCTTATATAGCTTGCTAAATAGTTGGATGCATAGCAGTTCCAAGATGCATGCAAAAATATAGAATCAAATCCCATAACTATCTACAATAATAAATGGTTCACTAAGGTTTTGGGTTCTCATGAGGGGGCTTTATTATCAATTTTTAAGATTCAAGAGATCTCATGAAACAAAACAAAAAAAAGAATTGCTACAAGATTAATTAGAATCTCTTGATGAAAAATAGTAGCCTTTACTTTATAGAATTACAAATTTTAATGGGCAGAAAATGTGAGAGACTAGAAATTGTCCCATTAACTTAAGCCTTTTTTGCCACATATCAATCATGTAAAGAAATTCATAAAACCACCACATTCTATGTATTTTAGAGCTTAAACATTTAGATTTATATTTCACTACAAATTTCATGAAACCACTCAACTTTAAAATAATCTTAAAAAAATTCAACGACACCCCCTAAAACACCCACTAAAACTTTTAGGAACTCCTCCTTCATGAGACCCCAACCTAATAGTACATCACATATAGCCAGGCAACGGAGAGAAGATTGTAACACCAAGTGAACAGTCTATTGACAACAATATCTAATTAAATAGTGAAGTAATAGTCAGTGAACATTGATGGTTAAGCAATTTCTTTACCAGTAGTAGCGGTCTCACCAAGCATTCGTTCCAATTCTAGATGGAGCAGCCTGTTTTTACCCAGAATCGATGTATTTCAAAGTGAAAACACATTTGCTAGACCCTAGGTACCAGAAAAATAAAAATGACAAGGTTGAGAAAAACGAGCAAAATGAATGTCCTATTTATTACTCTGTTATAGCCAAACGCCACTCTTAGAACGCTGACAAAACTCTGTAGCTAGGCATTACATATTGTTTTTCTCTGCACGGCTTGACTTCATGTCATAGCTCACATGACAATTTTTCCAATCAATGGAATAGATCTGTTAATGATGAAAATAAAAGGACACACTAAGAGCAAAATTCGTGCAAAATAAGCATGTGTTACAAATACTTAAACTGTACACTTTCATCATTAACAGACCCACTTCAGTTCCACTGCTTAGCATGTGAACTCTGAAACAAGGTAAAGTCATGTCACACAGAGAAACACATGCAAGTTGAAAGAAAGACAAGTCGTGCAAAGAAAAAGCATACTTAGCTTGCACCGCCCAACTACGAAGGAAGTTTTGCAAATTTTAGTGATAATGTTTTCTTTGTCATAGTGTGGCTAGCGCCTTTTTATTTTGACAAATATTGTTGTAATTCAAATTGTTTAATTAACTACCATATCTAAATTTTGAAAAAAAAAATGTATTTAACCTTGATTGAGGAGAAAAGGGAATCAGTATACAACCATTTCCAAGTAAAAAGATTGAGCCAAATGAGCAAAATTCAATGTCCTCATTGAAACAATGCCATGTGATGTCCCGTTGCTCAGTTGCATGCTGACAAAACTACATAGTTGGCCATGCATATTGAGTTCACATGACAAGTTTGCCAATCACTGGAATTGCTCAGTTAGGAAAGAGCATGGTTATTGTTCATGTTTCAATGATTACATTTCTTATATATCTAATCTTTCAATTATTAATTCAAAAAAATTAAAAGTCAAATAACTAAAAGTTTATTAATAAATTTTACATGTATCAATAGCTACTTATTTTTTAACTTTTTTGGATCATAATTGATTCACTTGTGTACCTTTAATGGCTCAACTAGATTTTGTTGTCTTGTGAATCTTCTAACAATAAGGATATGGGACTTCTTGTTGTTCTTAATATTTCTCAGCCTCTTCATGTTCTTTGGTTTGATAAGTAATTATTTATAAGCCTCACAATTAAATATTCTTTAATGCAAAACAAAATGTTTCTTATCTGTCCATACTTCATAAGGTGTTGTATTAAGAGCCTTATAAGGAGATCTACTTAACATAGTTCTAGTTCTTTCCATTATTAGTCAATTTAAAGTTTTTGCCATTGGATTTGGCTGTGGAGTATACAGAGTAATATTTTGCATGCTTACAAAATTCATCAAGTTCATTAGAATAGTATTCTCTTCCATTATCAATTCCTAAAACCTTTATTTTACAATTTATTTGATTTTCAAGTAAGTCCTTAAAATCTTTAAATCTAATGAAAACTTTAGATTTATGCTTTATAAAATATAACCAAGTATATCTAGAAACAATATCAATGAAAGAAACAAAATGTAACGGTGAGGAAAAATTAGGGTTTCACCAATTAAGATAATAAATCCATTAATCTTACCTAAGGGGCCATTACATTAAAAGAGGTGGTAAATCGAATAGATCTAGCAACAATTCAATGGGCGAAAGGACTGAGAATAGTGATCAGATTTACCAATTTGCTATCTTCCTATTTTGAGTTGAAATTTGGATTTAAATTGTAGGGTTTAGGATGAAGCAATGTATAATTAGAATTAAATAGTAATAATAAACTTCTATAGGTATCAATCAGAGCCACTGACAAGGATTTGAGCAGAACAAGAGAATCAAAACCTATTCTTAAAATTTTGGGCTGATTTTCTAGGACCGAGAAGGTGGGTTGTGTTGGTTCACAAAATTGTAGATTTCTAAACCCTAAAGGTATGCTAGGCCTTATGCTCAAGTTCAATACTGGTTCTGGCCAATGAACAAGATTGATCAAAATGATCAAATTCTCCTGCACTTCAGGCTCTGCTTTGCCTAGGTAGGTGTACAAAATTATAATTCTCTTTTAAAATTTGAATAAGTCTCTATTTCAAATTGGCATGAGTATTTGAAATAGATAATAATATATAGACTAACTCCTACTCCTGTACAACTATAACTGAAAACAAAATATGTGATGATTTGATTAATTTTCAAAATAAATTCAATCAATACATTGTCCTAGGCCACAAAGTCATATTGAATCTTTGTTCATCTAATGCTTGAAATTCTAACTGCTCAGCATTGTTTTGGTTTATGCTTTGCATAAATGTGCAAGCATGTCAATTATAGAATCATACTTACTGATCTCATATTCCCCCTATTTTACGGCATTGATTCCCTTCTTATATAAAATGAAGGGGTGACAATAACTTTATACCGTTACAACTTTTGATTTGCAAAACTATTCATTTGCTGCCCCTAAACCAAAAGACATTATATAGTAAATCACTTTGAAATGTAACTAAAATAACTTGTTTTATTTCCTGTCCTCTTTTGCCTTTCTCATGACAAATAACTTCACCCAATATAAAGCCTCCTATGGTACTTTAATCTCAGTGATTATCATCATCCCCATGTTTTGATGATGTGAATTTTGTCTATTCACTTAGGCATATTTGTAAAAGTAATTTCACTTTATGAAAAGATTTAATTTAGAGACAAAATTTCCCTTTTACATGTATCTCAAGTTACACTCACTCGACACAAAATATTTCAATCCTTAGTGAAAAACATCTATCCTGATGGTAAAACGAGTCCTTTGAGTAGAAATCTGGAAAAGAAAATTCTCCATTCATCATTCATTTCAACCTTTCACCTTCTCAAAATGAAAATCTTGCCTTAACGAAAAATAACCTTTATATGCATAGCATTTTCTTCCGTCTGGCAAAGATATTTCTCCCACGTAAAAACACTCTAACCCTTTTGTGAGAAATAATCTTTGCATAGACATCCTTCAATATTTGACAATTTATCAACCAAATTTTTGTGTACTATTCTCTGCATTTTCTACTTAACAATATGAGTATTTGCTCAAGAACTCCGTTTGAAATCAAAACTCTTCATTCCTTTGGGACGATCAACATTTTCTGAAATAATGACTTGGTTAAAATCATTCCGCTTATCCATACTTAGTCCCTCATCACTTTGCATTTTAGGGTTCACCCAATATTTCCATACATTAAGGAAACCGATTGATGTTCTTTTGAATATATAAAGTGCCTACATCTTTATTTTCACTTATTTGCACCTTATGCAGAATTAACTTTCACTTTAAGTGAAAACACTAACTAAACTGGAAGAAACAACATGAAAGCCCTAAAAATTTATAAGAAAAGTATAATATGTATATCATGGATGATATATGTGAATATCACTGGTCTATTCATTTTCTCTGCTGATCTAAAATAACATCTGCGGATCTTGGCAATTATGCTTTCCGTCATTCTACATCCATCCATATGTCAATGTCTTTTCACCTTCATGACTATTTCCATTCAACATTCCTTCTTCCCATTGTGCACCCTTCTTTCTTAACTTTTATCATCTTTAATATTCTGCAATTTTCATCTTGTTTGGTTTTTAGCTATATAAATCTCTGTCTGTCATTTGAGCTTTCTTTACTTACCCTTCCATTTACGAATGGAATCATTCCAAAAGTAAAACATAAAACATTTTGAATTTCCAACTCCTATGTGCACTATCTAAGCCCTTTATCTTTCACGTTGGGTCCCTCTGACCAAATCTATGAATTCTTAGTATTGAGATAACAATTAATTGACCAACATTCTTTCACATCAACGGTTTATACTGCCTTATCCATGCTTTCGAAAGATCTTGTTTGAAAGCTCCTTTTTCAGCACGAGTTGGAGGAATTTGGCTCAATGCCTGCCAAGTTGCATTTGCTTGATTATGTCTAGAAAAATCCATTTTGTGCATATCTACAATCCTATCCAAACTCCTACGCAATCTGTCAACATTGGTTGTGAAATTTGGTTTCATTTCCTTAAAGTTATTTTGACACATCCATCTTATATTTCGATAAGGTATTCTATCTCGCATGTCATTTCTATGCTTCAACATTCTGCATGTTTTTACCATAGCATTTTCAACTATAATATCTAGCAAAAAGCCACCTTACGCCTTGCTTTGATGGATGTGTATAAACTGTTCCAAAACCCCCATTCTGGCACAAGATATAGGTTGTGGATTTTGACTTTACACTCCCCAATTGCAGTTTGTAAGTTTTGAAAGCTTCTTCGCTGAATTTAGTTTCTGCATATCTTGCTGATGTTGTAGCCGCAAAAGTATTTTTTTGCTATAATATATGTCCCTTAAGATCTCCCCATCGATAAGCTTTGATGGATATCAAATCACCATTGCAAGGCTTCACTGCTGGCATAGGCAGGGAGGACGCTGGGAAAAGTTGTGAAATTGAGCATTACATCTGCCACTTGCAGATACTTGAAAGTTTCTATTGCCTTTGAATGAATGCCCATACCACATTCCAAGTTGTTCATTTTTCTAAACACTGTCAAATAGTTTGTGTGTATTTTTTTATGTTCCCATACCGTGCAGGTCTTCCAGTGCAGTTCCAACAGTAACATCTTCCAAGTATAATTTTTGGCAAAGACTTTGTATTCCTTTTGCTTTGATGGGTGCCTATACACTGCCAATTCCACTTGCTTGAAAGTTCATAAAACCTATTCATCAAATTCGTTTTGTGTGTATCGTGCACAAGCAGGGACGATGCTAGTAAGGTTTTGGAAATCGGATTTACATCAGCAGATTGCACTTGTTTATAAAGTCTTGTCAACATGTTCACTTTCTGCATATTCTGTGTTCACTGCAAAAACAGGTCACATGCCATGTCTATACTTCTCCATTTTTCACACATGTCTACCATGGTAAATACAATCTCAGCATTGAACAAAATAATCCCAATGTGCTAGTCGCGTATGGAGAGAAAAATAAAATCTGTCCTTGCACCAGCCATTCACATTTTCTATCATTTTCCACAAATTTGTTTTGTACAAAACCGTCATGATAACATGCCATGAGGAGGAAACTCATTGTGGTACTCTGTCAAATAGCTCAAGAACAGTTGCTAATTGAAATGATTTGAAGATTCACACCAATATTGCCATTCTATGCATTTAGGCATCCAACTCCAATATAACCCCTTGTCGGGCCCAAATATAGCAGAGCTGCTTCTTCTGCAAGGGATCTATTCAGGCAGAGAATGTGACCTTCACATACTTCATGTTGTGCATATACAATGCAATTGTAAATTGTATAAGTGATATCAAAGATTTGCATGCCATACAGTGGGTCTACACGAAAGGCGGATGGAAGGACATGGTGATACAGGTAAACCGGAGCGGAAATAACAAAGTTCTTCAGCCAACTTCAAAATACTTTCAAGGCTTCTTTGGGAACTGACACAGTGTGGCATGGAGGCAGAATAACAATGGAAGGAGATTCACTCAAGGGCGTTTTAATAATGGTGCGAATCATGGGAATTCTGAGAAGCAATTCAAGGGATTTTTGAGGAAATGGTCTTTGGATCTGGGCAATCAGCGAACGTTTGCTAGGGTTGTTGGCTTGGCAAATAAGGAGACTGCAGCTAGGGTTTCTATTTCTTCACAGCAGGTGGGAAATAAGGTAAATGTGAACCTCAAGGAACCTAGTCTGGAAAAGGTAAGTAAGATACCTTCTGATCCTATTCTGCCCGAGGTTTCGTCATCGCAGGTTTGGGCTCCTATCCCTTGTATCGATCTTTTAGGTTCCTATGTCGATAAGAAAGCGAATTGTTTGCATACGAATGCTATTTCTGGGGAAAATTGGGGTGATCAAATTAGTTTGTTAAAGCTTTATCATAAATTGCAGAAAAGATGGGGGATATGCATTATTTTCAATTATTGTCTGCGAATGCTTTTATTATTGTCTTTAATTCTCCTTCTTTCAGAGATGAGGTATTAAGAACTTCACAGCATTGGTTTGAAAAACATTTAATTTCAATTGCGGCTTGGAAACCTTTTTTTGTTCCTTCTTGGTCTAGTTCGAAACTTATTCCCTTCTGGTTTGGTTTACCTAAAATTCCTTTTGAATTTATGGATCCAGATGTTCTTGAGAAAATTGGAAATACTATTGGAACTTTTTTAACATCTAAAATAGACTTTGTGGAGGGGGAAGTTCTGGTAAAAATTTGTGTTCTTATTAACCCTAACAATATTTTCCCCTGTACTTGTAATATCAAGTCTCATGATGGTATTTGGCACCAATCAATTGAGAAATTAGATAGGGAGCTTCTTAAGTCTCCTTTACTTTTGGATGCTCCTTTACTTATGGATTTTAAAAAAAACCAGCAGGTTGTTGAATCTGTCCCTAAATCCCTTAATAAAGATAGTTTGGCGGTGGGACCTTCGATTGAAGGATGTGGAAATGTCTCTTTGCATAAATTGGTAGAAATAGGTCACATTAATCTTGAAAATAATCCATTGTGTCATACTTGTAGGAAACCAAATGATCACACTTTGGATCCGGTCTCACTTTCATCTTTACTGAAGACGTTTTCTAATAATAGAGGTATAGTGGATGGTAATCCCTCAATGAATGGAGTAGATCATCCATTGATGATAGATTGCCCTAAGATGCCAAATAATCACACAAATGGTAAGGACAACAATTTGTCTTCATGCACTCAAAAGGAGGTTTTGAATTCTTCAAAGAATGTGAATTTAGATAAAAATGCAGTGGTTGATATGGAAACTATTAAACGGGTACCTGCCATAGGTTTTCCTAATAATGCTTCTTTAGTTCAGGAAATTAAGAATTTGGTGTCTAATAATTCCCCTTTGAATGTTGAAATTAATATGGCTAATGAATCTTCCTTAGGGAATAGTAATCCGTCAGAGGTTGTCCCTGTTATTATGCCAAATGAGAATCTGGTTCAACAAGTACATGATATTTTTAACAATCATGCACATCAAATGGATGAGGATATTACTGATAGAGTTGTTTGTTCAATTGAGAATGATTTGGGGGGTATAAACTCGACCCTTCCAATTTCTGTATCTGCTAATCCTTTTGCGGTTTTGGCTACAATAGAGTTGGGTTTTGAAGATAATCCATTTATTTTGGCTTCTCCAAAGTCATGCAAGAGTTTACCAATTGTCCAAACAACTCTAGTTTTTTCACCATTGGTGGTTTCTCCTAGGAGAGGTAGGCCTCCAAATAATCTTAAGACTCAAATGGAAATTGATGCTAGAATTCAAAAGATTGTCCCTTTCTCCTACTGGTGGGCAAGGGAGGCATTCGGTCTCTCTTGGTAGGCCTAAGAAAACATGCCTAGCTCCTATAAGTGTAAAAAGAAAGAGGAGTAAAAGATTCGTGACTAGTCCACCTGTGACAAGATTAGGGGCTGTGAAATGTAATTTGCAAGGTTGCTTTGGGGAAAGCAAAAATTCTCCAATTAATGGGGAGAGGGGAGCTTCGGCCTCCCCTTAAGGACAATGAGAATTATTTCTTGGAATGTTAGGGGCTTAAATGCCCCTAACAAGAGCACTTAATTAAGTTCCAAATGGACTTAATTAAGTGTGATATTTTTATGTTGCAAGAAACAAAGTTGTCAAAGGAGTCTGCTGATTTGGTTTTTTCATCTTGGAGAAGGTGGAATTTTATTTTTTCTCCGGCTTGTGGTGCTTCAGGAGGTTTGGCACTACTTTGGAATAATTATAATATTGAGGTACAATTAGTGGCATCTGCTACAAATTGGATGTTGGCTTTAGTTATAAGCAAGATTTCGAAGGTTAAATTCTGGCTTTTTAACATTTATGCTCCATCAAGAATTCAAGGGAAGAGTAAGTTATGGGGTGAATTAAAGAGGATTTCTTCTCCCTTAAAACACAGTTCCTTTATTATCTTCGGGGGTGATTTTAATGCTATCACTAATTTAGATGAGAAAAGAGGAGGTGTTTTCCCTAATAAAAGGATTATGGATGACTTTGGGGATTTCATTTCTGATATGAGCCTTTTTTATTGTAAGTCTCAGAATGGGGTTTTCACATGGACAAACATGAGAAGGGATTTTTCTTAGATTGCTGAAAGATTAGATTGGTTTTTGTTATCTGAGAATTGGATTGATTCAGATTTTGAATTCTTTTCCTCTATTCTACCGATCTCGAGTTCTGATCATTTTTCAGTTTCCCTTTTAGTTATTGAGGATAGGGCTTCTTTTAAGTCTCCATTTAAATTTGAGCCCATGTGGTTTAGGGATTCTTCCTTTTTGCCTCTGCTTATGAAATGGTGGAATTTTGCTCCTTTTTGTTCTGGGTCCCGTATGTTTCAGATTGCTAAGAAGTTAAGTTATTTGAAACTGAATATTAGGGAATGGAATGTCTCGCATTTTAAGAACATTTTTCAGGAGAAACAAAGGATTCAAGATACGATTGAGTGTTTTAATACTCATGTGCTTCAACATGGTATGGTGCCACAAGTTTTTGATGAATTGAAGTCACTAAAATTATAACTTGAGGAGGTGTTAGCTAGAGAGGAAATCTATTGGATATAGAAATCTAAAAAGTTATGGCTTTCAGATGGTGATAGGAACACTTAATTTTTTTATTCTTCAAGTAAGATTAAAAGATGTAAGAATAGGATATCTTGTATTTAGTGTCAGAATGGGAATTTATTGACAGAGCCAAAGGACATTGCTTCAGAGGTAGTTAGGTCTTTTAAGTCATTATTATCTTCAGAAAATGGAAATCTCAGTAATGATATTATATCTAATATTCCTCCTTTAGTATCTTTGGAAGACAATAAGATGTTAATATCTCCCTTTTCCTTAGAAGAAGTTAAGAGTGCTTTCTTTGCCATGAATCCAAATAAATTTCTAGGACCAGATGGTTTTACTTCTTTATTATTTCAGAAATGTTGGGATTTTGTGGGAAATGATGTTTTCTTGGCTCTCGAGGAATCTAGGAGAAATAGGTCCATTTTAAAAGAACTTAATACTACAATGATTGCAATTATTCCTAAAAATGAGGATACTGAGAATTTTGCTTACTTCCGCCCCATTGCTTTATGTAACACTTTGTATAAGATATTTACGAAGGCAATTTTCCTTAGGTTGGCAAAAATTCTACCTAGGATCATTTCATTGGAGCAAGGTGGTTTTGTTCCCGGAAGGGAGACGAAAGAGGGTGCAATTGTAGCACATGAGGTGCTGCATTCTATTTCCACCCAAAGAACCCCGGCCATGATACTTAAACTAGACATGATGAAGGCTTCTGATAGAGTAGAGTGGGGGGCTTTATGTGTTGTTCTTGAGAAGTTAGGTTTTTCCAAGGCCTAGGTCAAATGGATTTGTGCATGTATTTCTTCTGCAAGATTCTCGGTTTTAATTAATGGTTCTCCTTGTGGTTTTTTCACTTCCTCTAGGGGTTTGAGATAGGGAGATCCCCTTTCTCCCTTTTTTGTTTATTCTCCTAACTGAAACCTTTAGCTGGGCTATTAGGGCTGCTAAAGTGGAGGGGCTTTGGAAAGGTATAAGGATTTAGAATATTCCCCAAAGTATTTCTCATTGTCTCTTTCCAGATGATACTCTATTGTTTGGACATGCTTCATTAGTTGAGGCAAAAGTGATTAAAGGAATAATATAAAACTATGCATCATTTTTTTGTCAGAAAGTGAATGGTGATAAACCAAAGATTTTTTTCCTTAATACATCACAACTGGTTTAGTATAGGTTGCAATCCTTTTGGGGATTTGAGACTGAAAATCTTCCATGTACTTACCTTGGGATTCCTTTCTTTGTTAAACAGGATAAGATTGGTTTTTGGGATAAGATTATTTCGGTCATTTCTAAAAGAATTCTCTCATGGAATCATAGATGGTTAACTTTGGCGAGTAAAATTGTTCTCATCAAGTCTGTTTTGAATGTTTTTCCCATATATCTCATGTCTGTTTTGAAGTCTCCAAAAGCTGCCATTGTTAGTTTACATGATACTCTTAGAGATTTTCTTTGGAACAATAATAAAGATGGTAAGAAGAAAACTCCCTTTAGTTGCATGGGATGAGGTATGTTTGCCTAAGGAAATTGGGGGAACAGGAATTCAGAGTCTAGAGAATCAGAGTTTAGCCTTAGGTGCTAAGTTGGTTTGGAAATTATATGACAAGCCTTTCTCCTTATGGGCATAGATTATGTTTGCCAAATATTTAAATAATGGACCGAGAAAGTACATTTTTAAAGTCTCAAATTTGCCTTCGGGTTCTGCTATTTGGAATTTCCTTTGTAAATGTAGATCAGTTATTTTACCTCATCTCTCATGGATTGTTCATAGTGATAGAAAGGTCAGATTTTGGGATGAAGTATGGAATGTGCACACACCTTTGGTGAATATTAGGGATTGGTCTCCTCTAATCATTGTTCTTTCCTCCCTTTGGGGTGTTTTTGTAGTAGATTATTTTGAAATTGTGACTAGTGGACCCCTTAAGCTAGCTAGATGGAAGTCGATTGATTTCTTAAATGTTGATCAAAGCATGAAATTAGATATTGAAAATATTTTGGGGGATAAAATTGTATTTCTTTATGATTTTGAGGATGAACTTATTTGGACAAAGAATATTTTTGGTAAGTACACTATTAAAGATGGTTACAACTCTCTTATGGTTGCTAAAGATTTATCTTCTTGGCCTTATAAGTTGTTTTGGCATTCGGCTTGTCTTCCCAAAGCTGGAGCCTTTGCTTGGTTGGCAATTCAGGACAGAGTCCTTACAGGTATGAGACTAGACAAGCTTGGTATTACTGTTGTTTTCCCTTGTGTCTTTTGTAACAAAAATTTGGAATCTTCTTGACACCTATTCCTACATTGTGATTATGCTTATGAATGTTGGCAGTGGTTGTTTGAGAAGTTAAATATATCCTTTGTTACTGGTAAGGATCTCATTTCCCATTTAAGATCTTGGCACTTTATGTTTGCCTCAACTTTTTATGCATGCATTTGGATCATATCTCCATCTATTGTGATTTGGAATGTTTGGCTAGAGAGAAAAAAATAGGATATTTAAAAAAACAAGGTCCTCTGTGTCTGAGGTTCTATTAAAAATTGAGTCTTCAATCTCTGAGGTTGCTTTGTCATTTATTTATAAGAATTTGGAAAATCTTACTTCTTTTTCGCACTGGGATAGTAGAGTTACTAGAGTTTGGAAGCTGCTGTCAGTTTTACCCTCTCATGGTTCAATTTTAAAAAAGAATGATGCAATAGGTAAGAGATGCTCTGCTAGATGGAAACCTCCTCCGCAGGGGCACTTTAAACTGAATTTTGATGGGGCCTCTCATGGTAACCTTGGGTCGGTTGGGGTATGCATGGTAATTTATGATCACAATGTAAATTTTATTTAGCTAAGTGTCATGCTATTGGTTTTAAAACTAACAATTATGCGGAATTTCATGCTTTGTCTTTTGGATTGGATATGGAAATTTCTCTAGGAATTAAGGACTTAATAATTGAAGGTGATTCTATGGTGATTATTCAATGTGTTATGAAAAAGAAATCGAATTGTTGGAATTTGTAGTATATACTTGATCCCATTTTACAAAAAATGGAATTGTTTGAATCTTTCTTGTTATCCCATTGTTATAGAGAAGTTAATAAGATTGCAGATTATTTGGCAAATTTAGTCATTGATAACAATTCTAATCAGCGAGAGGTGGGTTTTGAGGAAATTCCTTCTAGGGTATGGGAAGGTTTGCAGCAATAGTCATATGATTTTCTTGAGTAACGTCGATGTAAAATTTTATGATGATAATTATTCATGCTTTCTCCTTTCATTTCAAGTATTCATGTTCATTGTGAGAAGAGTTCGAGCTCATGGTATTTGATATAATAGTGTTTTTCCAAAGGTTTTTTGATACTTTATTTTTTGGCAGTGAGGTTTTTGGCTCATGGGATTTGGCATAGGGCTTTGGAAAATTTTGTCTTCTTCCATTGATAGCAGTTATTGAGTCTACATTTGAAAATTATCCGATGGTTTTTTTTGGCAAATTGTCATATGGGCTCTATGCAAAACTGATATTATATGTGTTGTGACCGCATTTTGTATGTGGTTTTGGACGGGGTGTATAAATGGATCCATTAGATACTATAGGTTTATTTTATGAGCTATGACCGAAGGTTTTCTTCCCAGGGTTCTTTCCTCTGGTATGCTCTTTGAATCCTGTGTAAAAAATAAAAAATATTAATAAAAAATTTTAGTGGAATAATCCACTTTTATTGAAAAAAAAAAAAAAAGCTTTGCATGCTATCGAGTCTTGGCACATAGCTTGCAAAACCTTTAAGTAAAAGCTTGTTCGCTTGTAATTTGTAGCATCAATATGATCATTTAGCAAATACAATTCTTCCACCTCCATCAAATTTATCATATCACCGCTTCACTCTGAACCCCATATTTGTGCAGTGGCTCTATCACTATTTGGATGTATTTTGGGGAAGTTGGTTGATAATATTACATTCCTTGTGAAACAGCGATGGGCTTTTCGCAGTATCGCAGAAAACCTAGGGTTTAACCCAGTGTTCTCTGCGATATAGCGATGACATATGAACTATGAGATTTTAATATAATTGGAAACTTTGCTTCCACAAGATGGTAGTGTTGTAAACCCTAAATTTCATAACAATACCCCTAACATGATCACCAAGCTTTTATTTTTTAAATGGTGAAAGGTTGAAGCTATAGAAGTTTTCTTTTATCTAGTATAAAATCCCACATACTATCTTCATTATGCACTAAATCCTATTTGAAAAATCCCTGGCAGACACAAGAAAGATCAGTAAAATAACCTTCACCAATCAACATTTCATGTATATATCGAAATAGTGATTCCAATCTAATAAATCAATGTTAGATACCGATATTGGGATAGCTAACCCAATTCAATAAATCAGTGTTGAACATGGACATCGAGATACAAATGCCGAACATGAAGTCTTGATTGCCCGTTAGAATAACTAATAAAGGTGGAATAGCACATCAACAGGGTTCCGATTACTAGAACTATCCCGATGGTGAATAAATAGAATGGCATCAAGGGAACTATCCCGAATATGCACTTATGACCGATGAATCGACATCGGTAAAACCTATGGCGATAAAGGAAAATGAAGATGATACACCTATCAGTATAACTAATGAGATCAGAATAATGGATCATCTATGATCTGATAGAACAACTTATCCTGAAAATGAGTATATGAAGTGACATCGGAATAGTTACTTCGATAACACACTCTTGACTAGACTACTTGTATCCGAATAACTCATAATGAAAGGTGGAGTCAACGGAAAAACTTCCATCGGGATAACTTGTGAAGTCGATCATACAGTTTTTTGGTATGCCAACAATTAAAAAAATCTCGATACACACCATCCAAGATGCATTCGGCATAGGTAACCCGAAGAGAAAATATGAATGAAAAATGATATCGGACAAACTAACAAAATAAAAAATGAACCTTTAAGGGGTCTTCAATAGAGAAAGTTCTGTTGATAAAGAATATGAATGGAATGATTGGTGCGAGTTAAATTTATGATAAAATGAAGTGAAGGATTGCCCAAATGATCAAAAAAAGTTTTGCCAATGAGGTAGAAAGCAACAAAAGAGACATGAACATATCGAAGAGACATCATGAAGAGACACCTCTATCGGGTCTTCTTCATATATATAGGATTCAAAATATAAATCGGAAAGGGGGGGAATTATCAACTATAATATATATAAAAAGGGATGTAATATATCATTAGATATGAATAAATAAAATCCAATCAATGATCCTTCTTCTCTATTGTGATGTAGTAAATTTCTCTTCAGATCAGTTCTCTGTCATAACCATTTAACAAAAGGCAGCTATTTGCATTTTATTTTGATTTGTCTTTCTGTGAGAGTTAAATTCAATCAGAGTAACTGTACAATTGATAATATCTAATTGTAACATTGACGGTTAGGTAATTGACAGATCCATCCAAGGGCGGATTTTAAAATTGTCTTTCAGAATTATACATAGGGTTTGCAAGTGAATGACTGTATTGCCCAAAAGAAATAAGGCATGGTCTAGTTGCATATAAAATTCAATTCAAGATCAATCAAATCATTTTCAGTTTTATTTTTATGTTAGTAGGAAGCAAAAGTAGAGAATAGGAGCAGGAAGTAAAGAAAACAAAATCAAATTGAAGCAAGAGTTAATCAGATAATTTATCCCAAAGATATATGCCACTTTGAGATAAACAACAGAGGTAGAAAGTATGTAATATACATATCTTCTATAAAAAGCACCAAGTAAGGAGATCAATTGGTGAGTAGGTACACCCACCTAGGTTATGAAGAGCCTAAAGTGAGGGAGTTAGCAACCTTGAAAGGTTCACTCTATTAGTTGGCCAAATCAATTGGAAGGTTCGAAGATAGGATCGGGCATAGCCTTAGAACTTTTCCAATCGGTTGATTTGAGAACCAATAAGTAGGATGAGCCATTTTATCATTTTTTTTTTCAAAAATCATTGTGGGCCCTCCATGTTTTATTTTACCCTCTCACATATTCATAATTCTTCAAAGATCATTTAAGATGATTCAGGGATAATTTTACTTTCATCACCATAATGGTATTAAAAGGTCATTTTAGGTGACCCCTTTTAACACCATTTTTTAGGAATACGATAATTTTATTATTTAAATCATTAAAATTAATTTAAATAATCATATATTTAATTTCTCACTTGGTCCTATGATTAAAATTATTTAAATCATTTTTTTAAAATGTTAAATAATATCAATTCTTACTTTACCAATATGGCTTCACTCTGCAAGATAAACAAAACTTAAATTTTTCACCTTCCATATTATTATTTAAATCAAATGATTTAAGTAACATAATTCTTGGATTTTAAATATAGCTTTGAGAATGAATTATCACTTAAGACAAATTGATTTAAACAATATAAGTCAAGATAGCCTGCCTTCACAATTTCTTATAACACCATATGCTAAGCTCTACCCTTGTGGGAGCCACATTTACCCCACATATAGTACAAAAATCCAAAATATTAAACTTAGCTTGAATTTAAACAATGACTTTATGGTGAATAAAATTTTAGGGTTTTTACCTCTTTTTCTTATTTTGCCAAAATTTAAGGTTCCAACAGGTTGCCCTAGTCCTTTAATTATAAGGCAGACAAGTGGGATCTATTCTAGATCAAGGAGATGCATTGGATTCATTGTCAGAAGCTCGAGCAAAAATTTTGGGGTTGGGAAGGTGTGTCATCCTTGTCCTCTACTTTTCACTCTATCAAAATATGAACTTGTTCATTGTCATCAGCTCTATCAAAATTTTTTATTACATTTTTGGGGTTGGGAAGGTGTGTCGTCCTTGTCCTCTACTTTTCACTCTATCAAAATATGAACTTGTTCATTGTCATCAACTCTATCAGAATCTTTGATTACAACTCCTGAGTCAATTCCCTACACATAGAAATAGAGAAAAAAGTTGTAAATAGGGGTTTGCCTTGGGTCAAACCCTAGTTTATGAATTGAACTTGAAAGTGATATGCTAATTGTAATGAAAATTGTAGCAAAATGCTTTTTTTTTAGGGAAATGCAGAATTTGGAATTAAATGCTTGTAATTGAAATGTAGACCTTTATGAAGCTTTCTTGAATCCTCATACAAAGGTTTCAGGATATCATCTAGAATCTCTTCATAGAAGGTTGATCGTGGATGTCATCTTGAATGCTTGAACTTGACTAAAATTTCTTCTTTAATTCTTGATGAATGTTTGATTGCTTACTCACTTGAATTGAATTTTGTAGAGAACAATTGACATCATTAGATGGCTTAGGTTTCAATGAGAGGGGTAGACCTTATTTTACACCTAACTTCTCAACAACTATTTGAATATTTGTAGTAGGTTGACACGAGATCTAATTTATCGCTCACTAGATGTGACCATTGTGAGGACCAAATTTGGGTCCTAATTGAAAGGACTAGGGTGCTTTGGCACCATGGTCTTGAGAATCAGGACTTAGCCTTGGGGAAAATATAGGAGAGATGGTGAAAATATAGGTTTGTGGGGTGGTGTGAGTAGAATCAAAACAATCACTGGGCTTCAAAAGACAAAGCACCAAGGTAAGGTCTATTGTATGCGGATACAATTTACGACGCTAAACAAAATATCTAAATCTTCTAATTGATTCAATATCCACTAAACTGAATACATCTGAGTGAATAATTTACAATTTACTCTTAGATTTATTACTACTTGAAGAAAATTATTTTCTATTTTGTTTTCAAAACACACAATGTTCACAAAATTTGAAACTCTCATCAAAATAAGAAAAATTATCTGTCATTTTTTTATTCAAAATGATTTTTAAATCATTCTCACTATTGTGGACCAATCTGTGGTGCCACAACACACAAGTATTTTCAGATTTCATTAAATTAGAATATTTAACAATTATAGTGGCTTCCAGCTTAAAAAGAGTCTCCTTCTTTGTCCCTCTTGCTACCTCTAGGTTTCCTCTTACCTATATGGAACCATGTTTGTCAAGTGTTACATGCAATCTCATATCATTCAAAATAAAAATTGAAATTGAATTTCTTTCTAAATATGGGATATGTGAAACACTTGAAAGAGATTTTATTCTCCAATCACTGAAACACAACTAAATCATACCCCTTTCCAACAATAAGATATGAATAATTATCATCGATGTAGAAATTTCTCCTTCATCATACTTTTCATATGTGGAAAACCACTCCTTATAAAGAGTCATATAGTACAAGCATCCCAAATCAATTAGCTGATATTCTTTAGTCACTACATGAAGCAAAGAAATCAAAGCATCATAACCTGAATTTGAGGATTTCTCTGTAGAGGAATCAAACTATTTCTTTGGATTCTTGTATTCCTTCATAACATGTCCTATCTTTCCACAATTCTAATACTTCACTTATTAGCTAATTTTTAATTTGACAGAAATATTAAAACTTATTAATCAACAAAAACAGAAAGATTTCATCTTAATCATAGCTATCACCACAAATTCAAAGTCCAAAAAAGGCATTAAATTAAAAAACAATGCATACTCAAACATTGAAACATGGTTTTGAGAAAGCAAAAGATTAGTTTTAATCCAAGCAATGGAGTTTGTAACATATAAATTCGCTTCAAATGATTAGAAACACTCAATTATTCTATTTATAATGGTTTGTGAGTATACCATCCATGCTTCTTGGTTGTTCACTTCACAGAATCAGAGCAAGAGGAGGAACCATTCTAATAGTGCTTAGCAATGGGATAGATTTCGTAGCGCAGGTTGCAGCTGTCCATGAAAATTTGAACGCCCACTCTCCCACTACAACAACTGAACATCTGTTCTATACCCTTGGACAGACAAGTCGCACAGTCCTTAGCCGAAACATCTCTCCAGCACATCTGCATTCCATAGATGGTCACATTGGAAGAAACAACAGTCGACCCCAAAACAAACTTAATGTCACTTACAGGAGCCTTAGTTGACAGATCGGCCATAAGCCCACGGGCAGCTTCATTAAAACGTTCATCATTATCACTGTTGACATTGACAAGGCCATACCAGTAGCTGCTATCTACCTTGGACAGAAAACTGTAATTCTCATAACGAAGGAAACAAAACTCCAACTGAACACGGGCTCCAATGGCGTTTGGGCAGTCACGGCGAATGGATTCAACAGCCTGCTCTGAACATGCACGACAGTCTGGGGGTGAAAGATCTCCTCTGCACTGGAGGCGTCCCTGCAAGCTTTGGAGTTTTGGTAATGACTCACATTTTGCAAGTAATTGATCTTCAGATCCGGTCACACAGCTGAAGCCTGTCTTGGGCGTTTTGTCAGCTAGGGTTTTTAAGACCTCGTTCACGTTGGCGTCGAATTGGGTGCCGTGGGAGTACTTGACGACATTACATGCTGCGTATATCTCGCCCACCGATGAGGATTCGATCATAACAACAGATGAATCACTGCACTCTCCTACCATTATCATGTACAAGATTGATAGCCATGCAGCCAGATATAGCGGCATTCTTGTTGTAGTGCTCGCAGAGAAAATCATGGAATTTGGCAGCTAATCGTTGAAGATATGTGATTAAACACTCTGAGCTGTTCACTTTATATAGAGATGGAAAACGAAGACTGGGCCATATCTTTCAACAATGAGGGCGCCTGTGTAGATGACCTTGACTCTACGTGTTTCTAGAAGCTTTAGATTACGAAATTGTGGCCGCTGATAATGCAGATCGCCGACATTGACAGTAAATGATAGTTGACATGGTAATCGGGTGACGACTTCGCACCACAAAAATCTAAAACTTAGGTCAACATTTGCTGCTCTTCGAGATAGTGGATTTGGCAGAGAGATAACATTTCAACGATGAAGACAAAAGAAATTCATATCTTAATATCAATCAACACATTATTGAAGGTAGGGGATGCAAGTTGAAAACTTATCATATAACATATTATTTCATTTATGTTATATTATAATAATAATAGTACATCAAGCCTACCATATTATTAAAAAAAAATGATCTCAATTAATATTCAATGATCGTATTTTCTTGGACTTATATCAAAAAAAATATTAAATATTCAAAGTGTTCTATTTTTATTATCTAGGAAAGATGGAATGGGTTGGTAAATTATGCAAGCCATTTCTACCTAACATAAGTATCTATAGTCATCAAATCAAATAAACTTGATATGGAAGGAATTGCTGAAATTTCTCAAAAATCAAAGTAATATATTTTAATTTTACATTATTGTATGCAAATTCTTAGTCAAACAATTCAATTACATGTCAATGGACTCCTTAATTTCCTCGGTGTCATTATATACCATAAACAAACTAGCTAGCATAGATAATAAGGAGGTTCTTCTAGGATATTATGTCACATCAAACACACTTCTTTACACAATTGCTTGTCTTATGTCCAACATCATTCCAACCATCCCCTTCCTAATCTCTATAATATCCTTACAACTAGTCTCCCTCATCATTTCCTATAATTTCAACATCTAAACACATAGCTTTATATTGTAAGATATATAGTTAGAAAGTGCTCAAATACCTAGCTATAGTTACCCAACTAGTAGAAAGTGTATACTCAAAAAGTGTCTTAACTTTGGCTCTCAATTTCTTTTTTCCCCATTACATTTTTCTTTGGCTCAACACCTAAACACATAGACCATTTTTTTATTTTCATACATGAGACTACCTACCACCTTACAACCTCACTTCCACCTACCATACTAGAGCACATAATGAATTTCAAGGTATGATTGATGAAAAACTTTTTATTAATGCCCATAGTTTTGGCCTTTATACAATTTCATGCCATCGCCTTCCAAGATAAACTTTTAATTTTGGTATACCCCACCTTATCACATCATAACGCCTCAACATTTAATATGATCTAGACACAATGATATCATACATGTTGCTTAATAGTGAGAGGGCTAGTAGTTGTGCAAGTTAACTTTATGACCATGTCGCAGCTGCATGGAATATCATAGGACCTTCAGAAATTTGAACTGGCCTCTTATCTATCCATAATTAAGTTTTGGAGGTGTGACTCATCACACAACTTTTCACATCAACACTGTTGGTATTATGGATGACTTCATCATGTGTTGCATTGGTTTTGTCATTGATGTCAATACTTATCTTCTAGAGGTCTACATTGTTTTTGATAAGGATAAACGGGTTTTACAAGGACCCAAAAGCTAAAGTTTTACAATAGTCGACCAATAGCCAAATCGACAAGAAACAATAGAAAAACAGGGGAGCAACCTCGAACAAAAACAAAAACAAAAGAAACATAGAGAAACAAGACGAAGCAAAAAAGCCCTCAGTTAAATGAGAGCACCAGGTCCTTGTTCTTTTGGATGGAAATCCTATTGATTTCCTCAAGACCCTCCATGATGAATCTAGAGGTACCCTTGTTGCTACTTCTACTCCTAGTTTTGGAACTGGGTCCCGTGGTTTTAGAGTCTCCAGCAGCCACATCATCACCACCAAGATCTTTCACTAGGTCACTGTGGAAGGATCTATAGGAGTTGAGAAAATACAACACCACAGGAGCCCAAATAATCTCTGCAAGCTGAAAAACCTATTACAAGGAGAAGCAATGAAGCAAATCACAGAAGGAAAGAATACATAGGAAAAATATGCTCCAAAATGTATTGTCAATAATAATCCTTCTTCATACAATGAAAAGAAAAAACTCAACCTTTAAAAGGTCAAGAAACCCTAAAAGGGAAAACCTAGGTTTGCACATAATAATTAATTAAAATAATTAATTATATGCACCTAAAGTTAGCTTAAGTGTAAAAGAGATAAAGGGAACTTAAATAATTAAACAAATATTGTTTAATTAATCAAGTAAATACCCGAATACTCTAACACCCCCCCTTAAGATAGACTTAGGGAGAAGCTAAAACCTAGAACAGCTACTAAAAGCAATAAAGATGGGTCCTGACAACAAGGCCTGATCAAGTACCCAAATACAATGAAATCTCTATGAACTAGAGAAATAGAGAAAACCATGTGGGAACAAAACTCTACTCCAAAAAGAGATAAAAATAATATCACTGAAGCATGAAGACCTTGCAAACTCTGTCGAAGAATAACCACTGATCTGAAGAACATCCACTGAACTAGAACATGACCAGGTAGAGAAGACTGTAATCTGTATGAGTGCCCTCAAATGACACTACTCGAATCAGGAGGCAAATAAGGCAAAACAACAAAAATCGAAGATACAGATGGCATGAGAAACAAAAGCCTGAAGAGTTGATCAATCGAACCACGGAAGCAGTAGAACCAACAGGATAAACCTCCCCATATTGCGGAAGTGGGAGAGGGACATGAACACTGAAAAGGACAGCCAAAAACAACTGCATGACGAAGAACCAAGAACATCAAAGGTGTTGAGACACATCATCATGAGGTGAATTTCATGGAAGGAACACTCACTTGACAAAGGAAGATGGCAAACAACAGGAAAACATCAACCCCCTCATGGCACTCGATCAACAGTGCATGTACAACAAGACACAAGATATGCAAGATTCCAAGTAAACAATGCATGATGGCACTTTATCTCAGTGCATTTGCATATATACAATGCTAAAATGATAAGAAGACTGGAAAAAGAAACTAGAATCAAACCAGAGACACCCTACTCAGAAAAGAGATCACAGGACCTAAAACAACCACAATATCCACCAAAGTCTTGAAAAGAAAAAAACTGAATAAAATATGCATGGAGTAGAATCTAAAAAAAAAAAACTCATATTTTTGGAAAGTACACAGAACACGCTTTCCAAAAATATAAAGTTTTCAAAAAATGGAAGTCGGATGCTCATTCTACGTCTCCCGGAGTGCAAAAAAGAGACCTCACTTTGACTGCAAAAAAACACAGTCAAACAGAAAAATTAGAAAAAATTACCAACACCATGAGGTCAGCCTCAGAACCAACTTTTCGATGCCTATTCATTTTTGAAAAAATGACTTCGTATGCCCAAGATAGGGCCAAAAAACCAAACCCCCCTGAAAGAGCCAAAAAAAGGGATCTGGTGGCTGGTGGCTGGTCCGGTGGCCAGGGAGCATCGCTTTGCTGGCGGCCAGGTGGAGCTCTAATGGCAAGGCAGAGCGTCCCCAGTGGCTGGGTAGAGCGGGAGAGATAAAAAGAATATCACTAAAGCATGAAGACCCTGCAAACTCTGTCGAAGAATAACTGTTGATCTGAAGAACATCCACTGAACTACAACGTGACCAGGTAGAGAAGATTGTAATCTGCATGAGTGCCCTCAAATGACACTACTTGAATCAAGAGGCAAACAAGACAAAAACAACTGAAATCAAAGATGTAGATGGCATGAGAAACCAAAGCCTGAAGAGCTGATCAATCGAACCACGGAAGCATTAGAACCAACAGGATAAACCTCCCCATAATGGGGAAGTGGGAGAGGGACAGGAACACTGAAAAGGACAGCCAAAAACAACTGCATGATGAAGAATCAAGAAAATCAAAGGTGCTGAGACACATCATCATGAGGTGAATGTCATGGAAGGAACACTCACTTGATAAAGGAAGATGGCAAACAACAGGCAAACATCAACCCCCTCATGGCACTTGATCAACAGTGCATGTACAACAAGACACAAGATATGCAAGATTCCAAGTAAACAATGCATGATGGCACTTTATCTCAGTGTGTTTGCATAATTACAAGCTACAATGATAAGAAGACTGGAAATAGAAACTAGAATCAAAATAGAGACACCTTACTCAAAAAAGAGATCCCAGGACCTGAAACAACCACGATATCCACCAGAGTGCTGAAAAGCAAAAAACTAAATAAAGTATGCATGGAGTAGAATGTGAAAAAAAACTCATATTTCTGGAAAGTACATAGAACATGCTTTCCGAAAATATAAAGTTTTCGAAAAACGGAGGTCGGATGCTCATTCTACCTCTCCCGGAGTGCAAAAAAGAGACCTCACTTTGACTACAAAAAAACATAGTCAAACAGCAAAATTTGAAAAAATTACCAACACCATGAGGTCGGCCTTGGAACCAGCTTTTTGACACCTATTCGTTTTCAAAAAAATGACTCTGTATGCCCAAGATAGGGCCAAAAAATCAAACCCCCCCTGAAAGAGCCAAAAAAGGGGGTCTGGTGGCCGGTGGGTGGTCCGGTGGCGCATCGGTGGTGGTCGGGTGGCAAGGCGGCGGTCGGGTGGCAGGGTGGCGGCCCGGTGGCTAGCCGAAAAAAAGGGCCGGGGTAGCAGCGGGGCCAGGCGGCTGAGTGGCGAGGGCCAGGGCGGAGGCCACAAGGCCAACAACGGGCTGGGCAGCTGAGCGGGGAGTTGGGGCCGCAGGCTAAGTGGCGGGGGCCAAGGCGGAGGCCGCATGGTGGTAGGTTGTAGGCTGAGCGGGGAGCTGGAGCCGCAGGCAGGCGGGAGCCATAGGCAACGGCGGTGGAAACTTCCGGCGGCAGCTGTGCAGAAGGCTGTGGGCGCAGGGAGTAGCGGTGGCCAGGGAGGTGGGGCTGTCGGGAAGCGGCGATCGAAGAGCAGTAGGGCCGTCGGAGGGTTCTGAGTGGCGGGGAGAAGACGTCGGCGGAAGGGGCCGGAAACCGGAGGCGCAGGGAGCTGGAAAAGGATGGAGGGGCCACTGGGGCTGGACTGACAGGTCTAACAGGCCTGTCAGTCCGGTACCCTGCGGTACCCAAAAAACTTTTTCCCAATTTTTTTTTTAAAAGCCCTTTTTTTTGCTTCGTTTTTTTTGCAATAAAAATTTTTTTAATAAAAAAAACAAAAATCCGGCCTCCATGTCGTAAAAAGGCAAAAAAAAATTATTTTTTTCTTGATCTACGTGCGAGGGTCATACAGCCTGGATCTGAGAAAAAAATTCACTCACAGGCTCAGGAACCAAAATAGGTCGAATTTTATATGACTATAGGGGTTTTTGAGCCTTCTGAGCACGATGGTGAGGTCCATTTAGGCCCAAAGTGCTCAGAGAAAAAGGTCAAACCCTAGGTGCATAAAAAACTTTTTGAAACCCCAGATCTGCTTCCAAAGCAAAAATTCTCAAAACAAGAACAGATAGCTACAGATCTAAAGCTCTGATACCATATAGGAGTTGAGAAAATACAACACCACAGGAGATCAAATAATCTCTACAAGCTGAAAAACCTGTTACAAGGAGAAGTAATGAAGCAAATCATAGAAGGAAAGAATACACATAAAAAATATGCTCCAAAATGTATTGTCAATAATAATCCTTCTTCATACAATGAAAAGAAAGAACTCAACCTTTAAAAGGTCAAGAAACCCTAAAAGGGAAAACCTAGGTTTGCACATAATAATTAATTAAAATAATTAATTATATGCACCTAAAGTTAGCTTAAGTGTAAAAGAGATAAGGGAACTTAAATAATTAAACAAATATTGTTTAATTAATCAAGTAAATACTCGAATACTCTAACAGGATCTGTAGTCAACAACCATCTCATTGATCTTTTCCATCCCCTCAATGCTATTTCTCATGGCTTCTTTACTAATGTCGACCAAATTCTTGAGATTTTTCTTAATCTCAGCCATGGATTGTTCCACCTTATCGATCCTTTGTTCATGGTTACATTTCATAACCTCAATATTGTGAGAGAGTTTTTTAGTCATGATCATGAGTTTTTACGACTTGCTGGGCTCAAGGGAGGCAATGAAAATGTCAATTATTTCTTTAACCCCCATCTTAAGGGTTTCAATTTCGTGCTCAACACACTTGTAGCAGGGCTCCTGGCTTCTGGTGGCTTCCATGACAAGATTCATTAGACTACCATCTTTCCCCTAATTGTCTTTCTGGACATTGATAGGGATGTCTAGTTTAATCCCTTGGTCCGTAATCTTCGGGTTGTGATCCTTTGTTGCCAACTTTTTCTTTTTGGTGAGGGGTCAGCCTTGGAGATCAACTTGCTGGTGGTCTTGTATTTACTGGTAGCCCATCTGGGGTGGTTCTTGCTACCGAGCATCTCAGGAGTGACCATCTTGTCTTTTTCCTTTGTCGGTTCATATTCAACGTCATTAGTAGGAACCCCACTATCATCCAGGTCCATCTCCGACTTAGAGATATCATGGACCTCCGTCTGCAGACCAATCTCAGCAAGCGGGGGCACAATTTCAAGGGATTTGGCATGTTCCATGATAAGGACAATAAGTCCCTCATGAAGAATAGGGTTGCTAGGGTTTTCCAGGTGCTTTTCCAGGCTATTCTCAAGGGAGGAGGCAAGGTAATAGGGAACTAAGATAATTTTGCCATGACGGAAATGATTTAAAATAGTGAAATGGTAGGAGAAGATACTTGCATACCTGCCATCAAGGGTGATATATCTCATTATAAACTCAGCCATATCAGCCCATGAGGCCATGAGGTATTTTCTATTATAGCCACCATCAGCCATCTTGGTGACTCTAGAGCACCCCTTGTCTTTGTCAAAGAAGCTCGACATGTCCTCCTCCCCAGTTTTTCTATCCCTGTAAAACCTTCTACCAGTCATAGCCAGACTAGTGACCGTCGCCACCAAAGTTTCATCTATCTGATAAGCAGCACCATAGGCCCTGAGACTCCCTTTTTTCCATCCGTTAACAAAGGCCTCCATAATCAAAGGAGAGGGGCCATGAAGCCAGTCTAGGTAGGGGATGAGACCACCATCGACCACTTCCTACCAAACATCTTTGTTCTTTTTCCAGTTCTCGTAGGTAGAGGGCTCTTGTTTGTTCTTATCCCCTCCCATTATGCTCCTGGTCGCCAAAAAATAGGAGATCACTATTGCCAACCAGATGCATAAAATGAACCACACCTAAAGGATATCAAAATAGTAGCAGAAAAGCCACATAATGAGATAGGAAAACCAGTCGCCAAGGAGGTTTCTAGGATTATGGTTAGGGAAAACCAGAAAGAGCCATTTCCCTATCAACTCAATCATGTCATGGTGAGGGATCATTGATTAACGCAATAATCATTATGTGCTAGATCACATAGATTTTCGGGGAAAGCATCCCTGCTACTCCACTAGTTGGTTGCCACGTATCCCACTGCAAGATTGGCTAGTAGATCCGTCACCTTATTGCTTTCCCGATATATGTGTGAGATTTTTAAATCAGTTAGATCATTGATTATATTCCAGTAGTCCTTGATCAGACTAGAAATCGTCCAGCTAGGATCCGTGCGGCCACTTAAGCAGTTGATAGTGTTTAGCAAGTCGAACTCTAGCCATACTTCAGTAAACCCCTCTCTTTTAGCCATGTGTAGCCCAATGTGGGCAGCACTGGCTTTTGCGTAATGGTTAGTCTGGGTGCCTAGGGGGAGGTCTACATTGTTGATTTGGTACTCTGGTTATACTGGTTTGTTGTTGAACCGGCACATTGTGGTCCCAACATGGATATTGGCTTATGCACAATCACCGGTATATGTTTCACCAGCAGCTTATATGTTTCACCGACAACTCAAGAAGTTGATGATAACTTGTTATCATCTAGAGATCATTTGGTGTTTTTTCATATTGGATTAATTGGGTTCACATATTTGCCTTTACCGACAGATAGGTCTAGGTTATGGACAGATACAAGATATCATGCTCCAGATCAACACAACACGTTTTGGAAATGGTTTATTGCTTCAATAATGTGTAAATGTATTGAGGCCAACATATTGTATTGCATCAAGACTTATTTTGTAAATATAATATCTTTAGGGAGCCTACCTAATCATGAGGCCTTAGGTTTTCTATAAATAATTGTAAGATCTTAATTGGAAGAAATATATGAGTGTGTGCAAATATTGAAGATCATTGTGAAGAGTAGATCCTTGTGCGAATCATGCAGATATTATCTGTAGGTTGAAGGAAAGGTTATGAAGGTGTTTGGCACTCATGGCCAGAGCTTAAACCGGTACTGAATCCAGCATTGCAGATGCTATACTAAAGTAGTACATTGTTATTCGATTTAACCATCCAATTGTAGTTAGTGTGACTCTTGTTTTGTGATTGAGCAGTGAGCTCTAGGCAGTTGGCCTTTCTGCAAGTGCAGACCCCATTATTGTATTCACTTTTTATCTGTAGTAGTATCATCTGATTGTGGGTAAGGTTTCCCACATACAGGGTTTCCATGTCAAATCTTGGTGTCATGTGTTATGGATGTTGTTTCTCTTTCTGTTTCATGCATTAAGTTGTATCGGTATTAATATAATTGTTAATCTATTTTATCAGCACTGAGTTTTAAGTTGGAATAATTTGTTTTGGGTTATAATTGATTGACAACTAATTCACCCCCCCCCCCTCTTAGTTGTCCTTCCCGACTCTTAACAATTGGTATCAGAGTTGAGTCCTCTTTTTGCATAAGCCTAATAGTTTGAGGAGATCCTATGGCAACAAATATCTTCAGGAAAGACAGTCACAAACTTGATGGAACTAACTATGGAATATGGAAGATCAGAATGGAAACACATCTGAATTGCATTGGAAGAGATATATGGGATGTTACAAAGAATGGGTATGTTGCTCCTAATCAGAATAACCCTAATCCATCGACCTTGGATAAAGACTTGGAGAATGATTGCAAAGCAAGAGAAGCACTTCTAAGCACATTATCAAATCAACAAATCATGGGATTATCTAATAGATCTAGTGCAAAAGCTATGTGGGATAAACTGGAAACATTGAATGAAGGACATACCATTGTCAAAATTGTAAAATTGGAATGTTACCGGGTTAGGTATGAAAATTTAAAAATGGAAGAGGATGAAAGAATTTTTGCATTTATGGAAAGAGTTAATGAAATTGTTTTAGGAATACAATGTTGTGGAGGATCTTTAAGTGAAGATGAAATTATTTCTAAAGTTTTAAGAGCTTTGCCATAGGCTTACAAAATGAAAGTGACATCTATTAGTGAGTTGAGAACAATGCCTAATACATCAATATCTAGAGATACTTTGGTTGGAAAACTTTCAACATTTGAGCTTGAAGAATTTGGTCATGTTGCTACAGTCAAGACTAATATAGCCTTTAAAGAATCATCATCAGCATCATCATCATCATCATCTGACAAATCTGATTGGAAAGCACTTTATGAAAAAAAACTTGAAGATATCAGAAGAGAAAATGAAGAACTTGAAGAACTTGAAGCACTATTTGCAAGGAAGATGCCTAAAGGTCTAGCATGAAGTAAGTATGAAGGTAAAGCACCTTTCAAATGTTTTAATTGCAATAAAGTTGGTCATATGGCATCTAGGTGTCCTGATAGACATTCAAGACTAAGAGAGGAGGAAAAAAGAAGATATAAACCTAACCCTAAATATAAGAGATACAGATTTAAGAAAAACAGAGATAAGTCATGTTACTATGCAGATGAAGGTGTTACAGATGACACTGATGAAGATCGAGCAGATAATGGATGGGCATTTTTTGCATTAAAAGAAGATCAACTGGCACCTATTGTCAAACCGGTAGAGTAGGCATTAGCAACAAGAATTGAAGAAAAGAATGAATGGATCATTGATAGTGGTTGCTTGCATCATATGATAGGTGATAAAAGCAAATTCTTATCATTTCGAGAAATTCATGGAGGTCTAGTAAGATTTGGAGATGACAAAGCTTGTTTAATCAAAGGAAGAGGCACTATATCTTTGGATGGTAAGCACAATACTGGCAATGTTTATTATGTTGAATGTTTAAAGCATAATATTTTGAGTGTTGGTCATTTAGTGGAAAAAGGATTTCAATTACAATTCAAGAATGGAAAATGCAAAATCATGAATAGAACTGGATTGGAAATTACAACTGGTAATTAGACTAAAGGTAATATCTTTCACTTGAATACCAATAATAAGACATGTTTGATTGCTCAGATTGATGAAAGTTGGTTATGGCATAAAAGACTTTGTCATGTGAATTTTGATTGCATTATAAACATAAGTTCAACCAAGGTAGTAAGGGATTTACCTAAGATTGTGAAACCTCATAATCCGGTATGTAAGGAATGTCAAATGGGAAAGCAAGTTAGAACAACATTTAAGAGCATTTCTGAGAAATCCAATAATATTCTTTATTTAATTCATACTGATTTATGTGGTCTAGCAAGAATAAGGAGTCTTCAGGGTGATAAATACTTTTGTTGGCAATATTGCATTATAATAGACAATGAAAGATTGTTGGCATTTCAATAAGGATATTGAGAAGGTTGTTGATGATTATGGATATAACTGATTAAAGATGTTTTACTATCTTGATATTATTATTTTGTCATTGATGTTAAGAGATTGATTTTCTAATTCAGTATGATGTTGCCATATCTTAAGAAGTATGATATGAAGATTATAAAGAAGTCGGTAAAAGACACAAGAAAGAATATGATGAATAAAGGGATGAATAAGGTATTCAATGGGCAACTACTACCGAGTCAGACAATGATGAGATCATGATGTTTTAGAGTGTTTTAACATCATACATATGTTGTAAAATTTAAAGGTTAATCCTATACAATGTTATCAAGCAAGGAACCTAGTTGGTAAACCCTAAGGTTATCGCTATCAGTTAATGAAGGCGGAATGTCTACCGAGTGAAGTTTAGTATTCACCAAGTTGTTACCGAGTTGTAACTGAGCTATAACAAAATGCATTAAATGTTTACATGTTGTATTTAATGAATGAAGCTGATGAGCTAGAGCAAATCAATGATTGGTAAGCTGTGGAAGAAGTTTGTTAACGAATCTAAAGCAATCGAAAGTCGGCATGAAGATCTACAACTCAGATTGAACTGCAATACCCTGGCACAAGTTCCAAGACTATTATGCAAGTTCCAAGGCGGGGTAAAACATTTTCAATTCAAAAGATGCATTGAACCTAGACAAGATTGAAGATCTGATGGCTATGATTGATCATGGGAAATGTGATCAAGGAGATTAAGCGGTTACCTAATTGTTTATAAATAGGAAACTGTTGATAAACAATGCATGCGGGCAAGTGTATGCACAAGGATGCTACATAGTGATTACCGAGCACAGAAGCTTGAAGACCTATTTGAATAACAAAGTATAGAAGCCTAGCAGATACACAAGATTAATTCTATGTCTAGATTGTATTGAACAGATAGGAATCTGCTTTAGCATTTTAGATGTGAAGTTGTAGATAGATTTTATTACTGTTATTTTGAGAAAGTGACAAAAATCTCTTAACCAAGTGGACTTAATAGTCTTATATGTAAATCCTCTAGTAAGGTGACATTCTGATTGAGTGTTTGAAATCCTTTGACAAGGTCACTTCTAACAAAGTGAATATCCTAACAGATCTAAGGGAAATCCCTTAACCAGGTCACATCTAGCAATGTGTTTGTAATCTTTAACAGGATTTTCTTTTAACCGAGCATACTCTAGAAGAGTATATTTCTTAGTGGGTCTGAAATCCCATAGTGGTTTTTCCCTATTTGGGTTTCCACGTTAAATCTGGTGTTATGAGGTTTATATTGTTCATATGCTTTTAAGTTTGCATGTTTGATAGTTTTGGTTATGTGACTGATATATATGTTACCGAGGTTGAATCTGATGTTTTTATGGATGATTAAGTTTGTATGATTCACCCCCCCCCCCTCTCATCTTGTTGGCTATTGGATCTGTACTTATATTAAGTATTAGAACTATCGATTGGTATCAGAGCTTTGGACTCCAAAAGGAAAGTTAAAAGGCACTTGAGTTAAAGATCCAAAGATGTATAAGAGGGATGCACCGAAGTTGAACAAGTCAAGTTTCTCTACATGGTAGTAAAGGATGAAGCTGCATCTATCAAGAGTTGGAAAATATGTTGTATACTATCTGGAGAATGATTTTGTCACACCGAGCACCTATCCATTGACTATGGAAGAGATAAAGGCAAAGCAAGAACATATTCAAGGAATGATTGAAATAACATCTGCATTGACCGATTCAGAGTTTAATGATCTAGAAGGCTGCAATGATGCAAAGGCAATGTGGAATAAGCTCATATCAGTATATGGAGGAGATGAACATGTTCAAAGAGCAAAAGTAGATAGTTTAAGAGGACAACTTGAATCTATGAGGATGAATGAAGGTGAGAACATAACTCAGTACAGTACAAGACTAAAGGAGATTGTCAATCAAATCAAAGGAGCAAGTGGAACTATTGAAGAAAAGGATATAACAAGTAAGTTGTTAAGAACCCTTCTACCAGCTTATGCAATCTGAGTCTCAGCTACCAATGAATTAAGGTCTGTACCTAATATAACAGTGGATCTTCAGTAAATAAAGTTGAATCTGCATTTAGTTCTTTTCATTTTGATAACAGTGGAGCAAGTGAAAGATTTCGGAAGAACATGGAAGCAGTACACAAATTGTATGAAGAAATCAGAAAGCAAGAAGAGTTTGAAGCACTATTGGCCAAAAGGTTACCGAGAGGCAAAGGTAAGTATAAAGGAAAACTACCTTTGAAATGTTTCAATTGTGATAAGATTGGACATATGGCTTCTAACTATCTTGACAAAGATTTTATTGAAAAGAGAGATTACCGAGATGACAGACAGAAAGGTAACTATTATAGAGGACACCGAGACTTCAGAAGAAGAGATAGAAAGACATGCTTAATAGCTGATGAGGAATCTAATGATGATAAATCAGATGAGATTGATACAGAGGAATTTGTTTATGTGGCTATCAAGGATGGATCAGATGAAGAAAGAAATGAAGAAAAAGCCCTAATATCTCACATAAACTCTAATGATTCTTGGATTATAGATACTGGATGCTCACATCATATGACAGAAGATAAACACAAGTTTGTTATGTTAGAAGATTATGATGGAGGCTATGTTAGATTTGGTAATGATGCACCATGTCTGGTAAGAGGTAAAGGATCTATAACACTTCTTGATAATGGAAGATGCAATGATGTCTATTGGGTTGAAGGTTTGAAATACAATTTGTTGTGTAGCACAGCTAAACAACACAGGTTATCGAATAGAATTTCAGAAAGGAATTGTCAAAGTTCATGACAAGAATGGAAAGATAGCTGCTACCAGGACACAAACAAAAGGTAATACATTTCACCTTGACTCAACTCGGAATAAGTGTTTGCATGCAAAGATTGATGATACCTAGCTATGGCATAAGAGGTTTTGTCATATAAATTTTGATAACCTGATCAAGATAAGTAAGAAGCATAGAGTAAGAGGTCTACCGAGTCTTGAAAAACCTAAGAATGCTATGTGCTGAGGATGCCAGATGGGTAAGATGACAAGATCAAGCTTTACAAGTAAGTATTACACTTCTAAGGGAATTATAGATCTAGTGCACACTAATCTTTGTGGTCCTATGAAAGTTCAAAGTTATTATGGTGATAAGTATTTCATATTATTTGTGGATGACTATTCAAGGATGATGTCAGTAATGTTTTTAAAAGAAAAATCAGAAGCTTTTCAAATGTTTAAATGGTACAAGGCAAGAGTTGAAAATGAAACAGGAAGACAATTGAAATGTCTTAGATCAGATAGAGGAGGAGAGTTCACATCTAATGAATTCAACTTACTCTGCAATGATCATGGTATTAAAAAGACAAGTCTCTGCACCGAGAACTCCATAGCAGAATGGAATAGCTGAAAGAAGAAACAGGTCTATTGTGGATTGTGCTAGAACGCCGATGATTAAGAAGAAGGTGCCACAAACATTTTGGAGAGAAGCAATAATCATAGCTGTTTACACCTTGAACCGAGTTCAATTGAAGAAAGGTCCTTTGAAGACACCATATGAGATCTGGTATGATAAGAAACCTAATGTTAGTTATTTTAAAATCTTTGGAAGTAGATGCTATGTTCATAAAGATGATAGAAATGGCAAGTTTGATCAGAAAAGTGAAGAAGGAACATTTCTAGGATATTCTTCTAGAAGCAAAGAATTTAAATGTCTGATCAAATCATCTAACAAAATAGTAGAAAGTGCAAATGTGAAAATTGATGAATTTGCAGAAAGAAATGATGAAGGAAATTCCAAAGAACCAGAAGACTATGATGAATTTGTCTATGTGCAACCGAGAAGTCCTACCGAGATAACTGTTGAAGAAAATATCTAGTTACCGAGTGATGAAGAAGATCATACAGAGCCTACCAAGCCTGTATTAGCCAAGTATGTTAGAAGACATCATGCACCAAGTTAGATTATAGGAGATAAGGATGATCCAGTGATGACAAGGAACAAACTGAGATAGAACACATGTTTGATATCTGAATTTGAACTGAGAATAGTAAAAGAGGCATTTAATAGTGAAGATTGGGTAAATGTTATGACAAAAGAGATTGATCAAATCAAGAAGAATAACACATGAACACTAATCCCAAGACCGAAGGACAAAATGTAATCGGTACAAAGTGGATTTTCAGAAACAAGCTAAATGAAAAAGGGGAGGTCATTCGAAACAAAGCAAGATTAGTTTGCAAAGGTTATGCACAAGAAGAAGGAATTGATTATGGTGAAACTTTTGCACCTGTTGCTAGACTTAAAGGAGTAAGAACATTGTTGGCCTATGCTGCTTTCAAGAACTTCAAGATATATCAAATGGATGTCAAATCTGCATTTTTGAATGGAATATTAGAAGAAGAATTTTTCATTGAACAACCTGAAGGATTTGTTGAAGACAATAATAAAGATCTGGTATGTAACTTGAACAAAGCTTTATATGGTTTGAAACAAGCACCAAGAGCATGGTATGAAAGATTGCACTCTTATTTGATTAAGATTGGTTTTATAAGGACAAATGAGAACAACATGTACATGAAGAATGATGAAAATGGAATACTGATCTCAGGCATATTTGTTGATGACATTATATTTTGTGGAAATGACTCTTTACGCAAGAACTTTGGAAATGAAATGAGCAAAGAATTTGAGATGTCATTAATCAATGAAATAAAGTATTTTATAGGTTTATAGATACTGCAAATGAAAAATGAGATTTTCATTACTCAATCCAAATACATAAAGGAAATCTTGAAGAAATTTGGAATGGATGGTTCAAAACCAGTAAGTACTCCTATGACTACCAATTGTAAATTATCAAAGAATGATGAATCTACATCTGTTGATGAGACACTCTACCGATCCATGATTGAAAAACTACAATATGTTGTTCATAGCAGACCATACATAGCACATGCAGTAGGTATAGTTGCAAGATTCTCTGTAGATCCTAAGGAAACACACATGACAGCAATCAAAAGAATTTTTAGATACTTGAAAGGCACAAAGGATTATGGCTTAGTATATCAGAAAGGAAATGATTTTGATTTAAAAATTTATACTGATGCTGATTGGGCAGGCAACATTGATGACAGAAAAAGCACAAGTGGTGGAGCTTTCTTTTTAGGAGAAAGACTAGTGAGTTGGCTTAGCAAAAAACAAGGATGTGTTTCACAGTCAATAGCAGAAGCTGAATACATTGTTGTAGCATTGAATTGTACCAACATTGCATGCATCAAACAACTGTTGGAAGGTATAAATGAGAAAGTTACCGAGCCAGTAACTATATTCTGTGACAATACTAGTGCCATTAATATTTCACAAAATCCCGTTATGCACTCTAAGACAAAGCACATATCTATCAAATATCATTATTTTAGAGAATATTCTCAAGAGAAGAAATTGGTGTTGGAATATGTTAGCACAAAGGAGCAAATAATAGATATCTTCACCAAACCACTACCAAAGGACACTTTTGAATATCTCAGAAGCAAGTTAGGGATCCTACCCTTATCTTCTACTCACTGACCGAGTTCGGTGAAAGCATCAATCCGATGACTCTATTGAATATCTTTTGGGAGTAATGGAATTAATACTTTAGGATGTTTTCTAAAAGTGTAATGGAATTAAGACTGGAAATAATACAGAGAATATTACAGGGAACAGGAATTGAAGACAAATCCTCTGACCAAGACTCAGTTGATACACAATAGCGGGAAATAACTTCTTACAGGAAAGAAATTATGTTTTAGTTCTTTTCTTTTTGGCATTGTTGTCAAAGGGGGAGAATAACTATGAAAGGGGAGAAGAGCAGACTATAGATTGGAAAGGAGAAGAGCAGACTACAGATTGGAAAGAAGACTGAGAAAATAGGAGAAGTCTAATGTATGGGGGAGAGCATTTTAGCATTTCAAAATCACAGCAATCCGAATCTATTAAGGTCAAATAAATTGGTTTTTCCATCAATGCCAAAGGGGGAGATTGTTGGCAACATTGCATTATAACAAACAATGAAAGATTGTTGGCATTTCAATAAGGATATTGAGAAGGTTGTTGATGATTATGGATATAATTGATTAAAGATGTTTTACTATCTTGATATTATTATTTTGTCATTGATGTCAAGAGATTGATTTTCTAACTCAGTATGATGTTGCCATATCTTGAGAAGTATGATATGAAGATTATAAAGAAGTCGGTAAAAGACACATGAAAGAATATGATGAATAAAGGGATGAATAAGGTATTCAATGGGCAACTACTACCGAGTCAGACAATGATGAGATTATGATGTTTTAGATTGTTTTAACATCATACATATGTTGTAAAATGTAAAGGTTAATACTATACTATGTTATAAAGCAAGGAACCTAGTCGGTAAACCCTAAGGTTATCACTATCGGTTAATGAAGGCGGAATGTCTACCAAGTGAAGTTTAGTATTCACCGAGTTGTAACCGAGCTATAACAGAATGCATTAAATATTTACATGTGGTATTTAATGAAAGAAGCTGATGAGCTGGAGCAGATCAATGATTGGTAAGCCGTGAAGAAGTTTGTTAACAAATCTAAGGCAATGGAAAGTCGGCATGAAAATCTACAGCTAGATTGAACCGCAATACCCTGGCACAAGTTCCAAGACTATTATGCAAGTTCCAAGGTGGGGTAAAACATTTTCAGATTGAAAGATGCATTGAACCTGGATAAGATTGAAGATCTGATGGCTATGATTGATCATGGGAAATGTGATCAAGGAGATTAAGCGGTTACCTAATTGTTTATAAATAGGAAACTGATGATAAACAATGCATGCTGGCAAGTGTATGCACAAGGATGCTAGATAGTGATTACCGAGCATAGAAGCTTGAAGACTTGTTAGAATAATAGAGTATAGAAGCCCAACAGATAGACAAGATTAATTCTATGTCTAGATTGTATTGAACAAATAGGAATCTGCTTTAACATTTTAGATGTGAAGTTGTAGATAGATTTTATTACTGTTATTTTGAGAAAGTAACAGAAAATCTCTTAACCGAGTGGACTTAATAGTCTTATATGTAAATCCTCTAGTAAGGTGACATTCTGATTGAGTGTTTGAAATCCTTTGACAAGGTCACTTCTAACAAAGTGAAGATCCTAACAGATCTGAGGGAAATCCCTTAACCGGGTCACATCTAGCAATGTGTTTGTAATCTTTAACAAGATTTTCTTTTAACCGAGCATACTCTAGAAGAGTATATTTCTTAGTGGGTTCGAAATCCCACAATAGTTTTTCCCTATTTGGGTTTCCACGTTAAATCTGGTGTTATGAGGTTTATATTGTTCATATGCTTTTAAGTTTGCATGTTTGACAATTTTGGTTATATGACTGATATATATGTTACCGAGGTTGAATCTAATATTTTTATGGATGATTAAGTTTGTACGATTCACCCCCCCTCTCATCTTGTTGGCTATTAGATCTGTACTTATATTAAGTATCAGAACTATCAACTTTATGCTAATAATTGATGATTATTCTAGAATGTGTTGGGTTACTTTTCTCAAGGAGAAATCCGAAGCTTTTGGGAGATTCAAGATATAAAAGGCAATGGTAGAGAATGAAACCGGCAAGAAAATCAAATGTTTGAGATCTGATCAAGGAGGAGAATTTACATCTAGGGAATTCAATGCATTCTATGAAATGAATGGAATCAAAAGACAACTATCAGCACCCCGGACACCCCAATAGAATGGAGTTGTGAAAAGGAAATATAGAGCTATACTAGATGCAGCAAGAACCATGGTGATGGAAGCAAATATACCTCATATGTATTGGAGAGAAGCAGTGAATACAATAGTTTATACTTTCAATAGAGTTCACATCAAAGGTGAAACCAGTAAGACCCCTTATGAAATATGGTTCAGTCATATTCCTACTCTTAAATATTTCAGAATATTTGGAAACAAATGCTATATTAGGAGAGATGAGTCTATTGGCAAATTTGATCCTAGAAGTGATGAAGGAATATTTCTTGGTTATTCAACTAGAAGCAAGGGATATAGATGTTATAATAAAAGACTGCATAAATAATTGAAAGTACTAATGTGAAGATAGATGAACATTTTAGAGGAGAATCAACATCTGTAGAACTGGCAATAGAAGTGATTATAAATGAAGAACCAGTCACACTGACATCATCAGAAAACTCAACTGTGACTGAAGAACAATAGCTTGTAAGTGGAAATCAAAATAAACTCAGCTATGTAAGATTGAATCATTCAGAAAATTAGATAATTGGAAATAAAAATCAAGGTGTTATGATAAGAGGAATATTAGCAAATGAAGAGGTATGTTTAATTTCTCAAGTTGAACCAACATCATTTATTGAAACATGTCAAGATAAACATTGGATAAAAGCAATGGAAGATGAATTCGAACAAATTGAAAAAAATAATACTTGGACATTAGTTCCCCAGCCTAAAGACAAAAATTTAATTGGAACTAAATGAGTATTTAGAAATAAACTTAATGAAGATGGTGAAGTAATCAGAAACCAAGAAAGATTAGTTTGTAAAGGTTATTCTCAGAAAGAAGGAATAGATTATAATGAAACCTTTGCACCGGTAGCCAGAATTGAAGCAGTAAGACTATTTCTTGCATTTGCAGCTCACAAGAACTATAAAGTTTATCAGATGGATATAAAATGTGCATTTTTTAATGGAGATCTTGAAGAAGAAGTTTACATTGAGAATCCTGATGGATTTTCATTAATAGATGTTAAGGATATGGTTTGCAGGTTAAGGAAAGCTTTATATGGATTGAAGCAAGCTCCCAAAGCTTGGTATGCTAGACTCGATAAATATCTTCTAAAGCTTGGATACACAAAAGGTAATGCTAATAGTAATTTGTATTACAAAATCACCAATGATGACATTTTGGTTATTGAAGTACTTGTGGATGATATCATTTTTGGAGGAGAAGAAGGATTGTGTTAAGACTTTGCTAACAAGATGCAAGAAGAATTTGAAATGTCTATGATTGGAGAGAAATTTTTTTCTAGGTTTGCAGATTTCTCAAACAGATAAAGGCATATATTCATATGTCAAACAAAATACTCGAAGGAACTCTTGAAGAAATTTGGAATTGGAAACTCCAAATCAGTAAGCACTCCTATGACTACAATAGATAAATTGACATTAAAGGATGCTTCAACTCCTATAAATCTAATAAGGTACAAATCTATGATTGGAGGGTTAATGTATTTGACACAAACCAGACCTAATATAATGAAGGCAGTGTGTATTGTTTCAAGATTTCAAAGAAATCCTAAAGAAAATCATGAAACTGCAGTAAAAAGGATTTTCTAGTACCTACAAAGCACATCAAATCTTGGTTTATGGTATCCTAAGAATGATAATTTTGAGTTATGTGCATATACAGATGCAAATTGGGCTGGAGATATGGATGATGGTGCATTCTTTCTTGGTAGAAGATTAATTTCATGGATCAGAAAGAAGAAGACTTGTACATCATTATCTACAGCAGAAGCAGAATATGTTGCAGCAATAACTAATTGCACTCAGGTATTATGGATCAAGAAAATGTTGAAGGATATCAAGGTAAAATGCAAAGAACTGGTAATTATTTACTGTGATAACTCAACAACAATATATATATCGAAGAATCTGGTATTTCACTCTAAAATAAAGCATGTTTCTATTAAGTATAACTTTTTGAAAGAAAATGTTGAAGCAAATGAAGTAAGATTGGTTTATGTGAATAATAAAGAGGAAATTTCAGATATTTTTACAAAGCCTTTGCCTAAGGAAATATTTGAATATCTCAAAGATAAGTTGGGGTAATCACCCCACTGGTAGAGACTTGAATGATGAAGATTGGCATCAAACCGATAGGGACTAACAAAAAAATATTCTTCTAGTTTGATGAAGGAGAGCTACTGCTCAAGGGGAGTAGTTAGTTGTATGTTATGTTCTAATTTTTTATTCTTGACTACTTTGGTATTTGATGTCAAAATGGGAGAGATGTCTATGGAAAAACATTGTACTTTGAAGATTGGGAAGAGATGTATTTTTGGTTTTGGTTATACTATTCCTGTTTTTGGTACAAAACTTTGTATTGATCTATTTTAGGAGATTGATGGTATTTGCCATTCTATTTTTGGCACTTAGATGTTTTTCCATCTAGTGTTGCCATCAATGCCAAAGGGGGAGATTCCTGGTATTATGGATGACTTCGTTATGTATTGCATTGTTTTTGTCATTGATGTCAACACTTATATTTCTAGAGGTCTACATTGTTGATTCAGAACTTTGGTTATATTGGTTTATTGTTGAACCAACACATTGTGGTCTCGACATGGATATTGGCTTATGCACAGACACCGGTATATGTTTCACCAGTAGCTTATATGTTTCACCGGTAACTTAGGAAGCTAATGATGACTTGTTATCATCTGGAGATCATTTGGTTATGTCGAAGATATGGATTGGATTGTGAGGCCTCACCTCGACTCAGTCTGACATTCAGTGGATTTTATATTTAGACTATTATGGATACTTTATTTTGATGCATTTTGAGACTTAGAACTTATATGATTTCAGGATTTGGACAACATTGCTATGATTTGATGATTTACTTACATGCTTTATGAGATAGAACACTACATGATTGTTAGATAGGATGATATTGCGATGATAGATGTTGTTATTTAATTTGCAGGACTTTACTCTGAATATAGAACTATGATGTATGTTTAGTTTATGTGAATTGGGATGAAATTGCTTATGTGAAATTGCTTGATAAAAGATGTATTCAATCTGTGCAGATGAAAATTGTATGCAAGTAATAATGTGTATTGTTATATTATTGAATTATATTATATATGGATATTTGGAAGTACTAATGTGTAAATTGAGATGCGCAGGAAATTTACCATGTGACCATGGAAATTTACGGAGAACCAAACCTAGACTTATGTATGTTCGTAAGCCAGGGGTTGTCTATTTGGAGAGACAACACCCTGTTTGTGTTGTATTTTATTCATAACAGTATATGTTGCATGAGTGTTAAAGTGTTAATTAAATTTATTGTGTAAAAACCCCAAGAGACAATTTCGTGTTTTATTTTTGTAAAAGTGTTTTATTGTGTCACTTGACACGTGTGGATTTAAATTTAAATGTTTTATTTTGTCTCTAGGTGGGAAAGTGTTTAACTATAGTTTTTCTTAAATTAAATAATGTGTTGTCATAAATACTTTGGGAATATAATATTTGGGGTGGTCAACTTATGTTTGACACAAAAATAAACTTCAGAGGGGTTTAAAATGGGTTAAATGAACACCTAGGGGTAGTTTAATAGGGTTTCCTAAAGCCCATAAGGTATACCTAGGGGTTAGGGGTAATTTTAGGCAAGTTTCTACTTTATAATGATCTTTTTAACGCTTTAAAAATTGGCTTTTTTGAGTTGAGCGAAAATTGAAAATTAGAAGTTAAATCTAATCAAGATTTTTCCTTTTGGAATGAGGGTCTTTTTGCATTTTGCTTTCTTTCTTCTTTTTGGTTTTTTTTAGAATCTTGTGAGAACTCAGAGAGTGAGCTTCTTAAGGAAGATTTTTGAGAATTGGAGGGTAATCACCCACTCTCCATTTTTTGAGACAAGAGAAAATTTGAAAAGAAAATAATGTTATGGTATAGAAAAATTGATTAAGGGTAGAAGGAAAAAGATTTGTGGATTGGGCAGCTCTTCATCAAATATCATAATACCTTTAGGCAGATTAAGGTTGGTTTCAGTTATTCATTTTAATGTTTTCTCCTTGCTTATGTCTGGATGTATGTTGGTGTAAGAAATCTGTGTTCTTGTATGTTTTTGTTAGAAAATCTTTTTGGTATTTTTGCATTATGATTTGTTTGTGTTTTGGGAGTTTTCTCAAGACCTCTTACTCTTGGGAGAGAAGAGGATCTTGAGGGTGGTAGCAGTGACAACCCATGAGTGAGAGACTCTCTTTTGAGAGCGATCACAAGGGATCTTTGTGTGACCCTTGCTGCATGGCCTGTTTGTGCAATGGGGGTCATAAGGAGGGATATAAGGCTAGAATGCCTTTGGGGGGCATAAGGAATAAGGGGTTGAGATTCTTGATATTATTATTGTGCCATGAGGTGGCTTCTTGTTTATTTCATACTTGCAGTTCTCCTCAGGGTATTGGTCCACTACCACCCTTTGAAAATGTTCATCACCAAAGTGTGGTGCTGTGAAAGCCAAGTTGGGAATGTGTCTGGAAAATCTGTATGCATTTGCTTTCTATGTGCTTGCCTATTTGTTACCCGTCTAGGAATTGGTTCTCCGAGCTCGGGGGTGGCTACCAGTTAGCCTAGGCTGGGAGGTGAGCACTCTGTGGTCATATTTGTGTTTCTATTATGCAGGAAAGTCAAGAGAAGAGGATAGGTGCCATGAAAAGACACAGAAGATTATTGTTGAAGATACTTAAATCCAGTTGTAAATATTTGTTTAAATTTGTCATAGAAGTATGCCTCAGTCATAGAAAAGAGAAGCAAGTTGTAATTCTTGAAATTTGACTTGAGATTTATTGTATAGCTAAACAAGGAAATATCTTGTAAATTTTCAGAATATCTTAGAGTTGTAAAAAGAGAGCTTGATTTATTTCTACTTCTTTTTTTGTTGCAGTAAAAAGAAAAGCCTCCTTAAGTTGCATGCAAAAGCTTCTTTTGTATTATGGAAAAATTAGTTTTCAAATAAATTTTATCTATATTCTACTTGTTGAAAAGTGTGAATTATTTTGTTGAAAGATCCTAAGTATTTAAAAAGGGTAAGGGTGCTTTAAGTAATTGTTTTATTAGTGGAAAAAAAATCAATGAATGTGTTTTATTCAGATTCGTATGATGTATTATAAAAAAAAAAGATGTGTTAGAATAAAAGTTTAGGCAAAAGATCTACATCGATTTCTTTTATCAGCAATTAAAATAAATAAATAAAAGGGCTTAAGTTTATATGCCAATTATATATATATATATATATATATATATATATATATATATATATATATATATATATATATATATATATATATATATATATATATATATATATATATATATATATATATATATATTTATTTATTTGTGCACATGAAATTTTGATTTACATTATGCTTTCCCTTTGTTATTTTGTTTAAAATTTTGTATGTAAATCTTATTAAAAAAAAAATGTATTTTTATATATATTCACCCGTAAAACTTTTATATATATAAATTTATATAAATATAAATATATATATATATATAATATATTTTTTTAAAAAAAATTAAATAAAAAAAAAAAGGGGAAATTTTTTTGGGTTCCACGTGGACCCCACTGTGTGTACACACAGTGAGGGCCGCGCGGCGCCCACTGTGTGAACACACAGTGAGAGCCGCTCGGCTCCCCACTGTGTGGACACACAGTGGTCGGCCGTGGCCGCCACTGTGTGCCCACATAGTGGTGTGAGCCGCTAGCGGTGCCCACTATGTGGACACACAGTGGTGTCGCGGCGCCCACTGTGCGTGCACACAGTGGCACCCGCAGCCCTTTCTCTTGCGCCTTCTTCAACACCCTGCACAAAAATATGGCCACCGCCGTTGTTCGGCCTTGTGAAAAAATAAATAAGTGGTAATAAAAAAAAGATTAAACCCTAGCCCAGGTAGGGCTAGGGCAAAGGAATTTAAAATATTATGATAATTTAGAATTGTTAATGTATATATAAAAAAAAATAGAACCCTAAATAGGGTTGGAGAAATGTTGATTTTTATGTTAGATGGTTATCATGTTTTTTGAAAAAGAATCAAAATATATGAAATATATGTAAATATATATATATATATATATATATATATATATATATATATATATATATATATATATATATATATATATATATATATATATATATATATATATATATATATATATATATATATATATATAACTCTGGTCATAATTTGGAGTAAGTATTTAATTATATATATATTGTAAAGCGGAAAGACCGAACCCTAGTTGCTCTCCCCTCTCCAACTCCAAGGAGAGAGAAGGGAGGTCACTAGGATTGACGGTTTTCACTTAGGGGAGACTTTATATTCAAAAGAGGGGTTGAAACCCACAAGATCCAATCCCACTCAATGCAAGATTGGATTCTGAATGAGTTGCAAGGGTTAAGACAACAAGGCTACCCTCTTTTGTAAAGAATGTGGATAGAATGATTAAGCTAGGAATGCATGAAAAGTGAGAAAGATTCGCTTATAAATAGAGATAGGAATATAGGATGAAGCTGCGGACCTGGAATTAGCAGTAAAATGTCGAGACAGTGCTGTCCTGCAAATTTGAGCAAAAGTTGACGGGACGATGGCGCCCGGCATGCACACAGTCCCCCGAAAAATCCGCGAAACGAAAGGGGATCTGTTCGTCTCTGCACAAGGATTCCAGATCTTCAATTACAGCTGCGTACCTACAACCTACACACAGAAAAGCGAAGATGATTGGGGGGTTAGGGATTAGGGGTTTGCCCTTAGGTCAAACCCCGGTTTTGGAATTAACCAAGAAATGAGAAATGCTGTAAATGTAAATGTTTGTAATGTAAAACAAGTACTAGTACCTTGTTGCAAGAATGTTTGTATTCTCACATGCGAAGGTGTAGATGTTGTTGTATGTTGTATGTTGTATGTTGTATGTGATCTCCTCTTCAATGGTTGAATCCTTGTCTTGAATGCAACACTTAGCCTTGAATGGAGACTTAGAATGATCAATTGCTTGAAGGAATGCTTGAATGTTTGAATATCGTTTTCGCGTCTTGTAAACATATGTACTTCCTTCTCAAAATGGGAGAGGAAATGTAGTTTATATACTTGTCAATTAGGGTTGATAGACTGATTTTTCCGACCTTAGGCCGACCAGGAAAGATTATTTTCCAATTTGCAAACATAAAGACCCGAAGCCCCATAGGAGACCAAGCCCAAACTAGGGCTAGGGACCAGGGTGCTGGGTGCCATGGTCCTACGGGACCAGGGTGCTGGGCGCTCTGGTCCCACCTCCCGGGACAGCAGGGTGCAAGGAGGGATCAGGCCAAGGTGCTAAAAAATGCAGTTTTTGATGCCATGAGCAAGTTTCGGGGTCTCCATTCAGGTTTCGTGTTGCATCGCCATCGTGAAGACCCAAATGCGGTTGAAATTGCAAGTGTCGCAATTTTAGGATGCTACATTTAGCCCCCACTTTAGCGGGAGTATAAGCGTACGCTCATACTTCCGGTAAAGTACAAGGAAACAACATTGAAATACTTTCACCACGTCAAGGAGGCAAGACACACCAAGCCCCCAGTGGACTAAGGATCTTACAACTTCGATTGACAAAGTAAAAGGGAAGATCACAAGGGAGAACCATGACTGTCAGTAGTAAGGTTCCCTCACTATGAGTCATGCAAGAGAAATACCAAAAATTTTCAAGGCAAAGCTAAGTTCGCCAAGAAATTTTCAAGTATCTTGAAGGGATAGACGGGGTGTATGCCCCCCTACATTAAAGTGATTGCACACGCCTCAACGGGGGTGATTGCTTTAAGGTAGTGATACACATAAGAAATGAGAAGAGAAAGGAGCACGTTATCGCAAGGATTTAGCCCCCAAGTGTGAGATAAACCCAAGGATAATAGACACAAAACACAAAGCACGAGGTGACTTTGCTTTCTTTAGGGTCAGTATGCTGTATGATAATTCATGTATATCATATGTATGTATGCATAATTGTTCTTCATTCCCCAATCAAGGAAGGTCACCTAGAAGAAGGGAACACATGTGTCTTTTGAGTCAACATGAGAGAGACCAAAAGAGATCTCAATGCTTTGCATCGTCCTCAAGTAGACAACACTAAGGACAACAAATAGAAGAATGAGAATAACACATAGAAGAAGTAACAAAAGAGAGGAGGAGAGAGTCTGCTATGCTAATGAAACTAGTCTAGCACATCATCTACCCCCTGATCTTGCTGATCAATGTTTCGGGAAGGCAGGAAACACGCTAGAGGAGGAACATCCAACACAGCAGATGGAGCTATCACAAGATCCAAACAAGGGCTATGTTCATGTTCCAAGCCACGTTGTTCTTGTCTAGGAGCTAGGATAAGTGCTTTAGAAAATTCGTTAGATAAATGGTTATCAATATCAACAAGTTCATATTCACTATCAGAAGCAAGAGAAGTAACATTTTCATCATGAATAACATTTTCATCTATATCATCATCAAGATTTATAAAAATAGGATCTTTAACTCGCACAGGATCAAGACTATCATGCATCTTATGTTTAGGAGATTTTGGAGAAGATGGAATAATGCTTATTGAAGGTGTTTTTGGAGATTGCAAAGTTTGAGAAGTAGCTGCTTGAGCTCTAAGACGACGCTTTCGTCGGCGTTCACGTGCAGAACGATTTCGTCTAGTCTTAGTAGGAAGTTGAGAAGATTGAGGAGGAGGAATGTTCTCATCCTTATCACTTGGGTGTTTAGGTTGTGGTCTCTTAGGCTAGATAATAGGAGAAGAGGAAGGTCTCTTCTCTCCATAAGAGGAAGGAGGAGGAACTGGTCCATATAAAGGAGGAATATTTGGTTTAGGAAGGAGACCAAGTCCATCATGATGAGGAGGTATAGCCCTACTTTTAGAAAGTTTATTAGACATAGACATAGTCACATCCATAGGAATGGGTTGGGAATCTTCTTGAGGAAAGACATTAGTTTTATCTTTCAAAGGAAGAACTTACTTCTCAAGAACGATAGGAATATCAAGTTTGGGTGTTCTAGGTTCACTTAGAGATAGGATCATATCCATTTTCCACTTTTGATAAGATTTAAAAAGATGATCACTTCACCGGGGAAGAGATTGGAATTGTTTAGGCCAAAAATAATCAATAGGAACACTAGAAGTTATTTTAGCTGGTTAAAGAGACTATGATTGATAGTAACAACTTCACCATTATGGGGAAATTTCAAACACTTGTGAATAGGAGAAGCAATAGCTTTCATGGAAGATAGCCAAGGATAGCCAAGCTTCACACGAAATTGTTCGGATGAAGGAATAATAGCAAAGTTCACATCAAGGGATTTGTTATGGACCTCAATAGGTAATGTAATAGAACCAATTGTAGGAGAAGAAAATGCATCAAATAATTTCACAATCACATCTGTTTTGTCATAAATCACTTGATTCAATTGCAAAGTAAAAAGAAATTCTTCAGTAATAACATTAACCATGCACGAAGGATCAATAAGCACTCCACGACAAGGTGTATTCTTGACTTTTGCAACTATGTATAAAGGACCATCAGGTGCCCTGATAGTTTCACTAGAATCAAATGTGATGGAAGGTTCTTTAGGGTTTTCTTGCTGCTCTACAAAGTTAATCACATTCAGAGTCATAGACACAAGACCATCAGATGAGAGAGAGGAATCATTAGTCTCAATCACATTAGAGGTATGAGAAGGTAATGGATCCATAAAAATCTTAAGATTTTGGTTAGGAGGAGCTACAGATGTGTTGCCTTTATCATTCACTCCAGAAACAGAGATAGTATTATTATCAATCAAATCTTGAATTTTACCCTTCAAAGCAAAACATTTTTCAGTATCGTGCCCAGGTTGACGATGAAATTGACAAAAAGATTTGTTATCAAAATAGGGTGAATTAATCTTTGCGAGATCAATTTGCTTTATAGGAGGGAGAGTAAGCACATTTTGTTCCAATAACTTATTCATAATACTATGCAATGATTCATTCAAAGGAGTAAACTTTCTGTCTTTCTTGAAAAACTTAGAAATAGAAGGCACACCTGATGCTGCATTCACATTGTTGTTGATGATGTTTTCATTGAATTTGATGGAATCTCTATTCAGTTTAAACTTTCCAAATGGTTGTTGACTGCTATCACCCTTATCACTCGGAGCCATAGGATTTGCTTGTTCCATTTGACTCACAGTCAGTTGATAGTTGTGAAGAGTTGCACACAACTGTTGAAAAGAAGTAAACTCAGAAAATAGAAGTTTGTCTCGAATATCTTTTTGTAAATTAGAAATAAAGATTCTTTGAATATCATTGTCAGGCACTGGAAAAGAAATTTGAGCATACAAATGCTTATATCTACCAATGAAATCAGTCACTTTTTCTTTAACACCTTGTTTACAATGCATTAAATCAATCAAAGTAACTTTAGGACTTATATTGTTTTGAAATTGTTGAATAAAAGCATTTGCAAGTTGTTCGAAAGAAGTAATAGAATAAGAAGGCAACGAGCAATACCATTGTAGGGCTTTATCTCTTAATGTTCTAGTAAATAGTTTTGCAAGCAACCTTTGGTCATAAGCAAAATCGGTACATATTGTTTGAAATGTCTTAACATGTGTTAGAGGATCACCTTTACCATTATAAAGCTCCAACTGTGGGATTTTAACATGTTTAGGTGGGATAGCTCGAACAATGTCAAGAGAAAGTGGGCTCGCAAAATCAAATGTGGGCACACTAAACTTAGATTGATTCATAGAGGCAATTTGTTGCTGTAAAGAAGAGACAGTTTGTGCAAGACTATTAATAGTCGCTTCAGTCGAAGAGTTCATATTAGACGTGTTAGATTGTGATGGAGGTGTTATGTTATTGAAAGAAGGCATTGATTGAGAGTAAGGTGGTGGAACACTATGATAGTTAGTCATAGGAGATGATTGGAAAGGAGGAACACTACAAGGAGGAATGGAATGGTTAAATGAATTGCCCCCTTGCATCATGTTCATTTGTGAAGATGTAATAGGGACACTCATTGAAGGAATGAATGAAGGAAGAGGGTTAATTGAAGAAGAAGGATTGCCCCCATGACTAGTGATCATAGGAGGAATATCTTGTATTGAAGTAGTCATTATGTTTGATGTAAAGGTAGGTATGCTAGCAATAGAAGTTGTCAAAGGAATTGAATGATTGACTTGAGTGGGAGGTTGCATATAACCTAAAGTTTCAGCACAACTCTTCATAGGCATCACATTCGAATCCACAATGTGTGCAATACCATGCAAAATATCAATTCCATTCTTATCACTTTGAACCATGCATTTTAGACCCTCAATTAATGAAAGAGCTTGACTATCGGGATACTCTTGAGACATCCATTGCTGAAAATCATCAAATTGGTTATCGAATTTTGAAAGTTGTTCTACAGAAACCTCATGGAGAGCTTCTTCATCATTAGGAGGATTAGAGGAATTACCTGTGTCCTCGTTAAAAAGGCTATTCAAATTAGGTTCCATCTCCTCAGTAATTAAACCTTGGAAAGACTTAATTCTACGGCTTCGTCTAACGGGAATAGTGTAAGTAGGGCTTATTGTTGTAAAACTCATGCACTAGAGAGGGAGAGAAGATTTTGAATTTAGAGGTAGAAAATTTCAGTAAAATCAGCCAATCTCCTAGATTTAGGCTGTTAAATGCAATCATAACAATCTCCCAAAATTTCGGAAAAAATGTCAGGGAGCATGGCGCTCGGAGTGCACACGGTCCTCACAACTTTTTTCGAAATTTTTAGGGATGAAAGTTGTGATGATTTTAAAGCTAATCTAAAAAAATTGAGTGATTTTATGATCTGTAGATAGGCCAAATTAAAGTTGCAATCTCAAAACTGAACCCTACCAAGATTGTTGAAAAATGCAAAATTTGAATTTTGAAAAAGAGAGGGAAACTGAAATTTTGGATTTTATGATTTTAGAGGGAATACTAAGAGCAATGCAAGTTTTGAATTTTAAAAGTTGACTCAATTTCACGCAAAATTCAATTTTGAAAGCGGAAATCAAAGTTGTTGCAATTAAACACTTAATTTCAAAAGTCACAAATTGCAAGAATTTGAATAAAGCACTGAAATTTCGAATGAATGCCAAGACACTTTTCAGATTTAGGACAGTAAGAACACAATTTCGATACAAAATTTCAATTTCAACGATTTTTGAATGATTAGAAGCCTTAATCCAAGCAATCCCTAGACCAACTTTGACTGTAATTTTGAAAGTGTTATAATTGATGAAATCAGCCAAGATTCTGGATTTTAGTAGAAAAATACAGTAAGATCCAACTCCTGTAATTTCGGAAAAAATGTCGGGGACGATGGCGCTCGGGGTGCACACGGTCCTCGGAACTTTTTTCCAAATTTTCAGGGATGAAAGATATTGTGATTTTATTGCGGAATCCAAAGTTATAGTTGATTTGGAGATGTTTTGATCAGTGAAATTATCAGTCGAAGGTTGAATCAAGAGGGTTTTAAAAATTAGGGTTTTGACACTTAACCACTTAATTTTCAGAATTAAAGCACAGATATGATTTGACAATTTGTAATAGAAGGGTAGATCTGAAACAAGCATTAATAATTAAACATTTCACAAGCTTAATTACTAAAAAGAAAATTTAGGGTTTTTATGTAATTAACCTCTAAAATTTGCAAAAGATCAAACATGGAAATGTAATCAAGGAATCCAATTTTCAGATCTAACCATGAATAATCAGAAAGGATGTTCATGTCGGGTTCACCAAAATGTAAAGCAGAAAGACCAAACCCTAGTTGCTCTCCCCTCTCCAACTCCAAGGAGAGAGAAGGGAGGTCACTAGGATTGATGATTTTCACTTAGGGGAGACTTTACATTCAAAAGAGGGGTTGAAACCCACAAGATCCAATCCCACTCAATGCAAGATTGGATTCTGAATGAGTTTCAAGGGTTAAGACAGCAAAGCTACCCTCTTTTGTAAAGAATGTGGATAGAATGATTAAGCTAGGAATGCATGAAAAGTGAGAAAGATTCGCTTATAAATAGAGATAGGAATATAGGATGAAGCTGCGGACCTAGAATTAGCAGTAAAATGTCGAGACGGTGTTGTCCTGCAAATTTGAGCAAAAGTTGACGGGACGATGGCGCCCGGCGTGCACACGGTCCTCTGAAAAATCCGCGAAACGAAGGGGGATCTGTTCGTCTCTGCACAAGGATTCTAGATCTTCAATTACAGCTGCGTACCTGCAACCTACACATATAAAAGCGAAGACGATTAGGGGGTTAGGGATTAGGGGTTTGCCCTTAGGTCAAACCCCGGTTTTGGAATTAACCAAGAAATGAGAAATGTTGTAAATGTAAATGTTTGTAATGTAAAACAAGTACTAGTACCTTGTTGCAAGAATGTTTGTATTCTCACATGCGAAGGTGTAGATGTTGTTGTATGTTGTATGTTGTATGTTGTATGTGATCTCCTCTTCAATGGTTGAATCCTTATCTTGAATGCAACACTTAGCCTTGAATGGAGACTTAGAATGATCAATTGCTTGAAGGAATGCTTGAATGCTTGAATGTTTGAATGCTTGAATGTTTGAATATTGTTTCCGCGTCTTGTAAACATATGTCCTTCCTTCTCAAAATGGGAGAGGAAATGTAGTTTATATACTTGTCAATTAGGGTTGATAGACTGATTTTTCCGACCTTAGGCCGACCAAGAAAGATTATTTTCCAATTTGCAAACATAAAGACCCGAAGCCCCATAGGAGACCAGGCCCAAAATAGGGCCAGGGACCAGGGCACTGGGCGCCATGGTCCTGGGGGACCAGGGCGCTGGGTGCCCTAGTCCTGGAGGACAAGGGCACTGGGCGCTCTGGTCCCACCTCCCGGGACAGCAGGGTGCAAGGAGGGATTAGGCCAAGGTGCTAAAAAATGCAGTTTTTGATGCCATGAGCAAGTTTCGGGGTCTCCATTCAGGTTCCGTGTTGCATCGCCATCGTGAAGACCCAAATGCGGTCGAAATTGCAAGTGTCGCAATTTTAGGACGCTACATATATATATATATATATATATATATATATATATATATATATATAACTATGGTTATAATTTGGAGTAAGTTATTAATAGAAATTTATAAATGGAAGTTTAGACTATATAGTCATAGTGGAGATTGAATTAATTTTCCTCTCCTATTCCTTTAGCATGATTGATTTAATAAACTTAATGACTAGGTATCTCGTGGAGATGAAATTTAAACCAGTTAGTTTTCCGCAATTAGAATTAAACAAATTATCGATGCTTGGTTCGTTTCATAATTAGCTCGAATATAATTATGGAGATTTCAATAAAGCTTGTCGTGTGAGCGAACTTGTTAATTAATTAGTATTTTTAAAATAAAAAAAAATTGTTCCGTTTTTGCCCTAAATTTTGGGCATGACATTTTGGTATCAGAGAAAGGTTTCCACACTAGGAACCTTACTTACGTTTCACCTTAGAATATTTAAGATTATTTTGTTAAATGGAATTTTGAATTTAATTGAATTAATTCTAAAAGACATAAATTAATTGTTTTGCCTTATTTCCTCTTAGGATGCCTCCGACGACACGACAAGCTCACAAGCGCGGACGGGGTCCTAGATGTGTGTGCATAGCACGCGATGAGGTAGAGAGGGAGGCATTGGTTCCAGAGGAGAACCCAGAAGCACCTCCCAAGCAACCAAATGAACCTAACCGAGACCTCTTAGTAGCCATTCAGAATCTTATTGGCATTGTTCAGGAAAGGATCCCAGCAGAGAACCCTCAGGTTAGGAGTCATGACTCTGGGAGTCATAGATCTGTTGATAGAGAGCGAAGCAGGAGCCCAGTTCCGATTCCTGTAGAGAGTCAGGGTGGTAATGAGCTAGAGTCAATGCATATTCCAGGACCACCTCCAGCGGTGGAACCAGTTTATTTTGAGAGAGGTCGTCGAGATCCAGGGGATCTCATCAGGGAGGTCATGCACCTCCAACCACCATCCTTCGGAGGTTCTATAGATGGAGTAGAGGCTGAGGCATGGCTTCTGAGTCTTGAGAGGTGCTTTGTGTTGCATTCTTATGAGAGCAACTTGAAAGCACGTGTTGCAGTTCATCTTCTGAGAGGGACAGACTCCACTTGGTGGAGACAGGAAGAGTACAAATGCGGATTAGTTCCTAATACACTTACTTGGGAGATATTCACAGAGAGGTTCCATGAGAGGTACCTATCAGAACACTTCAGGCAGCGTCGTATAGACGAATTTCATGATCTCCAACAAAAAGGCTTGTCAGTCACCCAGTATGAGAGTAAATTCTTTGAGTTGTTGCCATATGTAGATTATCTAAAGGATGATAAACTTCTTGTAAATTGCTTCATTAGGGGATTAAATGCCGGTATAGCCAGGCCTGTTAGGATGTCCGCCCTAGAGAGCCTTCGAGTTGCTGTAGAGAAGGCACTGATTGCTGAGGAAATTTAGGTTAGACCACAAGACAATAGGGATCGGTTTTAGAACCGAAATCTTGCACCTCAGACTTATGGATTCTAGAAACCACATTGGAAAGGGAACAATAGAAATTCTCAGGGGTTCTCCAAACCCCCTCCTCCACAACAGACACCACAGAACTAGAGGCAGAAGCCTCCACAGTATCAGCAGGGTTCCAAGCCCAAGCAGTGGCAGACTCAGGGACAGAAACGTGATCAGAGAGCACAGGGGCAGTACACACAACCGGCGGGGACTCAGTAGTCCTCCAGGGGTGGGTATAGCGGATCCAGTAGGACAGGAGGTCAGGCATTTTCTAGGCCTCAGGGTGCCTAGTTCCAGGCACGGGGTGCTTGCTTTACATGTGGAGCCATGGGGCATATGGCGAGGGATTGCCCTCAGGGATAGGTAGCAGGGAGTCAGCGGATGGCCACTTCAGAGCTGACAGTTGGTGATATAGGCAGGTCCCATAGAGTATTCACAGCAGTTGACAACCGCCAGGCTGAGCATCAGGCCACGGTTATTGAATCTACAGGTATAATCAAAGGTAATAATGTATCTATTTTGTTTGATTCAGGAGCTACTAACTCCTTTATATCTCCATTGGTTGTGGAGCGTTGCGGGCTAGTGGCAACTAGGCAGGGTGTCAGTTGGGAAGTGGAATTAGCTTCAGGGGCTAGAGTGTCAGTGGAATCAGAGGTTAGGGCATGTCAGCTGCAGATTGGCAAGACCACCACTTTAGTAGACCTTAGAGTGACTCCACTTGGATCTTACGGAATCGTACTTGGCATGGATTGGCTTTATGCCCACAGAGCCAAGATGGATTGTTGCTTGAAAAGGATCGAGTGTGAGGATGATCATGGTTCACCCATAGTTATCACCGGGATTCAGAGGCCCGTGTCTCTTCGTATGATCTCCGCAATGCAGCTTAAGCGGAGCATGCGGAAGGGATGTCAGCTTTTTGCTATCACTATCAGTGATAGAGGGGAAGAGGAGGAAAAAGAAACATCGCTCGATGACCATCCTATCCTTAAGGGATATTCAGATGTATTTCCTTCAGAGTTACCGGGAATGCCTCCCCGTAGAGAGATTGATTTTCATATAGACCTAGTACCAGGAGCCAAGCCAGTTTCCAGAGCACCTTATAGAATGACCACAAATGAGCTTAATGAACTTAAAATTCAGCTTGAGGAACTCCTTGAGAAGGGTCATATTCATCCTAGTGTATCCCCTTGGGGTGCACCAGTCATCTTCATTAAGAAGAAGGATGGATCTCTCCGATTGTGTATGGATTATCGTCAACTAAATAAAGTAACCATCAAGAACCGATATCCTTTGCCCAGAATTGATGATTTATTTGACCAGCTTCAGGGTGCCAAAGTCTTTTCCAAAATAGATCTGAAGTCAGGATACCATCAGTTGAGAATAGTGGAAAGTGATATCCACAAGACCGCATTTCGCACTAGATATGGTCACTATGAGTTTACCGTAGTCCCCTTCGGACTTACGAATGCCCCAGCAGTTTTTATGAGCCTCATGAATGGGGTGTTCCGTACCTTTCTGGACCATTTTGTTATTATGTTCCTTGATGATATACTGATATATTCTCGGAATGAGAAGGAGCATGAGGAGCACCTGAAACAGGTATTGTAGTGTTTGCGGGATAACCAGTTGTTTGGCAGCCTATCGAAGTGTGCTTTCTTTCGGTCTGAGGTCAAGTACCTTGGGCACGTTATTTCCGGTGATGGGATCTCAATTGACCCATCAAAGATTAGGGCTATTATGGATTGGCCAGGACCTACCAGTGTGACAGAGGTTAGTAGTTTCATGGGTTTAGCAGGGTATTACCGACATTTCATCGAGGGATTTTCTAGAGTCGCACACCCTATTACTTCTCTTCAGCGTAAAGGGAAGAAATTTGAGTGGACAGAGAAGTGCGAGAAGGCCTTTCAGGAACTCAAGAAGGCACTTACTAGTGATCCTATCCTTGTTGTACCAGATCCTTCAGCTGATTTTATGGTTTGTACAGATGCTTCCCTAGAGGGTTTAGGGGCAGTTCTTATGCAGGATGGTAGGGCCATAGCTTTCGAGTCTAGGAAACTTAAGACTCATGAACTTAATTATCCCACTCATGACCTTGAGCTCGCAGCAGTAGTGCATGCACTTGTGAGGTGGAGACACTTCCTTTTAGGACATCACTTTGAGTTGCATTCAGACCATTAGAGTCTTCAGTACATCTTCACTCAGCCGAACCTTAATGCATGTCAGAGGAGATGGATGGAGTTCTTGTGCGAATATGATTTTGACGTTCACTACATCAAAGGAAAGGAAAATGTAGTTGCAGATGCCTTGAGTAGGAGACGTCACAAGGTTTACACCATATCCATGGGCACAGACTTGAGAGGCTGTATACTTCGGCACTTGTCAGAGGATGGATGGTATGCAGAGGTTTGTCAGGTATTACGTTCTCAGGTTACTCTAGAAGGGAAATATGTGTATTATTCTTTGGAGTCCGATGGACTGTTACGCCACAGAGGGCGCATTTATGTACCTTCCTCCGGAGGGTTGCGAGAGTTCATTGTCACAGAAGCTCATAGAGCTCCTTATGCAGCGCATCCCGGGGTTAAGAAGTTGCATGCTGACTTGAGGCAGTTGTATCATTGGCCAGGAATGCGGCAGCTCATTGCTGAGATAGTAGCTCGATGCCTCGAGTGTCAGAGGGTAAAGGCGGAGCACCGCCATCCAGGTGGGTTGCTTCAGTCTCATGCTATACCAGAGTGGAAGTGGGATACTATATCCATGGATTTCATCATTGGCCTCCCTATGTCTTCTCATCGCCATGATGCTATCTTGGTGACAGTTGACAAGTTGACCAAAGTAGCTCACTTTTCACCAGTTCGTACTACATTCACAGCTCCAGCAGTAGCACAGATGTTCTTGCGAGACATTGTTAGACTACATGGCATACCCCGCAAGATTATTTCTGACAGGGATTCTCTTTTCACTTCTTCTTTTTGGAAGTCATTACAGGTAGCTATGGGCACTAAGCTCAATTTTAGTACAGCTTATCACCCGGAGACAGATGGTCAGACAGAGAGGGTCAATCAGGTGTTAGAGGATATGCTTCGTATGTACGTCATGGATCATCAGACCCGGTGGGAGGAGTATCTTCCCTTAGTGGAGTTTGCCTATAACAATGGGCATCACACTTCTTTGGGGATGCCACCCTACCAGGCATTATACGGCAGGCCTTGCAGGACGCCCTTGAGTTGGGATCGCATAGAGGATAGAGTTGCTATTGGTCCTGAGTTAGTTCGGGATATGGAACAGCAGGTGGATTTGATTAGGCAGCATCTGAGAGAGGCTCAGGATAGACAGAAGAAATATGCCGATGCAAAGAGGATAGATCGTAGCTACTTGGTTGGAGAGAGAGTTTTCTTGAGAGTGCGACCGCATAAGAGTCCAATCCGTTACGGAAAGGGTTCTAAGCTCGCACCTCGCTTTGTAGGACCTTTTGAGATTCTAGAGAGGATAGGCCCAGTTGCCTACCATTTAGCTTTTCCACCTAGCCTATCACGCATCCACGATGTGTTTCATGTTTCAGTTTTGAGAAAGTATATCTATGATGAGTCTCACATTTTAGATTGGGATGCCTTGCAGGTGGAGTCGGACGGGCAGCTAGCTTTGGAGCCCATTCGCATTTTGGCATGCCGGACATTGGCCCTTCGAGGTCGAGAGCTGGAACAGGTTAGGGTCCAGTGGGATTGTTATGATGAGGTTACTGCTTCATGGGAGGACGCAGCACGTATGAGATCAGAGTACCCTCACCTCTTTGATGAACTCTAGGAGGAAGTTCATGCCTAGAGGGGGAGGATGTGAGGCCTCACCTTGACTCAGTCTGACATTCAGTGGATTTTATATTTAGACTATTATGGATACTTTATTTTGATGCATTTTGAGACTTAGAACTTATATGATTTTAGGATTTGGACAACATTGCTATGATTTGATGATTTACTTACATGCTTTATGAGATAGAACACTACATGATTGTTAGATAGGATGATATTGCGATGATAGATGTCGTTATTTAATTTGCAGGACTTTACTCTGAATATAGAACTATGATGTATGTTTAGTTTATGTGAATTGGGATGAAATTGCTTATGTGAAATTGCTTGATAAAAGATGTATTCAATTTGTGTAGATGAAAATTGTATGCAAGTAATGATGTGTATTGTTATATTATTGAATTATATTATATATGGATATTTGGAAGTACTAATGTGTAAATTGAGATGCGCAGGAAATTTACCATGTGACCATGGAAATTTACGGAAAACCAAACCTAGACTTATGTATGTTCGTAAGCCAGGGGTTGTCTATTTGGAGAGACAACACCCCGTTTGTGTTGTATTTTATTCATAACAGTATATGTTGCATGAGTGTTAAAGTGTTAATTAAATTTATTGTGTAAAAACCCCAAGAGACAATTTCGTGTTTTATTGTGTCACTTGACACGTGTGGATTTAAATTTAAATGTTTTATTTTGTCTCTAGGTGGGAAAGTGTTTAACTATAGTTTTTCTTAAATTAAATAATGTGTTGTCATAAATACTTTGGGAATATAATATTTGGGGTGGTCAACTTATGTTTGACACGAAAATAAACTTCAGAGGGGTTTAAAATGGGTTAAATGAACACCTAGGGGTAGTTTAATAGGGTTTCCTAAAGCCCATAAGGTATACCTAGGGGTTAGGGGTAATTTTAGGCAAGTTTCTACTTTATAATGATCTTTTTAACGCTTTAAAAATTGGCTTTTTTGAGTTGAGAGAAAATTGAAAATTAGAAGTTAAATCTAATCAAGATTTTTCCTTTTGGAATGAGAGTCTTTTTGCATTTTGCTTTCTTTCTTCTTTTTGGTTTTTTTTAGAATCTTGTGAGAACTCAGAGAGTGAGCTTCTTAAGGAAGATTTTTGAGAATTGGAGGGTAATCACCCACTCTCCATTTTTGGAGACAAGAGAAAATTTGAAAAGAAAATAATGTTATGGTATAGAAAAATTGATTAAGGGTAGAAGGAAAAAGATTTGTGGATTGGGCAGCTCTTCATCAAATATCATAATACCTTTAGGCAGATTAAGGTTGGTTTCAGTTATTCATTTTAATGTTTTCTCCTTGCTTATGTCTGGATGTATGTTGGTGTAAGAAATCTGTGTTCTTGTATATTTTTGTTAGAAAATCTTTTTGGTATTTTTGCATTATGATTTGTTTGTGTTTTGGGATTTTTCTCAAGACCTCTTACTCTTGGGAGAGAAGAGGATCTTGAGGGTGGTAGCAGTGACAACCCTCGAGTGAGAGACTCTCTTTTGAGAGCGATCACAAGGGATCTTTGTGTGACCCTTGCTGCATGGCCTATTTGTGCAATGGGGGTCATAAGGAGGGATATAAGGCTAGAATGCCTTTGGGGGGTATAAGGAATAAGGGGTTGAGATTCTTGATATTATTATTGTGCCATGAGGTGGCTTCTTGTTTATTTCATACTTACAGTTCTCCTCAGGGTATTGGTCCACTACCACCCTTTGAAAATGTTCATCACCAAAGTGTGGTGCTGTGAAAGCCAAGTTGGGAATGTGTCTGGAAAATCTGTATGCTTTTGCTTTCTATGTGTTTGCCTATTTGTTACCCATCTAGGAATTGGTTCTCCGAGCTCGGGGGTGGCTACCAATTAGCCTAGGCTGGGAGGTGAGCACTCCATGGTCATATTTGTGTTTCTATTATGCAAGAAAGTCAGGAGAAGAGGATAGGTGCCATGAAAAGACACAGAAGATTATTGTTGAAGATACTTAAATCCAGTTGCAAATATTTGTTTAAATTTGTCATAGAAGTATACCTCAGTCATAGAAAAGAGAAGCAAGTTGTAATTCTTGAAATTTGACTTGAGATTTATTGTATAGCTAAACAAGGAAATATCCTGTAAATTTTTAGAATATCTTAGAGTTGTGAAAAGAGAGCTTGATTTATTTCTACTTCTGTTTTTTTGTTGGAGTAAAAAGAAAAGCCTCCTTAAGTTGCATGCAAAAGCTTCTTTTGTATTATGGAAAAATTAGTTTTCAAATAAATTTTATCTATATTCTACTTGTTGAAAAGTGTGAATTATTTTGCTGAAAGATCCTAAGTATTTAAAAAGGGTAAGGGTGCTTTAAGTAATTGTTTTATTAGTGGAAAAAAAATCAATGAATGTGTTTTATTCAGATTCATATGATGTATTTTTTAAAAAAAAGATGTGTTAGAATAAAAGTTTAGGCAAAAGATCTACATCGATTTCTTTTATCAGCAATTAAAATAAATAAATAAAAGGGCTTAAGTTTGTATGCCTATTTTATATATATATATATATATATATATATATATATATATATATATATATATATACATATTCATTTATTTGTGCACATGAAATTTTGATTTATATTATGCTTTCCCTTTGTTATTTTGTTTAAAATTTTGTATGTAAATCTTATTAAAAAAAAAAAGTATTTTTATATATTTTCACCCATAAAACTTTTATATATATAAATTTATATAAATATAAATATATATATATAATATATTTAAAAAAAAAAAATTAAATAAAAAAAAAAAGGGAATTTTTTTTGGGTTCCACGCAGACCCCACTGTGTGTACACACAGTGAGGGCCGCGCGGCACCCATTGTGTGAACACACAGTGAGAGCCACTCGGCTCCCCACTGTGTGGACACATAGTGGTCGGCCGCGGCTGCCACTGTGTGCCCACACAGTGGTGTGAGCTGCTAGTGGCGCCCATTATGTGGACACACAGTGTTGCCACGATGCCCACTGTGCGCACACACAGTGGCGCCCGCGGCCCTTTCTCCTGCGGCTTCTTCAAAACCCTGCACAAAAATATGGCCACCGCCGTTGTTCGGCCTTGTGAAAAAATAAATAAGTGGTAATAAAAAAAAGATTAAACCCTAGCCCGGGTAGGGCTAGGGCAAAGGAATTTAAAATATTATGATAATTTAGAATTGTTAATGTATATATATAAAAAAAAAATAGAACCCTAAATAGGGTTGGAGAAATGTTGATTTTTATGTTAGATAGTTATCGTGTTTTTTGAAAAAGAATCAAAATATATAAAATATATGTAAATAAATATATAAATATATATAAATATATATATATATATATATATATATATATATATATATATATATATATATATATATATATATATATATATATATATATATATATATATATATAACTCTCGTCATAATTTGGAGTAAGTATTTAATTATATATATATATATATATATATATATAACTATGGTTATAATTTGGAGTAAGTTATTAATAGAAATTTATAAATGGAAGTTTAGACTATATAGTCATAGTGGAGATTGAATTAATTTTCCTCTCCTATTCCTTTAGCAGGATTGATTTAATAAACTGAATGACTAGGTATCTCGTGGAGATGAAATTTAAACCAGTTAGTTTTCCACAATTAGAATTAAACAAATTATCGATGCTTGGTTCATTTCATAATTAGCTTGAATATAATTATGGAGATTTCAATAAAGCTTGTCGTGTGAGCGAACTTGTTAATTAATTAGTATTTTTTTTTTTAAAAAAAATAGTTCCATTTTTGCCCTAAATTTTGGGCATGACATGGATGTTTGCATTTGGTGTTTTGCATATTGGACTAATTGGGTTCACATATTTGCCTTTACTGATAGATAGGTCTAGGTTATGGACCGGTACAAGATATCATGTTCCAGATCAACACGACACATTTGGGGAATGGTTTATTAATTGGATAATATGTAAATGTATTGGGGCTGACATATTGTATTGCATCAAGACTTATTTTGTAAATGTAATATCTGTAGGGAGCTGACCTAATCATGAGATCTTAGGTTTTGTATAAATAATTGTAAGATCTTATTTGGAAGAAGTATATGAGTGTGTGTGAATATTGAAGATCATTGTGAAGAGAAGATCCTTGTGTGAATCACACAGATATTATCTAAAGGTTGAAGGAAATATTTTGAAGGTGTTTGTAACTCATGGTCAAAGCTTAAACCGGTATTGAATCCAGCATTGTAGATGCTATACTGAAGCAGTAAATTGTTATTGGATTTAACCATCCAATTGTAGTCAGTGTGACTCCTATTTTGTGATTGAGCAATGAGCTCTAGGCAATTGGCCTTTCTACATGTGTAGACCCCATTATTGTATTCACAAGTACTATCTATAGTAGTATCATCTGATTGTGGGTAAGGTTTCCCACCATGGTTTTTTCACTTACAGGGTTTCCATGTCAAAATCTTTGTGTCATGTGTTGTGGATGTTGTTTCTCTTTTTGTTTCATGCATTAAGTTATACCAGCATTAATATAATTGTTAATCTATTTTACCGGCACTGACCTAACAAACACATCTAGTGAAAACTGTCCAAAATTTGATTTCTAATCATGGTATATCTAGTACAATTGAACAAAAAAATATCATTTGTTGTTAGTAAAATATCATATTTTAAATTAAAATTTAAGTTATATGCAACCTGAATAGACCAAATACCTAAATCTTGTTATTACTATCTTTTATATCCAACACAAATAGGCTAATAGTTAAACACTAAAACTTTTTGACATTCCTTCGCATTTCATGAAAAATTACAAGATATTTATTGTGCTAACCTATTAATTTTATATAGGAAAAACTATTAATATGAAATACTCCAATACATATGCATTGCTACCCCAATAGTTCCACATATTAAAAATATGTTTTCACTATCGCAACAATACTTTTTTTAAATGAATATTATCTTATTAAATTGGCATCTTACTTTATAAATGACACACTTATAACATGGATTATAACGATATTTTATTTGACTTGTTAATTAATGTATTTAATATTTTCTATATAACATTCCTAGGTTCTCATGTGTTCAAATATAGGTCCTTCTTGATCAATATTTGTTTTTTTCAATTTACATATAGACTATTTATTTATAATATTTAAAATGATATGTAATGATACTAAATATTATAAACACAAATGTTATTGTAGTGTCATAAATTGCGCCCAGTGCATTTATGACACTTACGTATGACACCTAGTCCATTAATGACAAACCTTTGATCAAAATTGCATCATTTTGGCATCATAGGCTCGAAAGACAAAGTGCCTTGAACTGCCTTGAAAGTCCCTTTGGGCTTGTTTTGTGCAGACGACAGCGTGACACGGGGACGTCCACATTGTTACTACTTATCGAATTGCCATTAGTTTTATATACATAGTCATTCTATATTCTAGTCGGTTAGTATTACCGAATCGTGTAGTCGGTACACACAGAGAAGTCAGTATGAATAGTCTAGTCGGTTACAGAAGGAAAGCAGTCATAGAACGCAGTGTTCACCGAGTTGTTTACCGAGTAAAGTTTCATGGCTGTCGAGTGGTAAAGATAAAACACCAAATTGATATACACCAAGTTAAACATGTTACCAGATTCATTGAACCTGGACACACATATGAAAACGTGTTACAAGATCGAGGCACACAAAACCGTTATCACATTGGAAATTGTACATACAGATTTTGTATAATTTTGAGGTCATCTAACCAATGAAATATTTTGCATGGTTATTTATTTGAGGAATCTTTTTGTAAGATCGAAGCAATGAATCAGATCACCGCTATAAGAGATCTTTATATACAACATGATTCTAGGGTTAGAAATAATGAGATGATATGTGTGAATGTGAGAAATGTGTGTGCATATGTGTATGAAGCAAGACTTATGTGATACATGAGAAATCATAGAGTATTATGACTATTACAGAGACACAGAGGTCACCGAGAAGGTTATCAAAGAACAGTCAAGGAACAGAGTAAACAAAAGTGTTTACCGAGTTACTTTATGAGTTACCGAGGTATGCTATAGGCAAGGTAATCTTATTTTGAGCACATAGAATCTGCTACAACATTTCAGATGTAAAGTTGCAAATATTTGTAATAATTCTATTGTAATATCTTGAAGTTGTAAGAGAAACCTTTAACAGGGTAAAAGACTCTAACCAAGTCTATAAATTGTAAATCCTTTAACCAGGTGCTACACTTATATAGTGTTGTAAAATCCTTTAGCAAGATAGATCTAACTGATCTTAATACTCCTAACAAGGTAAGCTATCAGAAATAGCTAAATGTAGCTCTAACCGAGCACTCTTTATTATTGCAGTAGTGAAGTTGTGGGTGCCATCCCCACCACAGTTTTTCTCTCTAACCAAGAGTTTCTGCGTGACCAAAATATATGTGTTATGGAGTGAATCATGTATGAATGTTATCTATTGATTATAGTTTTGTTTTATGTTACTGCACTATTCTGTTTATGTATAATAGTAAGGTTATTACAAAAGAAAATTTTTGGAGAACTGATTCACCCCTCCCCTCTCAGTACATTAGCTTTCCATATTGGGCCTAACAATTGGTATCAGAGCTTAAATCTTGGAAAAGGGTTTAACTACCTAAAGAGAAAGATCTTATCAGTGGAAGGCTATAAAAAATCTCGGAGGATTGTGTATCTACAAGAAGAGCTGGGTAATGCAAATCAAGTGATTGCAAACATGCAAAGGCAAATGCAAAAATCTCTGAAAGTAAGGAGAAGATTATCTGATGACTTGCAGGATTCTCAAGAGTTAGTGGAACAAATCAAGACATCATCTGACAACAGTATATCTAAAGAGACTGAAGAAATGATTAGAATGTTGAAAGAAAAGAACAAAGCATTGGCTGCTCAACTAAAAGCAATGAAGAGAGAACATGAACATTTCAGTACATAGATGACTAAAAATCTAGATGCATTAAGGATAGCTGAGGATAAAGAAAGAGATCTACAAAGAGAGAAACAATAACTTGAAGTCTTGGTATCTAATAAAAATGATGAAATCACACGATTGACTAGGATTCAACAAAATCTGACAGATCAACTAGGTTATACACATCATGAAGCAAATCTGAAAGCTGAAAGATGATGAGAATCAAGCATTGAAACTTGAAGTGTCAAGGCTGAGCAATGAACTTGAAATAGAGAAGAAATCCAAGGAAACACTGAAGAAGAGTTATGAAGCATCAAAGATGTTGGATGAGCAACTAAACACAAGACGACCCTACAAAGAAGGAGGACTCGGTTACAAAGGAAAAGACTTTATCGAGAAGGGAATCTGCACTATCAAGAGAGGAGAATCATCAAAACAAGCTGGAAAAAGGAATACCATCAAAAGGAAGAAGCCTATTTGCTACTACTACGGAAATCAAGGTCATACTGCCAATATGTGTCAAATCAGAAAAGGTAAGCAACTGAATACCACTAGGACCAATGGTTATTGTTATAATTGCAATAAATATGGTCACACATCTAATCAATGTAGGACAAAGTCTGTTAACAATTATCAAAAGGCAAAATTCAAAGGGTTTTGCAAAAACTACAATAGATATAGACATAGTACCGAGAAGTGTTGGTTTAAGCAAAAGAACCACATATGGTCTACACATCAAGCAAATATTAGAGGTTACCAAACTCACACAGATCCTTACCGACAATATTTTGTAGTACCATGGGATTACAATACAAGGATATGGTGTGAATGTTGTGGAAGATATGGACATATAAGTGCCAACTGCTTTATAAGGTTTGGAATGAATAACCGAAGATCATGGAGAAATCCTGGTATGGCATGTTTTCATTGTCACAAAGCTGGACATTTAGCTGGAGATTGCAGAGATAAACCGAGAAGAGACAATGAGGAGATAAAAGAAAAATTCAAGATGATTTGGAAAAAGAAAGAAATTATGTCTGATGAAGAAAGCACCTTACCTACCGAGTTAGGTGCTCCCACTCCAAATTAATCAGTAAAGGTATGGAGGGACTGCATTCTCACAAGGTTAAATCTTAAACAGTTCCTATTTTAAGTATGTACTAAATACAAAATCTGCATAGTAAGATGTAGTAGTAAGTTTAAAATTCTATCAAAGTCTTTTGGAGCACTTTATAGGAAAACTGCTAAGTCGGTGAATTCAAGAAGCCTGTCAAGTCGGTATATGAAGGAAATCTAGTTACTCGGTTAAAGCACAAAAAGGGAAAGAAAGTTAAGTAAACCGAGTGCATTTAATGTCTTTGACCTAACTTGCACGGAGCCCGATAAGGTATTTTTGAGTACTTAAAAGCTTTTTCATGGTCATTTTCATTCACTAAGTTTTTGAGAAGCAGAGCAGAGCGAATCAAGGCGATCAAACCATCTTCAAAGAAAAATCTAAGGTATTTACATCAAATCTCATCGCATTGCTAAGCTAGTCTACCGAACTCATTAAGTTGTTATCTGCTGAGTGTGAAGCATCTACCATTTGTTAAGTTCTCAAACCCTAAGGTTCCTGTGTCAATTTTTATCTGAAATCAAAATGGCATCTAAGATCCAAGACCCCATTGTTGTCACAAATGTAGAAAAGCCCTCACTAAAATACTCTATGACTCCCAAAATTGCATCTGAACTAGATGACAAAACTGCTTTTTCACTCATCCCGGATTGAGTCTTGTTAGTTGAGGATGTGAGATTCTTCACAAAATGTCATGTTGAAGAACTCGGTCATGTTGAGATCAAGGATACATATGATGAATTGTGCACAGATGGTAAAATGGATAGCAAGTTTGAGCATATCAAAATCAAGGGATTGACTGAAGCCCTAACCTATCCCCATGTGTTCAAACCCTAGTGGGTCAAGTTTGTACTAAGCCGAGTGCATGATGATTTCATGTGGCTACAAGAGCAACCGTTTAAGATCACTAAAGAAATCATTCATCTGATCACCAGTTACCCTATCTATGATCATGCCCAAGCACAGAAAATGATATCACAAAAGGAATTGATCAGTTTGACTGGAGTTGAATTGGATTACAAAGGTCTGAAGTTGAACAATGTTATTGATCTTGAACTCAAATTCACCATTAGAGTAATTGGTTACTGTTTCTTCCAATCGGCAAGGGAAAACAGTGTACCCTGTGCAGCAATGGACTTAGCATACAAAATTGTTAAGAAAGGCATGAAAGTTGACTTGTGTGAAGTATTGTTAAAGAACTTATTTGAAAATCTGAACACAATTAGGAAGCCAAAGAAGAACAACTCAACAAACACTCTAAAATTTGGATCATTACTTGTATGTATGTTTTTCTACTTTGAGAAGTTTTTTCCAACAGTCGGTAAAGTTGTTTGGGAACTACACTGACCAATCACCCATCAGATCAATGACTTCATCATGAAGTTAGGTGATAACTTTAATGATATAATGGATGATTACTTCAGCAAGTTCCAAGAAAAAATGCATAACAGGTACCGAATTCCACCACAGCTAGTAGAAAAATACAAAGATGAAATATGTTTTGAGGTAGACACCGATTACTGTTATGTGAATGTTGTGGAACCGAGGAATCAATCTTTGTCACCTATGGGTTACGAGATTGATTTTGATATCACACAACAACAAATTGATGCCTATCTATCATTGCCAAGGCATACTACCGAGCTAAGGTATGGAACCTATGAAGAAAGGAAAGAAAAAGTAAAAATGAGCATTGTAGTACCTAAGGCTACAAGAAAAGCTACAAAGATGATTAAGGCATTAACTGAGAAATTTGGAGAAGAGTCTTCCTCCACACCTGTCAAAGGAGTTCTAGCCATCACTGAAGAGGAGACAAAAGCCCAAGAAGTAGCCATAACACTTAGCACCAAATTGCCAAAGGGAAAAGTGTTGAAGAGAAAGAAACAGGACACTTTAATGGCCCTACCGACCCCTCCAACAAAGAGACCTAACACAAGGGCATCTGCTACATCACCGAGTAAGAAACAAAAGACTGTTGACGTTCCTAAGGTAACTATAACTTACAAGAAATCTACTTGGAGACTCATTTTGCCAAAAGAGTCCAGTGATACTGAATCTGAAGATGCAAATAAATTTCAGATTGTGAAAAGCAAGAAGGTAGATGTACATAGTGTAGAAATTTTTTGTAATAATCTAAAGGAATATGGTGGATTTGGTGGATTTAGATTTGTTAAATATGAATCCAGATCTACTGATGAAAAGAGACAAATTGAAGAAGCTGTCATTTGCACACTTCTCAAATTCCAAGTTGTACCATTAGAAGTATGTAATTCTATTCCTAAGGAATTATATGCACATATTGAAACCAGATGGCAATATGCCCTAGACTCGGACAAACAAATCAGAGAAAGAAGTTTGGTGCATCTCTTTCCTGATATGTCGGTTGATGAAATAAAAGAACATCTAACAAACAGCCAAACTCAATTTACAGTAAAATAAAAGGCCTTGAAATTGATGAATGGCCTGTATATAGAGGTGGAGAAGGAAACAAAAGAGCAATGGAAGACCATCTTTCGAAGAAAGAATGCTGGTGAATAATCTATAGTGGAAATAGTCAATGTCACCGACCAAGAGCCTAATGTCACCGACCAAGACCCTGCTAAAACCATTCAAATAGATGAAGATATCATGGATGCAGAGGCACCTGAACAACAAATGATAGAAGGCAATGTTTATGCAAAACTTGTCTCCAGTGAATCTATTTTGGAACAAGTTCAGCCTTACCCACCGATCAATCAACCTGCTACAACCGAATCTCCTCAGGCTACAGGTGAAGGCACCAAAGGTCAAAAGTCTACAGTAGAAGGTACTTCACAAGAACAAATCTCTCAAGCACCTTCTAGCACCGAAAATGTTACAGCTGAGACACCAAGCATCGAGACATCGAAGGGCACTACCAAGGCTAAAACTGACAAAAGTTTTGTCTCAACCAAGCAACCTACCGAGGGTTCTCACGCCTCTCAAGCTATTGTAGTGATTCACCTGGTGAAAGGTAAAGAAAAGAAGTTGAAAAAGCATAGTTTCAAAATTGATTTATCAAAACTGATAGTGTTGCCCAATGTAGACATCTCCAAATTAAAAGGGCAAGCACTCACTAAATTCGGTGAACTGTGCAAAGCAAAGGTAGAATAGGAGAAGCAACTGGCCATACAGAAGAAGAATAAAGTACTTCAAAAGGTTAAGACACTACTCACATAAATGCTACCTTCAGCAACAGTGTCAATCAATGCTGCCATCCATACTCAATTGGATGAACTCCTAAATCAGATTGAAACATCTAGAGTTGATGCATCTGAGTACTTAAGCAAGCTCAAGGATAAATAGCTTACAGCAAAAATGATAGAGGAAGTACAAAAATCAATTGCTGTTGGCAAGGTAAAACTTGTCAAATTTATTGCTGAGTTGTCCCCTCAACTCAAGCACATTCTTTCATTATTTCAGAAACTCTACACATTTTCTTTATTTCTTAAGGATATTAAGAATAAAATAGAAGCAATTGAGAAAGAGATCATTGATCTCTCAAATAAGTTGACCCCCAAGCCCAATTCAGTTCAGAATTTCTATACAAAGCTTCAACAACACATGGCTCAACAATTGGAACTGAGGAACAAAGAACACACGATCAGGATGGACATAATGACAATTCAAACATTATTCCTTCCTCATCTTTCATCTGTTCAAGAACAGCTAAACCGAGCCAATTCTCTCTCTACTACACAAGAAGGAAGCACTTTAGATGGCTTAATTTCATTATTGGCTGATATTAATGCACAAAATTCTTTAATGGACAGTGTCAAGGATGCACTTTCTATCACCCTCACCGAAGCCCAGACAAAGTACAAATCCATTTTTGATCAGTTGCCACCTCCCAATGGTAACTAAGTTTTGATGTTTGTCAAAAAGGGGGAGTATATCAGAGTATATCATCAGGAGTGTATAGTATCAAACAACCGGAGTGTAGTATACAGGGGGAGTATACCGAGCAATGAATAGAGGAAAGAATAGTGATTATAGAGTATTGATCACCGAGCACACATTACAGAGTTTTGTATAGCATATTGATAAGGGGAGTATATTTGATTATACTATTTCAAAGACTAATGTATATACTGCATGTTTAGTCAATTTTGTAATGTATACAGATTTTTGAGTAATGACTTTGAAAGTAGTTTTGTCAAACATCTCAACTAATGTCAAAAGGGGAGATTGTTACTACTTATCAAATTGCCATTAGTTTTATATACAAAGTCATTCTATATTCTAGTCAGTTAGTATTACCGAATCATGCAGTCGGTACACACAGAGAAGTCGGTATGAATAGTCTAGTCGGTTATAGAAGGAAAGCAGTCATAGAACGTAGTGTTCACCAAGTTGTTTACCGAGTAAAGTTTCATGGCTACCGAGTGGTAAAGATAAAACATCTAGTTGATATACACCGAGTTAAACGTGTTACCAGATTCATTGAACCTGGACACACATATGAAAATGTGTTACAAGATCGAAGCACACAGAACCGTTATCACATTTGAAATTGCACATACAGATTTTGTATAATTTTGAGGTCATCTAACCAATGAAATATTTTGCATGGTTATTTATTTGAGGAATCTTTTTGTAAGATCGAAGCAATGAATCGGATCACCGCTGTAAGAGATCTTTATATACAACATGATTCTAGGGTTAGAAATAATGAGATGATATGTGTGAATGTGAGAAATGTGTGTGTATATGTGTATGAAGCAAGACTTATGTGATACATGAGAAATCACAGAGTATTATGACTGTTACAAAGACATAGAGATCACCGAGAAGGTTATCAAAGAACAGTCAAGGAATAGAGTAAATAGAAGGGTTTACCGAGTTACTTTATGAGTTACTGATGTATGCTATAGGCAAGGTAATCTTATTTTGAGCACATAGAATCTGCTACAATATTTTCAATGTAAAGTTGTAGATATTTGTAATAATTCTATTGTAATATCTTGAAGTTGTAAGAGAAACCTTTAACAGGGTAAAAGACTCTAACCAAGTCTATAAATTGTAAATCCTTTAACCAGGTGCTACATTTATATAGTGTTTTAAAAGCCTTTAGCAAGGTAGATCTAATTGATCTTAATACTCCTAATAGGGTAAGCTATCAGAAATAGCTAAATGTAGCTCTAACCGAGCACTCTTTATTATTGCAGTAGTGAAGTTGTGGGTGCCATCCCCACCGCAGTTTTTCTCTCTAACCAAGAGTTTGTACGTGACCAAAATATATGTGTTATGGAGTGAATCATGTATGAATGTTATCTGTTGATTATAGTTTTGTTTTATGTTACTGCACTATTCTGTTTATGTATAATAGTAAGGTTATTACAAAAGAAAAGTTTTGGAGTACTGATTCACCCCTCCCCTCTCAGTACATTAGCTTTCCATATTGGGCCTAACACACATGTCACGCTAACATCCCAAAAAGTTAGCGGAATCTTGAATCTGGTAGAGAATTGGATGCTGGTCGATGCATGTCCTTTGGCTCGTCTTTCATCGTAATGGCTCTCTGCACCTCTTTCAATTTTTAAAACCCTTCCTAGCTCATTTTGAGGGGTTCCCACTTTGGGTTCTTGGCTCCTGTCTCTTGTTATGCTCTTGATATGACATTGCTATCTTTATGCTTTTGGATATACAATCTACCAACATCAAGCTACAACTATCTTGTGGTGGCTCTTACCAACAAACACTATTGCGGCTTCATCATGCTCATATCTTCAACAAAAAGGGTTTTGGCTTCATGCCTTGTCTTCTCTTTTATCTATTTCATTTACATGCAATTATTCCTTTGCATTATTGATTGTATCTATCATCTACGTGTATTTGTTATTTCCAATATTTCCAACATTCCAATATATTTGCATTGCATGCAATAGGGGTTGGATTTCATTAAGAAGAGTATTGTTTTTATTTGTATTATTTCCAATTTACCAAGTTTCCAAGTTTATTTATCTTTTTCCAATCTATCTATCTGGTTTTCTGTGGCGATGGAAATAGCTAAGTGGGGGTCTGATGGAAGCAGGCCCCTATACAGCCCCAACAATTTTCCTCATTCTAGTGTGTACAGGTGACAAACAAATTCCACGTGCAAGACGCTCTACATAGAATCAAATTTAGGAACTTCTTTGCCCACTGGCCATACAAATGACAATGTAGTGTGCTACCATCTATGCCCAATGCTGGTGTCCAAAACCTGAGAGCTTCCCGGTTGGTAGGTATATTCGACTTTTGATGCTTTATCATTTCGTAAATCTAGTCTCTATGTTTTATTTCTATATTTTAAATATGTTATTTATTTCTATAACATAGTTAGTTTGGTTATTTGTTATCCCCTAGCTCATCTTAGCACCAATTCAAAGAGGTAGTGATAGATTGATTTGCCTTCTAAGATTCATCATCTTGGAGGGGGAAAATCTCATCCCCTACATTTTGGTGAACTTGACATGAATGCCTAATGTTGGATCTTTTCCTTTTAGAGTTTGATGTCTTTGATAAGGCATTCTCAAAGGATTATTTTTAAATGTTGAATGAAGTCTTAGATGACTTCTTTGAACCACCTCCTCCTAAAAGAGGTGTACAGGGTGAGTCATCTTCCATGACATCGTCATGCAAGAATGAAGAGTCTATGAATGTTATTGTTGTCTTTGTAGCCTCACAAAGGCCTAAGAGACCATACATCCATGTAACAATAGCAAGTCCTTCTCCTAAGAAATTCAAGACTATTAATGGAAAATAGGTTTCAAAGGAGTAGTTTCTGATTTATATACTAGATTTATGCAATCCAAATATTCATCTTCTAATACTATTGCTCACATGTATAACACTCAGAAAAAAGAAACTAGTTCTTGAACCACCTCGAACTTCTTTGCCTCCTTCCTAACCTGTTCTTCCTAAGGCACCTTTGCCGATAGATAAGCGACCAAGTGATTATGATCTTATCGAGTTCTATAAGGTTACTCGAGCTAAGATTTCAGTTTGGTATTTGCTTCAAACCACCCCGATGTACCAAGGTATGCTACAGGACGCTTTACAAAATATTTTGTTACCTTCCTCTACAAGACTAGCTGACGTGAATGCGTTGATGGAACATATTTGTGTGGATTCACCAAATATTACCTTATACTTGTATGAACTCCCGCCTCCTGAAGTGAAGATTCTAGTAGATCCATTGATGATCATTGTTCATGTGAATGGCATTGGTATTAGATGAACTCTTGTTGATACAAGTTGGCCATTGAACGCTTGTGGTTTAGACTTGTTAAAAAAGATCAAGGTGGACCCAAACTCTTTGGCACCCTCCTCCTCATCCATTACAAGTTTCGATAATAGTGGTAAGACTGTTGTGGGGACTATCATGCTGTCCTTGAAGGTCACTACTCCAACCCTTGTGCACGTTATGCCAGGCCCTTTATCATACAATTTTCTTTTAGGCATACCATGGCTACATGCTTTGGGAGTTGTTTCATATACACTTCATGGATATATGAAGTTTGTGGCTAATAATTAGGCTGTCACACTTAAGGTTGACCCTGAGGCTATGCAGTTATGTCAAGTAGTTGTCGTCGGTCAGGATTCTATTACACCTTTATTTCAAAATTATGTACCCACTTTGTCTTCTTCGATTGTAACTTCTTCTTATTTTGTCTCATCCCCTAGAAAGGAAGAGGATGGGAAGGAAGAAGTCACTAAGGAAGTCATTAAAAAGTAGAAATGACCTCAGAAGTAGGATTCTTCAAAAGAAAAATCCCCAAAGGTAGATACTCCTAAGGTGAAAATGGTGGAGTACACTCCTGTAAAACCTTCCCCAGCTAAATCAACTTCTTCATCAAAAGTGAATGCATGTTTGGGTGATGATTGGGGTTCTTTGGATTTTACCAACTCTAATGTTGGTGAGCACAAAGTAGATCTCATCCATTTAAGCTTTCCCAAGATCTCATTCACCTCAGCTATGAAAGATGATTATGCATCGATAAAGTCAGGTGATACTTATCATGTCGATCACCTCTATTATAGGAAACCAACATCATTCAAGGAATTATAAAAAATCTATGGTCCCGAATACAAGCTTACCCCCCAAATAATTAAAAGAACATCCCAACTTGCTACATCAATTTCCTTACATATTTGCTTGGTCTTACAAAGAGATGCCTAGCATTGATGATTCCATTGTTTTACATAACATTGTGCTTAGTCTTGATTATAAGCCGTTGAAGAAAAGAATTTGAAAGATGAATCCTAAGGTGGCTATATTAGTCAAGGCCAAGATAGAGAAGCTCCTAAAAGTTGGCTTTATCTACCCCATTGAATATTCACCTTGGATCTCGTACATTGTCCTAGTAAGAAAACCCGGTGGTCAAATCTGCATTTGCATTGATTTTCAAGATGTGAACAAAGCCTCCCCTAAGGATGACTTTCCTCTCCCGAATATTGATATGATCATGCATTCAGTTACAGGGTATTCTTTTCTCTCATTCATGGATGGCTTCTTGAGTTATAACTAGATCCATATTACCCCAGAAGATAAATATAAAACTACTTTCACAACCCCTTGGAGGACCTTTTACTATGTTATCATACCGTTTCAGTTGAAGAACGCAAGAGTGACCTATCAAGAAGCCATGACCTTGATATTCCATGATTTCATCCATAAGGTCTTAGAAGATTATGTCAATGATATCTTGGTAAAGTCCTTAACACATGGAATGCATATTGAAAATCTTCATCTGGTCTTTGAAAGACTTCGGTTGTATAAGATGAGTCTGAATCCTCTCAATTGTGTCTTCGGTCTTGACGCTAAGAAGCTCCTAGGATTCATCGTCTCCCACCAAGGAATCAAAATAAATATAGATAAGATCGATGCTTTTGTGAACATGCCTCCACCTAAAAATATCTCTCAACTTCGTATCCTACAGGGAAAGATCTAGGTCATTCCTTAGTTTGTCTCTTAATTAGCTGATCATACCCTTCCCTTTACATGATTGTTGAAGAAAGATAGTCGTTTCAAATGGAATGGAGAATGTCAAAAGGAATTTAATTACATCAAGTATTACCTAGCTAATCCTCTTATTCTAATACTAGATGTGTTTAATAGACCTCTCTTCCTATATATTTCTACCTCATCTCATGCTTTAGTAGCATTATTAGCCCAGTGTGATGATGAAGGTTGGGAAAGAGTAGTCTATTACATCAGTCATACTTTGATAGAGTATGAAAGCCAATATTCTTCTGTGGAAAAATAGTGCTTATCTCTTGTCTTTGAGACTCAGAAGCTAAGACATTACATCCTCCATGTAGAAATATGGTTCATTGCTAAAAATGATATTCTCAAGCACCTCTTTGCAAAGTATCACCTCTCAGGAAGGCTGTCCAAGTGGGCAATGTTAATCTCTGAGTTTGACCAGTAGTTCATAACTCATAAGTCAATCAAAGGTAAAATAATCATTGATCAGTTGACTAATGCTCCCTTAAACAAATCTTATCCCACCTTAGATATCTTCCTCAACGAGGATGTTTTGATCATTGACCAAGAATCCATGTGGGACATGTATTTTGACAGTTTGAGGTGTCAAACTAGCTTAGGTGCACGTGTGGTTTTTTCTCACCTAAAGGAAAGCCAATCCCTCTCTCTTTCCATTTGGAATTTCACTATACCAATAATATCACCGAGTACAAGATCGTGATTGCAAGACTTTGTGCCATGATTTCCATGGGTGTGAAGAACAACCATATCCATGGAGATTCTGAGCTTATTGTAAACCAAGTGATGAGTCCCTATCATGTTAAGCAAATAAGGATTTGGTATTGACCATACTGAAGCAATTCACTACTTACCTAATCAATAGAATCTCATGGAGGGAAAATCATCATGTAGATGCAATGGCAAGCACTACTTCCCTTATAGACCCCAACTTTGGTCAGGATGAATACCGCTTTGTTGTATAAGTGTTGGCATTGTGTTGTCATTTATGTCAATCAGTATAGGATGGCAATTGGTATGGATGATGTATGTGCAGTACTGTCATTGATACATACAAGATGTGATGTCTTTGATGTCACCTAACCAAGAAGGTCACCAGTAAATAGGTTAGTGTTGACTTGTGTTGAAGACATAAGGACTGCAGACCAATAAGTGACATGTTGGTAGTGCATTATTACCAACCGACAAGAGAGCAAGATGTTGGGCTATTGATTGTGATGAAGAGGTGGAATGTTACAAAAATTACATCAACACCCAAGGTGAAGTATGTGCAAGCCAAGAGTATTCTATTGGATTTCAATCTACAGGACTCCCACTAGATTAAGAGAAGTCTAATAGAGAGTGTGCTCAATCAGATCACTTGTGCCTATTTGAAGATATGCTGCTTAAATAGAGAAACCACTTTGGTGCAATGTAGGATGTAGATAACAAGTATCCACTCCCACTGGTAACTGAAGCTTATCTCCTATTATGCATGGAATGCATCATAGTCCTCCAAGATAAGACAAAAGAGTTAAAGGCAGGTGTTTGAAGGAACACACCGGATCAACTCATGAAACACTATGTTTCCTTAAGTGCATAAGGTCAAAGATATGCACCGGATTAGCTGGGTAGAAATGATGAGTTGCCGGTATAGAGAAGGAAGGATATGTTTGTCACTTTGACAAACCAACTAATAGGAGAACTAGTCTATTGGTGAATAAGGCAAGTTTGAGAAGTTGCAAACAAATGGAGATTGGTGAAGGCTCATGACATGGTGTCATCAAGGTATTTATCAGTAATGCTAACAAAGTGCAGATGCATAAGGCTTCCATTAGCTGAAGATGTGAATGAGGTAAGTTGGAAAGTGTGCTAACTAGTTTGAGTGTTCCACCGGAAGAGAAGAAAAGTGCAAGGTTGAAGGCATACCAGTTAGGGTATAATCGACAAGGCTTGTGAATAGGTAGATGAACCCGGTTGTGTGGCCAGTTGGTGATCTTATATGGACTAACATAGAAGACCTAGCAAAGGTGGATGCCAACAAAGGGACCACATGGAGTTGAAGTGGCATGCATGCATACATTAGTGTGGTGTGTTGGTGAGGTCCTTGGTAGTTGGTCCAACATTAAATGGTGATTGTGAAGCTTAGTGAAGGATGGTAGAGGATTGCAGCTCAAGATCAAGGAAATAGTAGAGATCTAGGATAGACTAATCTAGTAGATCTAAGTGGGTAAAGGAGACCACATCATGCATGTGATTGACTAGACACAAGGCCAAAAATCATGCTACAAACGACTAAATATAGAAGAGGTGAATCACAAGGAAAATAGAATGGCAACGCTCATTGATGGAGTGCAAGTCATCGATCAAGGGCATGAGATCCGATCAGATATGATGATCAGGGATGAGATTAGATGCAGAATTAGTGAATGGCAGAAACCATACCATGCCAATATTCAAACTCATGTTTAGGCGAGAAAGTTTGGCTATAAGAGTGCGAGCCAAAGAAGTAGATGGTGTTGCTGCATGAGAGATTGAAGAAGTGAAGAGAGCCAATCAGTCAAGTACTCAATGTCAATCAGAGATGAGACTGGCTATGTGAGAGATAATCTTGTTGAAGAGTTAAACCAGCAAGAGTGAGGCAACCGGTAGTTTGCCATTAAGTCTGATAGAGGAGTACACCAATTGGTGATAGGACCATCAGAGAAGACCCTTAGAAGATTGCAGTGAAGAATGGCAGTAATTAGATAGTAGACATCTGACTAAGTGAAGAAGACTGATGGTCACTAGTAGCAGTGTGGCAGAGAGGAAGGAAAACTGACAGAGAATTGGAGAGAGGAGAACTAGTGGAGAGATTTGGATAAGAGTTACAAAGCTTTTTTGTCACAAGGTTATTAATTTAATAATTGATTATATTCATTGTAGATCACTAAGTTGGAGCTTAGTGCAGGGGTTGGTGCCCTAAAGTAGGAGTGGTACTCCTTGGGTTGGTTCCCTAAATGTTGTAACCAAGGTTTTTATTATGAGGCCGGATTGGAGCAGTAGTCTCTAGCAGCACTTCTCACTGAGGTTTTTCCCATCTTTGGTTTTCTTCATATATCTGATGTTATGTGATGTCCCTTTTATGTGTGATTTCTTTTGTGTTATCCTCCCATCTAGCCGGTAAGTCTGATTTATGTTAGATATGTTAACTAGTATATACACATAGGATAGAAAAGGGAAAAGGTTTGGAAACCATTGATTCACACCCACCCCCCTCTCAGTGGCATCTTGTGTTCAACAATTGGCATTAGAGCCTAGGTTCCCTATTGATAAGCTTTCTCTAGCTTGGGTAGATTTTGGTATTTAAACACACTGGTTTGTTTTGTGGCAATCCCTACTCCTGTATTTGATGGTTCAAATTTTTCTATTTGGAGTTATAGGATGGAAGTCTACCTATCCTCCTCAGGGTTTGACATGTGGATGTTGGTTGTAAATGGATGCCCTAGTCAAGTTAGTCCTCCCACTGATTTACAAGTAGAAAGAAGATACTAGTACAATGATGTAGCAATGAAGGCTATATTATGTGGGCTCTCAGATGATGTTTCCTCACAAGTGGACAAATGCAAATCGACAAAGAGTTTTTGGGACAGATTGAAGAAACTCTATGGGAATGATCCTACCACTATAGAACTGGTTTGTGAAGACAAGATGAGAAATGTAACTCATGTGTCTACAGATGAAGAAAGCAGATCTGTTAGCAACAACAATAATGATGAAGAAGGAACCCACCTCTTCATGGCTCAAGAATCAGAAGATGAGAGACACACATATGAGAATGATCATGCAGATCATTCCTACGGGCAAGATGTGTTTGGCAGTGATAGTGAAGATGATGAAGAAGAAGAAGCAAAAGTTAATCTTGAAGGAGAACTTGTAAGTGAACTCGAAGAACTTAGTAGAGTGAGGAATGAATACAAGTTGTTCAAGAATGTTGCAGTTGTGGAATAAAACTGGTTAATCAAATACCTTGAAGAATCTGAGAAATGTATCTCAAAGTTGAAGACTCAACAAGAAAGCACCAAGGAGTGTCAGTGTAATGATCTAGTATCTGAGCTAGAGGCTAAGAATAAAGAATATCAACAGCTAGAAGAAGAAATAAAGAATCTTCGAAATGACCTTGAGAAATGTCAGGATGAGCTCAAGGTAAGAATCCGGTTTGATGGTAGTAGTGATGCCTTGGACAAAATGTTGAAGAAGAAAAAGCATTCCAAGGATACCAGAGGGTTAGGAAGTGGTGCTAGTGAATGTTCACTAGAAAGAATGTCTCCCACAATGAAATTTTGTTTGTCTCCTCAAATAGAGATAACAAGAGAAAGACCTTCACTGTTTGAAATTCTCCCCGGAAGAAGGTTGATCTAACCACAACTGGTGAAGACATGAAGCCAAGGATGATGCCCAGTGTTGCAAGAAGGAAAAAAAATTCAGATCCCAAAGGAAAAGGGAAGATGCGAGAAGGAAAATTCAATGGAAGCAAGAACAAAAGAAGATAGCATAGAAGACCTCCTACTAGCAGAAGTCAAGGAAATGCTACCGCCCACAAGTTAAAGAAAGTTTGGGAAAAGAAGGGATCAGATGGAAGAACTGTAGAAAGTGAACATCTCAGGATCCATCCTTGAATAAGAAGACATGGAGGCACTAAACCATGGAGATCTCCACAAGCATGGAAAAATAGATTCATAAGTTATGTGCCCCCTTTCTCTAGTTATTGTTTTGCATGGAAAGAATATGGCCATAGGGTAGATGAATGCAGAATGAAGTCTAGGAATAAGCAATTTGCTCTTCCTAGAGACAATATTGTTGTCTGTCAGAGGTGTAATAGTTTTAGCCATAAAATTCATGACTAGAGAAGGATGAATGTGTAGTCATATGGTAACTGGTACAGCAGCTATGCTTAGTATGAAAATGTGTTTTCTGTTGGAGGTGTAATAGTTTTGGCCATAAAAGTTATGACTGGAGAAGGATGAATGTGTAGTCATATGGTAACTGGTATAGTAGCTATGCTCAGTATGAAAATGGGTTTAGAGCATATGAGACAAAATGTTGCATGGAACAAAAGGAGAAGAGGTTTTTCTCCTGTAGGATCAAGAGGTCCACTAGTTCTGATACCCGGTTACAATAGCATGACCAGAAGAAGATGGTCAAACCGGTTTGATAGAAGATCCCCCAATCATTTGATTGACATGAATGTTGTTTTCTTCTATAGAAATTCTTTTGGTCATGATGAAGAATCTGGTAGAGCAAGGACCAATCAGCAAAAGAAGGAAACACCTACTCCTAAGACTGAAAATGGGAAGAAAAATGAAGTCATGCAGGTATGGAGGAAGAAGAAAGATGATGCAACCATGGACCAACATTGTGTATTCAATGCACAAGTGATATCTCATAAGGCTTAAAGGAGATGCAGGAACCATATCATTCACCCCCTCGGTGAAAGAGGACACATGGAAGAGTAGGTTGTTGTTGGTATGAAGGAAATGAGATGGCAAGTGTGTGTAGTGGTTACCTTAGCTACACATCTATAGATGAAAGATGGATAACTACTGCATGTGTCAATGGATGGCAATTTTGCAATTGGGAGCAAAAGCAAATTGACATAAGAGGACAGGAGTTAGAGGAAGATTCTTTGATAGTGTTGATCGATCAGTATGGGAAACTGGTATGTGCAGTAGGTTATCGGTATGTATACTAACTGGTACTACAGGTTATGAAAGTTAATGAGGTCCGAGATCATTGCCATAAATCTGGTGATGTGATATGAAGAAGTGGTTATGTCTCAGTTGGTATTGGAAAACACCTGAATGACATATGATGGCCCGGTAGTTGATCATGTATACATGCATCTTTTTGGACTAGCTGGTTTGATATATATTATGATAGTGATATTGCATGGAATTGTGTACATCTAGGATCATGTCATATGTTGTGGTGAAAATTGTGGATCTGATAGATCATTAGATTGATCACACATGCATAGCTCAATTGGTATATGGTGCAGATTAGAACTCCAGTTTAGAACCTAACAGACAAATGAAGACCTGAGATGTATGACTCAAGGGGAGTTGACAACCATGTTGTTTGATTTGTATCAGACTTGCTAGACATAGAGGGTGTGCAAATGTCTATGGCTATACCAATTTCATTAAGACTTTAGGATGTGCTCATCGGTTCAGAGTTGTGAGATGTTTCAATGTATATCCATTTGAAATCACAACTGGACCATTGGGAGAGTTTCCTACTAGGAAGGAAAGTTACCTACATAGGACAACATGCATTTGGTATGAAAAGTGATACAATTTGTATCAGTGTTAGCTTCAACACTTGGTATCAGTAATTTGGGGTCAGAATGGCTTCTTCATATCAAGGGGAGATGATTCAATCTGACTGGCAGGTAAGTTTTATTCACTGACACATGTTCCTTCAATTGGTTTCAGACTTGTATATGCATGTGTTTCCATTTTGCATATACACTTGGTTGCTGAGAAATTAGTATTAATTGGTGGTTGAGCCCTCCATCTCAAGAAATGTGATTTGAGAGGATGTAAAGTATGAAGGTAAAAGGAGGAGAAGCATCTGGTAAAGAAAAGTGAGATAGAAAAATGTGTCAGTTCTTAGTAGACACGAGGAGAGAAACCCTGTCAGTGCCCTTTGCCATTATTGTCAAAGGGGGAGAGAGATTTTGTAGTATGTCACATACTACATGTGTGAGAATCCATGGAACACACAAAGGGGGAGAGAAAGAATTTGTAGTATGTCAGATACTACATGTGTTGACATCAATGCCAAAGGGGGAGATTGTTGGTATTGTGTTGTCATTGATGTCAACCGATATGGATGATGTATGTGCACTACTGTCATTGATAAATATAGAATGTAATTTCTTTGATGTCACCTATCCAAGTAAGCCATAGGTACACAAGTTAGTGTTGACTTGTGTTGAAGATATAAGGACTGAAGATTAGTAAGTGACATGTTGGCAGTGCATTGTTGCCAACTGACAAGAGAGCAAGATGCTTGGTTGTTGATTTTGATGAAGAGGTGGAATGCTACAAAAATCACATCAACACCCGAGGTTAAAGTATGTGCAGGTCACTGGTATGTTGTTGGATGTCAATCTGTAGGACTCCCACCAGATTAAGAGAAGTCTAATAGAGAGTGTGCTCAACCGAATCACTTGTGCCAGTTGGAAGATATATTTCTCAAACATGGAAGCCACTTTGGTGTGATGTAGGATGCAAATAACAAGGATCCACTCCCACTGGTAAGTGAAGCTTATCTCCTATTTTGAATGGAATGCATTTTAGTCCTCTGAGATAAGACAAATGAGTTAAAGGATGGTGTTTGAAGCCACACACTAGATCAATTAGTGAAATAGTATGTTGCTTTAAGTGCATGAGATCAAAGATATGCACTGGATCAATCGCGTAGACATGACAAGTTTCCGGTACAGATAAGGAAGGATATGTTTATTAGTTTGACAAACCAATTGATATGAAGAAGGAAAGTTTGAGCAATTGTAGATAGATGAAGATTGGTGAAGGTTGATGACATGGTGTCATCAAGGTGTTTTCTAGTAAGTATGTCCACTGGTAATGCTGACAAAGTGCAGATGCACAAGGATCCCATCTATTGAAGCTGTGCATGAGATAGGTTGGTAAGTGTGCTGACCAGTTTGAGTGTACCATCGAAAGATAAGAAAAGTGCAAGGTTGAAGGCAAATCAGTTAGGGTATAACCCACAAGGTTTGTGAACCAGTAGATGAACCTGGTTGTGTGGTTGGTCAGTGGTCTTGTCTAAACTGACATAGAAGACCTAGCAAAGGTGGATTCTGACAAAGGGGCCATGTGGAGTTGAATTGGCATGCATGAAGAGGTTAGTGTGGTGTGTCAGTGAGTTTGTTGATGGTTGGTCCAACATTAAATGGTGACTACGCATCTCAAGGAAGGATGGTAGAGGACTGTGACTTGAGATTAAGGAAACAACAAAGATCTAGGGTAGACTGATCTAGCAGATCGGAGTGGGTAAAGGAGACCACATCATGCATGTGATTGACCAGACACAAGGCTGAAAATCATGCTACAGACGGCTAAATATAGAAGACGTGAATCACAAGGAAAATAGAATGGTGATGCTCATTGATGGAGTGTGGGTCATTGATCAAGGACATGAGATCTGATTAGATATGATGATCAAAGATGAGATTCCATGCAGATTCAGTGCATGGAGGAAACCCTAGCGTGCCAATATTCAAACTCACGTTTAGGTGGGAAAGTCTAGCTATACAAGTGTGAGCCAAAGAAGTAGATGGTGTTGCTACATGAGAGTGAAGAAGTGAAGAGAGCCAATCAGTCAAGTGCTCAATGTGAATCAGAGATGAGATTGAGTGTGTGAGACAGAATCAAGTCGAAGGGTTCAACTGGCAAGAGTGAGGCAACTGGTAGTCTGTCATTAAGTTTGATAGAGGAGTACACTAGTTGGTGACAAGACCAATAGAGAAGAACCTCAGAAGATTATAGTGAAGAACTAGCAGTAATCAGATAGTAGACATTTGACTAAGTGAAGAAGACTGGTGGTGACTAGCAGCAGTGTGGCAAAGAAAATGAAGAACTGACAGAGAATTAGAGAGAGGAGAACTGGTGGAGAGATTTGGATGAGTTACAAAGTTCTTTCATAACAAGGTTATTACTTTTTTAATTGATTATATTCATTGTAGATCATTGAGTTGGATCTCGCTACAAGGGTTGGTTCTCCTTGGGTTGGTGCCCTAAAATCAGGGGTTGGTGCTCCTTGGGTCGGTGCCCTAAATTAGGAGTGGTACTCCTTGGGTTGGTGCCCTAAATGTTGTAACCAAGGTTTTCATTGTGAGGCTAGATTGGAGCAGTAGTCTCCAGTAGTACTTCTCACTGAGGTTTTTCCCATCTTCGGTTTTCCTCATATATTTGATGTTATGTGATGTCTCTTTTATGTCTGAATGCTTTTGTGTTATTTGCCCATCTAACTGGTATGTTTTCTTTATATTAGATCTGTTAATTGGTATATACACATAGGATAGAAAATGGAAAAGATTTGGAAACCACCGATTCACCCACCCCTCTCAGTGGTATCTTGTGTTCAACAACAAGTCCTCCACTCTTCAGTTGTATCTAATCAAACTCAATTTGATAGCCTTATGTGTTCCCATGCCAATTAGAGAGAATTGTTCACACACATCTTCAATTATCTAAAGACCGAAAGTTTTCCTGATGATGCCAACAAAACTTCATGTGTGCAGATTCGGAAGCTAACCACTCTATATATTCTCTTATCTAATGTTCTTAATAGGAGATCATACAATGGTCTTCTTTTGCATTGTCTAACAAAAGCTAAGATCCCCCTTGCCCTTTAGGAAGCCCATTTAGGCTCTAGAGGTGGGAATTTTGAAGGAAAATCTCTGATACACAAATTGATCCACGTGGGGTACTATTGGTAAATGATGGAACAAGATTCATTTCAGATTCGGAAGCTAACCACTCTATATATTCTCTTATCTAATGTTCTTAATAGGAGATCATACAATGGTCTTCTTTTGCATTGTCTAACAAAAGCTAAGATCCCCCTTGCCCTTTAGGAAGCCCATTTAGGCTCTAGAGGTGGGAATTTTGAAGGAAAATCTCTGATACACAAATTGATCCACGTGGGGTACTATTGGTAAATGATGGAACAAGATTCATTTCAAAAAGTGCCCCCAATGTCAACAACATAGAAACTTGATTCAAGCCCCTGCACAGGAGCTCCACAGTTAGGTCTCCCTATGGCCTTTTTAGACTTGGGGATTGGACATCATTAGCAAGATATCTCCCCCTTCATCTAAGGGTCATGTCTTCAGTATTACTGCTATAAATTACTTCATGAAGTGAGTCAAGGTACTACCACTGAGATCGACTACCGCTGATATGATTTGTGTCTTCATCATGGATAATATGATTTCTTGATTTGGCTTGCCTGCTACCCTTGTTTTTGATAATATGTGTCCAGCACAGGACCTGAGGTCTGCACATTAGGGATGACCTCTAGGAGCACTTGGTGGATGAAGCTCAACCACTCGACCATGCCCTCCACAAACACAAAACATTTCACATTAGTTTCTAGCATATCCAAAATCTCATCTATACATATGCAAGAAATAGTAAAGTACATCAATTGAAATCACAAGTACATACCAAGATCACCCTTCTACCATTCTGGATCGCACGAAGGCATCCTGATAGAGGATACCATCATGGTTGTTTTTGTTACTGCTAGTCGTACCCATGACACAGATGGTGGTGCAACTAGTGATGGGGGAAGAGCCCTAGCAGTTAGCATAGGTCTGTTTGGACTCGGGGTCCTTGTTTGTCATCTCTTCCCTCATCACTTGAGGAGGCTTTCTCATCGCTCTCACCTCCTAGGGCTTTGGCATCTCCTCCTACTGCACCTGGTGGGAAAATCAGTGTTGGGTCCACCCTGCTCTACCAACCTTAAAAACCTGCAGTGACTCCAACATCATCTATATCAAGCAGCAATGTGATGTCATCATCATCACTCCCCTATAGACTATCTTGTACATCTCCCAAGGTGGGATGGGGCAAGTCTTGTGGTAACCGCACACTCCAGGCCGATTGTGCATAGGTGGGTACAATAGGTGGAATCATTTGCACCTATCCAAACTGTTGCATGCATCACCACCAGTAGTATAGAATCACCACATGGTCTTGGTAGTCAAGTAAGAAGTGGTCTCTTTGCATCTATGGGATTTGTGTGCGGTTAGTGGTCTAGACCCCCTATCTCGGTATGTATGCTAGACAACATCTTTGATCTTGAAACTGATTGAAGGTGATCCTCCAATATGTCAGGTCTCCCACTCACCATCCTCGGCACCATAATGGATATGTGTGTGCTTGTGGCATGTCCAAGGGAATGGGCATTGGAAATCCAACTGGCCACATGCAAGTGATGTGCTCGAATGACTAGAACTATAGAAGTTTGTACACAGTTAGGCTCAGATACTTGTAGTGCACATATCATGATAGCTCATATTATAGGTGGACCAACATGTTGTGACCCCACACATATACTATATGTTTGTCCTCCATCTCATGGATCAAGGGGACAAACCCTACAATCAGCTATGAGTCACGATCATTTGTCAATACCCATTGTGAGATGGTCATGATCATGATATGTCATACTAGTGAAATTGGTACTCGTCTTGAGTCGAGTGCTTGTAGGTAATGTTCTTTGGTATCTATCCTTCGCCTTAAGGTTCACTCCTACTGCCTGACCACCTTCATTGTGAAAAGGATAGCCGGTGATACCCACTCCCCCCAGATGGGAAGTCATAGAATATAGTAGACATCGATCAATGTGAAAGTCATCTCTCTTGTGGGCAGCTAGAAGAACATGGTGTTTGTATCCCACATCTCCATCAATGCCCATAGAATCTGGGTGTGAAAATGAAACTCAGGCAAGGTGAACATTTACCATAGACCTACTCTATGGAGAAGTCATATTTCGGTCATCGATAACTCCTCTGCCCAACTACACAACATCTGCAACAAGTGCCCCGATGTATGCTCCTGCATGTTAGGCAATGTCTGCACACAAAGAATTTTTCATTAATTCCAATTCATCTTTCCCAGCGGACACCTATGCACCCAAAAAATGACATCGCATCTTTTGTACGATAGTGCCCATTCAAGATGATAATGCCTCATCTGGACGAATGTGCCCATCGGTGACGATGGTGCACTGCCTGAATGACAATGCGTCCCATGGATGCTTGTGCATCCATCCTAGCTAAAGTGCATTAAAAGAAAAAATGAAGTGTGTTTCAAGTTGTACCTATGTCGACTTGAATTTCATCATCAGAATACTACCTGCAAAATATTAGTTTCACAAAATACAAAGAAATGCTACAGAAAATCCAAACTCAACTAATGAAACTACATGAAATGAATATTAAATAAAAATACTATTATTACCTTCATGATTTATGTCTCATTATGTCCTAACTCAACTGGTCTTGGTTGCAGATGGTGTGCTCTCAGACAAGCACTGATAGCTTCCAAGATGGCATATGAAAAATGTACTGATAACTAATAGTTAACTAATACTATGATATGCAATGCTAAATGACTATGCTAAATGATTATTCTATTTGCTTCAAGATTAAAACTCACAGATGCATAAGTTTTCACAAATGATTAGCTTTGAAAACTCACTTGAAGACTAACTCTTTATCAACTCAAACTCTTGATTTTATAGACTTTGAGAGGATAAGATGATGTGGCCCAAATCAATGGTCATGATCAAATCTACAGATTTGGATGGTTGTGAGCAAAGGTGAAGGTTGAGAGAAAGGGGGAAGGAGAAGATAAGTGTCACTCATCTCACCTTGACTAGGTTGCTGACTGAGGGAATCTAGGGATGGTTGGAGAAAATTTAGGCATGAGAGGACAAGTGGACTCAAGTCCTTCCTAATATGTAGGGATGTTGGAGGGAATATAGAAGAAAATGTTGTAGAGATGTACACAATATTTCATTAAATTTGGAGGTTCGAGATAAATGATGAATTAATATTTAAGAAATATTAATATCTTTAGCCACATGATTGATGAGTTGGCAAAGGAAAGATGAAGTGGAGATGGAAGATGAGTTGGATAAAAGATTAAATAACTTAGAATTATTTAATATTTGAGAGTATAGGATAGAAGAATAATCATTAGATATTAGATATTCAAATGATTGAAGGAAATAATTAAATATTTAGATATTCAATTAATTGATTAGAAGAATAATTAAATATTAGATATTTAATTAATTAGAGGAATAGGATGGATGAATTAATTAATAAAATATTTCAATTAAATTAATTAATAGAAAGACATGAAATGAATTAAATAAATTAATCTTTTCAAATTAACTATCTAATAGAAGATTAAACATTAAATAAATATAAAATATTTATTTAATCTCTCATAGCCATTTTTATGTGTATACATTTTGCCCCTCTTTGAAATGATGTCAAGACAATATTGTTTCAAAGATGAAATCAAGTCTTGATAGTGTTCCTGATGGAGATAAAAATCCTAATTGTGTGCCCCCTCGGGAGATTGATCATGAATTTGTTGAAAATTTTGAATAAGAAATTGATCTCATGATAATTGAAAAGGTTCGTCAATTAAATTTATTTATGAAAAATAAATATAATTGCCCCATTGAAAAACATTAATTGCCCTTCCAAATAGTAAATATAAAACTAACCAAAGTTAATTTTAATTTCACTTGCGTCCTTGTCAGCTTTGTGAAGAAATTGTCTTGGTGAGGTGGCAAAATGGTGATCATGTTGGAGAACCATCGATTTGAGCGTGTTTGACAATATCAGCGACATCCTGAGTATGGGTATCCAATATGTATCTTATCCTGAACTTTTTGCGTATGATTTTTCATATTTGTTTAGTGCGTTTTTGGTTATTTTGAATTTTTTCAATTTTTGACAATTATGTTTAGCGTTTTTGTTTTCTTTTTTAGCACTTTTGCATGTAAAGTTAGCGCATTTGATAAGTTTAGTGCATGTGCTCATTTTGTTAGCGCATGTGTGATTTATGTTAGTGCTTTTGCTTGGTCAACACTTTTTTTCTTAGTGTTTGCATGTTTGAGAGTCCATGGAGGACCGTTTAGACTAGTTGGCAGGATTAGGAGACTGTTTCCTATGGGTGGGAGAGAGGTTGGATGGATTGGGAGGGATACTAGTAGGGAAGGGATGAGATCATTGAGAGGGTTTCCATCTATATGAGGAGGTAGGATGATTGGACTAGATGAGGGTTGCAAGAGAGGCATTGATTTTGGTCAGATTTAGCTAGACCCTAGGGTTATTGCAGCGCATGGTGGAGAGGATGACGATCTAGAGGATCATGTTCCACTCATTAGATGACAGCATCTGAGACCTACTCAAACTAAGATTCCGGTAGGTGGACAAGGAGGTGGAGATGAGGGTATTGGGGTTCATGTGCCACATCAAAGATGTGCTAGAGAAGGAGACCATGGATAGTCTCAGAGTATATATAGATCAGCTTAGAGCACAGGTACAAACACTCATGATAGAGAGAGAGATCTATTAAGAGACAACAAGATACTCAGGGCCTCCTTGATCACATTCAGTAGGTTGGATCAAGCATTCTCTCAGCTAATACTATTAGACCACTAGTTCTCGTCGGGAAGGAGACTTCCCATTGGTGACGACTATATGAGGATTTAATCATAGAGAGCCAGAGAGTAGGTAGTTATCATACCACTATGAGGATGGATACTAGCAATAGTGGAGTCATGGGAACTCCTCAAAGGAGTGGTGATCATGGGAGACAAGCATCTGGAGAATCTTCTCACCCATAGCTACAAAGATGGACAAAGTCAGGTGGTAGTGGTACAGGACAACCTTGACTTGACTTTGTATTGATGAGGCATTTGTACTTTTGATCTGATATCATTGTATACTTGGACTTTTTATTGTTTTTATGATGATCTATATGATGATGATCTTTATCATACATGTTACTGTATATGATGATGATCTATATGCATTGATTATATGGATGATGTTATGATCTTTTCTCTTCATTATAATGATGCTTTATATGATGATGCAATGATAAATATTTTTTATTTTTTTTATCTTTGATGACCTTGGATGCAACTGGAAATGATTACTAACTTAAATGATATGTTAATGAAATGATGCAAATGCAATGATCTATATGGGAATGCAAATGAATGAGTGATTTTATTTCTTTTTTAATGTGTAGGATGATGTAAATGCAAATGATCTACATGACATGCTTTTGATTTTTATATTGAATGCTTATAATGATTAATGAATCTAAGTGCACAGATGCAACTAAATGATCTTTAATGAACTTTAATGATAATGCAAATAATAATAATGATGATACACTACATGATTAATGAAATGCACTTGATTGAATGCAAACTAATGCAATGATTAAAATACAACTAAATGAAATGGATGATGATTAAAATGATTCTAAAAATGAACGCACCTACAATGATCAAATGCAAATTGTTTTTTTTTTTGTTTGTCCAAGTATACTCAATATTTATTCATGATCATTGATCTATGAATGAAATGAAATTCTTATAATGCAACTGACATTGAATGCTTATAATGCAAATGAATAATGAGCTCATCTAAAATGATCTAACTAAAAATGATACTACCATTCTTCATATGCTATCTTGTAGCAGTGCTTGATTTCATCATTAAGCTTTAAAATGTTGTAAGAAAATACAAGCAACTTTACATAATGATTCAAGATGACCTAAGTATTTCTTACATGGATTTTGATATAGCAAGTTAATACAAGCAATTTAATATAATGAATCAAGTTGACCTAAGTATTTCTTGCAGAACAGACAAGGATGATCTCCTTTCATCCATGACTTGGAACTTCCTCCTTGATCTTTTGCTGATTATATCCTTAGACAAGTACATACTTTAGTAGGAGATAAACCAAAGACAACAATCAAAGAAAATAATCATGCCCCATCATAGCTTCTCTAGTCATGGACATCCTTGAGTCACATAGAGTACATGACTAGCAATAAAATCAAGATATAAATACTGAATCTTGCATGTCATTCACATGTTCTAATGGTCATTAACTGATATAATCATTTTGATGAATGGTCTTGGATAATCCTTTATTACTTGCTAGTTAATTCTTCATTTGCTAAGTGTCACGATTCAATTGTCATGAAATGCCTTGATCTTCATTGCTTTGTTATCTATTTCAAAACCCTAGGTATTTTTGGTTTCTTCTAAGTTTTCTGAATGTTTTAGATTTTCAAAGATTCAAAAGATCACCTTAGCAAAAGGAAATAGGATTTTGCCCCAGTGGAAACAAAAATTTATTATGGATGCATGAATTTATCAAGATCCAAACTATGGCAGGATACAAATGCAGATTGATTGATTTTGATAAAATCTAAGACAGTGACTACAACAAGTATGTCAAAGATTGATAACTATTGGTAAGCTACATATTGTTTGCTAAAGGTTCAGAGTAATGGATGCGAAATATGGAATGGATAAGCTAGGAAGTGATAGATTAGATATGATTGAGTGGATAGGTGTACAAAGCGATCTCATAGATGGAGGAACTCACTTTTTAGATAGCGCATGTTTACCAGGTTTTCACCATCTAAATTTTTTGCATTTTATTTTATTTTATTTTCACTATTTTATGCTCTTTAGGAATTCTCCATTTTTCTGATTTTTACTGATTTCTTCAAGACTTTATATGCTTTTTATTGATTTTTTCCAGGACTTTATATCTCAAGCATAGAACTTCTTGAGATGAATATAATTGATAGGTTCATCAAACCAATCACCTTCAAGAGTAGATAACTTGTATGCTCCTGAGCCATATGCTACTACTATGACAAAAGGTCCTAGCCAATTTTATTCAAATTTACCCTTCTTTTCTCGGTCTTGTTGATTTCTTGGATTCTCCCTTAGAACTATATCTCTAATATGAAAAATGTGTGGCCTGACTATGTGATTATAACTTATTACCATTCTCTGTTGCATTTTGGCGACATTCCTGGATCAGTTCAAGTTCTTGGAGTCTAGAGACTCACTGTTCTTCCTCTGGTACAGGACCTTTCAAGGAAACTCGTAGAGAAGGTATATCTACTTCTATGGGTAAGATGGCTTCTGATCCATAGACTAAACAATATGAAGTTTCTCCCGTTGGTGTGCGGATGCTTGTTCGGTATGCCCAAAGAGCAGGATTTAGTTGAATGTGCTAGTCTTTTCCTGTGTCAGTGATAATGGTCATAGGAACTCCATAGCGACAAATTATATAATTAAAGATGAATGATTATATTTGTTTTCCTATCACTTTTGTTAGAGATACTACTTCAATCCATTTAGTGAAATATTCAGTAGCAGTCAGAATGAACATATGTCCATTAGAAGATGAAGGATTTATCTTTCCTACCAAATCAAGGCCCCGTTGAGAAAATGGCCATGATCTGGCCATAGGATACAATTCTTGTGTTGGTGTGTGAATGAGATTCCCATGGACTGACATTGTTTGCATTTTTTGGCATATGTGAATGAATCTCTCTCCATAGTAGGCCAATAGTAACCCATACGAAGAAGTTTCTTAGCCAGTGTTAATCCACTTGAGTGTGTGCCACAAATACCTACGTGAACTTCGTTAAGAACTTTTTTAGATTCTTCTTGTTCAAGACATCTCAATAAAGTACTATCTAGACCTCGCCTATATAAGGTATCAACAATAATAGTATAGCAGGATGACTGATGGATAAAATTTCTTCTTTGATTGCAGATAGGTTAGGAGGAAGGATATTCTCTTTTAAGTACTGATAGGTTTGGCCGTATAAGAATTGACTGATCCTTTATATATGAAAAATCATGTAGGTATGCTGGGATTGAATGGTAGGGGTTAAGATAGCTTCCACAAGGAATTTGTAATGTTGTTGATTCTCCCGATTCTGCAAGAGAGATTCTATTGTAGCAATTGCATCTGTTACTTTATTCTCATTTCTTGGGATTTGAGTAAATGATATTTCTGCAAAGTGTTCTTTAAACTCTTTTGCCAACTATTTGTAGGGAATGAGATTGTCATCCTTAGTTTTATAATCATCATTTATTTGGCTGATGATAAGCTGTGAATCACCATAAACATGTAATTCCTTGATATTTCATTCAATAGCCATTTTGAGCCCAATAGTCAATGCTTCATATTATGTGGTATTGTTTATGCATGGAAACCACAGTCTATATGATTTTGGATTTGTGTGTCCCTGAGGTGTGATGAATAAAATTCCTACACCTGATCGATATTGTGTATAAGAACCATCAAAGTACAATTCCCAAAATTTTGTACTTACTGTCAGAATGTCTACTTCAGGAAATTCAATATGCAATAGTATGTCATTTTGTAAAGGTGCTTCAGCTAATTGATCAGTAATGATTTGTCCTTTCATATCTTTTCGATCAACATTCTTTATATCAAAATCACTCAGTATCATAACCCATTTGGCTAATCTGCCTGTCAAAGTTGACTTGTTCAACAAATACTTTAGTGGATCTATCTTTGTTATTAGCTTCATAGAATGAGTCAGCATATAATGTCACAGCTTCTGAGTTGCAAATACAATTGCTAGACATGTATTCTCTATTGATGTATAATTTAGTTCATAGCCGACAAGTGTTCTACTGATGTAATACATTGTTCTTTTTTTCCTTCTTCATCATGTTGAGCTAGGAGAGCACCTAATGATACGTTTGTCGATGAGATATAGAGCAACAATGGTTTCTCTTTGATTGGTGATACTAGTACTGGAGGATTCATGAGATATTCTTTGATTTGCATAAAAGCCTCTTCACATTTATGATCCCATTTTAATGGAAAATTCTTATGTAGAAGATGAGTGAATGGATGACATCTATCTACTAATTGAGAGACAAATCTTCTGATTGATTGCAATATTCCTTGTAAAGATTGCAACTAACTTATGTTCCAAGGTGACTCCATCTCCATGATGGTTTTGACCTTTTTAGAATCTACTTCAATTCCACGAGCTGATATAATGTACCCAAGAAATTTTCTAGAGGTTACTCCAAATGCACATTTCTTTGGATTTAATCTCAACTGATATCTTTCCAACCTATCAAAGATCTTGCTTAAGATGTTCAAATGTTCTTGTCTAGTATGATATTTTTCAAGTATATCATCTACATAATCTTCCATAAATGTATGCATCATATCATGGAAAATTATCGTCGTATCCCTTTGATAAGTCGCTCCTGCATTCTTAAGCCCAAATGGCATAATATTCTAGCAACAAGTACCCCATGCAAAGGTGAATGCTATATTTTCTTGATCTTCAGGGGCAATTCTTATTTGATTGTATCCTAAGAATCCATCCATTAATTAAAACATCTCATTCCCTACTGATAAGTCCACAATTATATCAATGTTGGGTAGTGGGAAATCATCTTTGGGACATACTTTATTCAAATCTCTAAAATCGGTGCAGACTCTTATTCTTTTATCCATCTTTGACACTAGTAAAATGCTTGAAACCCATTCTGGATAGGCAATAGGTCTTATGAAACCAACATCTAATAGTTTCTTTAGCTCGACTTTTACAAGAAGAGCAATGTGTGGATGCATCTTCCTTATCTTTTTCTTAACTGGTTTTTCTTTTAAATCCATATTGAGATGATGCATTATAAGATCTAGATTAAGTCCCGACATGTCAGCATAGGACCAAGCAAAATTTATTTGTCTTTGTCTGAAGAATTCTATGTATTATTTCCTCTCTTTATCTGATAATGAGGCAGCAGAATGAAGTATCTTGGGGTCCTTTGATGTTGCAATGTTTATTGCTTCTGTTGGTTCTATTAGAATAGCAGATCTCTGCTAAAAAATATGAAGGGAGGATGTCAAACTTTCCATCTTTTGGCACCTCCAAGAGGTTTTCACCATCAGATACATCCTTTATTTTCCCTTTTGATTGATCTAGTGTTGCCATGAAATGGTTTTCAATAGTAGGTCACTTTCCTTGTTTTATTTCAAATTTACGACTGAAAAGTTTGGCATTCTCCTGACTGCAAGAAACATTACTTGATTCCACAATGGAAGATATCTTAGGTGTTATGGGTTCGACAACATTAAGATACATAGCTAAGTCATGATCATTGGAAAAGACATCTAATTCAGGGTTTTCTAGATTATCCCAATCAAATAGTTTAGGATGAAGAAGGGGTAAGTCATAATCATTCTCATCGTTATGTGCTTCAAAATTCAGGACATAATGGTCATAATTTGGTGTAGAGTAGGTAATGTCATAGATAGAATGACCTTGAGGATTATCTCTCCGAAGTATTCTCCAATTAGTTCTAACAGAATTAGTATTAGCATTTTTTAGTTCACACTCAAATGGTTCTTCATTTGATGTTTGTCCCTTAAACTAATGAATTATATCAACACACATGTCTTTAGTACTGCAAGTTCCTTCTTGATTATTTTCAATAAATTCATTTGCATTTTGAAGTTGGCATACTTGTGTACATGATATAGAGAATTTTTTTGCTATCTTTTGTCGTCTTTCAAACTCAACTTCTTTTGAACTAATAGTCAATCCTACTTGACTATCTCTTAGTTATTCTATGGTTCTACCATACCTTGGTACATCTTTCTCTTTATTTGATAGAAATATGATATTTCCATATGCTTGATCCATATCTGTTTGTGCTTCTTGTCGCATTATTTCTTTGTCTTTGTCATCCCCTTTCTTTTGTTGTCTAGATTCTGAGTTCTTCTTGTCTTCTTTCTAACTCCATCTTTTGTTTTGTAATAAACAAGTCTCCCTTTGTGATAACTGCTTGCTCTTCATTTCTTTCTTCACTTGATATACTAGATGAGACATCTGGACCCCATTCATATTCATTTGAATCTATCTCTGAACCATTATCTAGGACTATACCACTATACCACACAGGAATGTTGTATGGTGCAAAAAGTTCTCTGATTTCTGTCATCTCGATTTTCACTACTTTTGGAATATCTTGTTCAGATTTTGCACTTGCTCGTATTCCTTGAACTTGTTGACAAGATTCTTCTTGTTTCTCATGTTCTTTTTGTTTCTACTTATTGGCTATTATCTATGTTGCTTGATGTAGCTTTTCTTGCCATTGATCTTTTTTAGAGACTGATTTCTTTCTCCACTTTGGTTGTTGATGATTATGTTGCTTTTGATTTAATTTTAGCTATCCAAGTCCCGATTTATCTTCTTTAGATTGCGAGTGGGGAGAAATAGGTTCTGAAATACATTGATGTCACTTACCAATTGGTCCTTTTCCTTCATATCCCATTTTTTGCATGATTTTATAACCATTGCCATATTGTTCTATGGGAATATTGACTTCTATACCTATTGCGATAGTTTCATTTTCATCTTTGTACAACCAACCAAGAATGTCCTTGTCTTTGGTTTCTTCTTCAAGGGTTCCAACTCTAACAAATGCTTTGTTAAACATATCTTTTTATTTCTCTGAGGTCTTTGATTGGATATTTGTTGGCTTTCCATATGACTTAGGTGAAAGTGGAAAATTATGCAAAGAATATTTTCCCATTCCTTCATCATTCAATTTGAGCTTTTTCTCAAAGTTTTCCCATAACTTTTCTTGAATTTCTTTGGTAGGATATACTGATTCTTTGTTATGTGGAACTCTTGTATCTTGTGTTGTCTTCATATTATTGCAATATTGGCTAGAGTCTGCAATTATAGTGACCTCTTGTCCTTCATGAGGAAATTTTACACATTGATGATATGTAGAAGGAATTACTTGCATGGTGTGAATCCACGGTCTTCCTAGAAGAATGGTGTGAGAGGTTCAAATCTAAAACCTGACATAATGTATTCTTTTCCACAGGTTCTATTTTGATTGGCTACACCACAATTCCTTTAGAAGAATGCTTTTCTTCATCATAAGCCTTAATAGTTATTTTCTTCTTTGGATCTATTGCATATTCTGAATATCCCAAAGCTTTTATTAAACTTAATGCACAAATGTTTAAGCTCGCTCCACCATCTATGAGTATGCATTTGACACAATTTTTATTAATGGTGACTTCAACATGTAAAAGAGCATTGTGAGGATGTTGCAAGGATGCGTCATCATTTTCAGAAAATAATAAGCAATGAGGGGTTGTAAGGTGTCCCACCATGTTTTGGAATTGATCCATATCCAATTCTTTTGGAACTGTTGTTTCCACTAAAGATTTTTCCAAACTTCCCTTATGCATAGGTGAAAATTTGAGAGGTTCCAACATTGATATTTGAGCGGGCATTATTTGTAATTACTCTACTAAATTGTATTGTTGTGAAGTGGATGTTGAGTCTTTTATTATACCCGGAAAGGTGACCTTTTCTTTGCTTCTCATAATGACATTGATTGGCTATGAAGGTGGATTATCTTTAACAGTGATGGCATTTACCACATCATCATATGTATAAGTGTAGTTCACTTTGGCTTTTCCTTTGTCATCTTTTAATTGGGATGATTCACCTTTTTCATAATTTGGGAGTGGAGTTTTGAAAGCTAGGTGTGATTTGTTTGTCTAATGGCTATCCACTATGATAGTTCCATTATCGATTAGATCTTGGATAAGGTGTTTCAATCTCAAACAATCATTAGTTTGGTGTCCTTTATTTCAATGGTAATTACAAAAATTATTGTCATTCCACCAATTAGGTTTGACTTATGGTTCATAACTTCTTGCTTCTGGTAAAACAATCAGTTTATTTGCAAGAAGAGTTTTTAAAGATGATTCCAATGGTTCTCCAATGTTTGTGAATTTCCTGCGAGGATCAGAGAAGAAAGACTTGTTTTTATTGCTTTCTTGATTGTTATTGTTTGGGATTTGACTTGATAGATTAAAAATTGGTTGTTGTTTTGTAGCACTATTGTCATCATTTCCTCCATTGATGACATTCCTATTATTTGACCAAAACTTGGGTTTGTCATTGTTACTGTTGTTGTTGTTGTTGTTGTAAGAATTATTGTAAAGTTTTATCTCTCCTTTCTTTACCATCATGTCTTCTATTTTTAGACCGTTCTCAATCATCTTGGCGAAGGAGGGAGGACATTGCATTTTTAGTCGATAACTCATTTCACTGATAAGATTATGAATGAGTATGTCCATCTTTTCTTGATCAAGTACATCTCTTGGATACCTATTAAACATCCATTTCCATCGCTTCAAGAAGATCATAAAAGACTCACCATTCTTTTGTTTAACATTGCATAAATCCAACATTGTTATCTCATTCCTTACATTGTAGGAATATTGTAAAATAAATTTATTCACAAGTTCTTCAAAAGATTTGATTCTAGATGGTAATCTTGAAAATCATTCCATTGATTGTCCATTTAAACTCCTAGGGAAAAGATGCATCAGGTAAGTTTCGTCGTGTGCAAATTCCATACTCATAGTACAAAACTCCCTAATGTGATCCTGAGCATCAGATTTTCTATCGTATTTGTCATATTTAGGGATCTTGCAATGCTGTGGAAATGGTACCATATTCAAATTTTTATCGAAAGGATATGGGAAGATATCTTCTAATGAATACTTCTTGGAGCTTGTTCCATTTTGCATATCTTGTATATGTTGTTGTAGATTTTGCATTTGTTGAGTAAGGTTTAACAATGGATTATCCATATAGTTTCTCCTTATTTCTGTTGGCATTCTACACTCTAATGAGAAATGATTGTGTTGTCATTGATGGAAACCTTCTAGCAACCACCTAGTATTCATCAAGTAAAGCACCGACACCAGCAGGCACTTCACCGGCAAGGGCTACAATGAATACCGACACCGCAACCGACTGGAATAAACTTGTATTTAATTGTAATTATCTTTTGTAAAGCTAACAAGGCATATTGTAAAAGACTCATATATATATGTATGAGATCTTATAGGTCATTTGTGTAAGATGTATGAAAAGGATAGCATGAATGAATGATATTTGTGTATAAGGAGATATAAGTTGACAACGAAGGTTTTGGTTATAATATGAGCTTAAACCGGTACTGAACCTAGCATAGTTGATGTTGATTTGAAGCAGTACATTGTATTGGATTTTCATAATCCATTTTGTAAGTCAGTGAGACTTCTATCTTGTAGATTGAGCAGTGAGGCCTAGGCAGTTGGCCTTCCTGCATGTGCAGGCCACCCCATTGTAAGTAATATTTATTCATTAGCCAGTGAGTGAATATTGTGGGTCACAAATCCTACCAAGGTTTTTCCCACACTAGGTTTCCTCGTTAAACATCTTGTGTTATGGTGTGTTTTCTATGTTGTCTTTATTGTTCCTGTTTACTAAATTAATTCTTATTTACCAATACATTGTTTTGGAATGCACAATACTTAATACGGTTAAATATTCTGCTAACCAGTTAGATATTGATTCACCCCTCCCCCTCTCTGTATCTTTTAGACTATCATTAATCCTAACAATTGGTATCAGAGCCTGGTCCTCTATTTTCAAAAGCCTAATAGCTTGAGGAAGATTCTGACACCGGTATAGATGGAGAACTTAAGAAAGCAATTGGAAGGAGCTCTTGTATACTATGATTCAAAGAAGTTGAAGAATATCAAACTTGAAGATGATCTAAGGACTGCACAAGAATTAATTCAAGGACTTTGGGAGAATCTTACTATTGCTAGAAATAAAAGAAAAGAACTTCATGAGAAGATGCAGAGTGATAATGATGAAAAAAAAACTCTTAATGAACTTGTGAGCAAGATGAGACAAGAAAACCTTACTATGAGGAATGAAATACAAGATATGACTATGAGATTTTGTAAAGACATTGAAGACAAGAAGAAGAATGAAGATGACTTGAATAGGAGACTCAATGATGCTAGAAATGAAAATCTAAGACAAAGTCATGAAAATGATATGTTAAAGATAGATTTGATTCACATGCAACATGATAAAACTGAACTTATGAGACAAATGGGAATTCTGGAAAATGAGTTGGCTACTGCAAATCAACACAAAAAGAAATTCAAAAAAAGTTCCTCTGAACTTGATGATATGCTGAAAAGTCAGAAACCTAATGGAGATACTAATGGACTTGGATTTGAAGTTGGTGAAACTTTTGGTACTACAAACAATCATGATCACAGTAAACCGGTAAGACAACCTAATGCTTACAAATTTAATGGGAAATGCTTTAACTGTAACAAGTATGGTCATAGAGAAAATCAGTGTAGATCTAGAAATAATCAAAACATTAATGCACCCATTGGTCAATGTTCCAAATGCAACAAAGTTGGTCATAATTCAGAAAACTACAGAATGAATGTAAGATGTTATGTTTGTGAAAGATTTGGGCACTTATGTAATCAATGCAGAACACAAACCGACATAGGATATGGAAAGGCTATTTAGAAGAATAATGTGACTTGTTATGCTTGTAACAAAATTGGACATATTGCAAAATTTTGTAGAAGCAAGACTTCACCGACAAATAATAAAGGACCCATTTTGAAAGGCAAAGAAAAGGTTGATGAGGTAAAGCAAGAATTTTCAAAATAATGGATTATGAAGGTAGATCAGAATGTTGATGAGACTATTTCTTCACCGGTAGAACAGAGTATTACTCCACCAGCAGGAGATTCTTCCTCCAACTAAGAAGTAACCTATTAGCATATGTGCAGAGTTTGATGATATGATGGGATTGTATGATATCATTGATGTCAATATGCTAAAGTATGAACTAGTATATTGAAGTAAGCAAACTAGCAAGTGAACCGGTATATGCAAAAAGTGAACTGGTATGTTGGAGTGTGAACCGATATATGCAAAGTTTATATTGGGGTTTCATTTGATATGACTACTGGTTGGTAGTCTCATCTTTAGGGTTTTTGGTTGATGCATTCTAAGTTTGTGTGATTCGACCGACAACATCCTGTGTGAGTTAGCATTGAAATGAAGATTAGATCATGTTGCCACGTCAGCCTTGTGCATGTGAAGAATTTCCTTGAGGATCTTGCACGAAGAAGATTGATTCTATCTACGTCGGGAATGTGCAAAATATTAGTAAACGGTGGAGAGCGCGTGATGTGTTATCAGCTTCCAAAAGTGGTGAAGAACAGACAATAGAGAAGGTCTTGAGATTTGTTCAATATTATTTTACCCTATGTAATGTGTTTAAATAGCCATGATTGGACCGACTATATTATTAACCTAGATGCTTAGGGTTTTAGGTTTTGGCCACCAACCTAATTGTTGTCTATAAGGTCGATGATGATTTTAATTTGAAGTTGTTGGCAAATGGTTGTATGTGAAGTGTGTTGGTATATGTGTAGAATATGTTGACATGATGATATTGTGTTGTCATTGATGGCAATATGTTGAAAGAGAACCGGTAATATGCTGAAAATGAACCAGTAATATGCTGAAGAGTGAACTGGTAACATGATGAAGAGTGAAAAGGATTATTGAAGTTAAGCAACTGGCAAAGTGAATCAGTATAATGATGAGAACCGGTATATGTGCTAAAGGTGAAGTGGTTTAATATGGTATGACTACTGGTTGGTAGTTTCAGCTTTAGGGTTTCTGGTTGAAGTGTTTTGAGTCTGTGTGTTTGAACTGATGTCATTGTGTGATGAGTTAGCATTGCAATGGAGATCAGATCGTGTTGCCATGTAAGCTTCATGCATGTGAAGGATCTTGCATGAAGGAGATTGATCCTATCTACCTTGAGAATGTGTGAAGTCTCTGCCAACGGTGGAGAATGTGTGATGGGTTATCACCTCCAAGAAGTGGTGAAGAACGAACGATGGAGAATGTCTTGAGATTTAATCAAGACTGTTGTATTCAAATGCAAAGTTTTCAATGGTCAGGATTGAATTCACTAAATCTCTCAACCTAAATGTTTAGGGTTTAGGGTTTATGTTACCGACCTATATGTTTCCTATAAGGTCAATGTTGTGTTTCATGTTGTGTGTGTATCTAAGTGCAAAGATATGTGATTCTTTCTAGACCAGATAAGAGGGTAGATACCTGTAGAGTGTGTATGCAAAAGAAAGGAACTAAAGAGGGTCTGCATTGGCATTGAGTGCTATTACCAAATCATTGTAATACCTATTGATCTCTAATGACTTCAACAGTTAGAAAATCCCTTAACATGGTAGCTTTAATGAGCTTGCTGTAAATCCTTTAATAGGTTGACTCAAAGCCATTGAGTTCATAAAATCCTCTAACAAGGTAACCTGTAACAGGGATTAACCTTTAACCAGGTATTCTAGCCATCCCTTAACTGGGTGATCCCTAACAGGATCGGTTCCTAATAGAACCTATTGTAACAGTCTTTAACCAGACTAGGCTTCTAACAGAGCAGACTTCTAAAGAGTTCAAAATCAGATTGTGGGTATTCATCCCCATCATGATTTTTCCTAGTTGGGTTTCCACGTGAAAAATATGTGTATCATATGTGATGTCTTTTTCATGTGATGCTTTGTTGTTTTTTGTCAAGTGGTGAATCATGTTGATCTAGTAAGTTATTATATTTCTGATGATAGATTATGTGTTTATGCATAAGGAAAAAGTGGAAATGAGGGAGTAGATTGTGTGGAAAGCTAAGAAGATTGACTGATTCATGTCTTTCACAGTTGCACTATGTTTAACCAGTAGTAATCTGGTTCAGATTGGTGTTAGGGATTGCCAGTAGTTTATAGTCTGCAATCAAACCGGTTCAGGAAAAGTTTTTGTGCCTGTACTAATTCACCCCCCCCCCTCTCAGTACCGGTTTGGTACTCACTGTTATTCATTGTATTATCAATTGGTATCAGAGCAACCTCTAGGTCCTTTGTGTTGTAAGCTTAACCGCTTGAGGGAAAGATCCCATTGTAATGATGAAGAGGGAAGGTCCAAAATTCAACAGAGATAACTTTAAAATATGGAAGGATAGAATGAAGATATACATTGGAGCTATGTTGAGAATTTTTATGTTATCCTTACCAGTACTCTCACCGATAACCAAAAGAGAGAGATATAGGATAATGTGAACGTCATGGAAGCCCTAATCAATAGTTTATCTGACATTGAGTTTAGTGATGTCCAAGATAAATAAAATCCCAAAGAAGTATGTGATACTCTTGAGAATATCAATGGTAGTGATGAGCATGTGAAACAAGGTAAGGAAGAAAGCCTTAGAGGAAAGTTTGAAGATATGTAGATGGTTGAAGGAGAGACCATTCAACAATATGGAATAAGAATCAAAACTATTGTTGGAGATATCAAGAGTGTGGGTGGTAAAATGGAAATTTCCACCATTGTTAGCAAAGTTTTGAGATCCTTATTATTGGTCTATGCAATAAGGGTTGCTGCTATTCAGGAGTTGAGATCAACAGACAAGACTAAGATATACCTAGACTCCATCATTGCAAAATTAATAGCCTATGAGCTAAATAGTTTTGATGGCAGTTTTCAGAAGACTGAATCAGCTTTTAGAGCATTTGCTACACCATCCAAAAAAGGAAAAGAAGCAAGCACCAGTGGTGAACCAAGATAGAGCAGAGAAATGGATAATGAGGAGATTCTAATGGAATTTGAAGCTCTTCTTTCCAAGAGACTTCCTAAGGGAACCGACAAATATAGAGGTAAGCTTCCTTTGAAATGCTTCTCTTGTAACCGGATAGGACACATCACTATAAACTATCCTAATGGTGATAGCAAGGACAAACTGGAAAGGTTCAAGAAATTAAAAGGAGGAAACCGGAGAAACTATTTTGTAGCAGTTGATGAAGGTGTCACAGATGAGGAATTAGAAGATGAAGAAAATGAAGATATTGTGTTTGTTGTAGTCAAGGAGGATGGTTCAGACAAGAAGGGTCTTGTCTCCCGCTTTGATAATTCCAATGAGTGGATTATTCGCAGTGGTTGCTCTCATAATATGACTACTGACCAGAGCAAGTTTATATCTCTAGAAGAGTATGATGGTGGTGTGGTTCATTTTGGTAATGATGCACCAAGTATGGTCAAAGGAAGAGGGTCCATCTCTCTAAATGGAAAGAGCAGTAGTGACAATGTGTATTGGGTGGAAGGTCTCAGACACAATCTATTGAGTGTTGCCCAGCTGAATGATAGTGGACTCACTCTGGAATTCAAAAATGGAGTGTGCAAAATCAAAGGAAAGAATGGTGAACTGATGGCCACTGGTATGCAGACCAAAGGTAACTTATTTCAGCTGAATGCAAATATAAGTACATGTCTTATGGCTAAGTTTGATGATAGCTAGATATGGCATAGGAGACTCTACCATGTAAACTTTGATAACATAGTAAAGGTCAGTAAGATCAAGGTAGTTAGAGGACTACCGATGCTGAGCAAACCAGAAAATCCTTTGTGCGGAGGACAACTTACTTGATCTTGTGCATACTGATTTGTGTGGTCCTATAAAAACTAGGAGTGTGTAGGGAGATAGGTATTTTATGATTCTTATAGATGATTGCTCAAGAATGATGTGGGTCACATTCTTGAAGGACAAGTCTAAAGCCTTTGGAAACTTCAAATCTTTCAGAGCACTGGTAGAGAATGAAAGTGGTAGAAGAATCAAAGGCCTTAGAACTGATCAAGGAGGGGAATTCACTTCTAGTGAATTCAACAAATATTGTGAAGGAAATGGCATCAAATGCAACTGTCTATCCCCCAGACTCCATAGGAGAATGGCCTAGCAGAGAGAAACAACCGGACTGTGGTTGAAGCGGCTTGAACTATGTTGATCCAAGGAAAGGTCACTCACACCTTTTGGAGAGAAACAGTGAGCACTGCAGTCTACACAATGAACCAGGTACTCATCAGGAAAGGAAAGGATAAGATTCCTTATGAGAACTAGACTAGTAAGACACCTGTGGTAAGCTACTTTAGAGTATTTGGTAGCAAATGCTATATCAAGAGGAGTGAACATCAAAGCAAGTTCGATGCAAAATGTGGTAAAGGAATATTCCTAGGATATTCCACAAAAAGTAAAGCTCTCAAATGTTTCAATAATAGGACTCAGAGAATCATTGAAAGCATCATTGTTAGGGTTGATGAAAACTCTGAGAAATTGGAGGGAATCAGCAGTAAGCAAGTAGGAGATGAACCGGTAGTAACTTTCTAGGAACCGGTTACAAATTAGACTAGTACAAGTAATTGTGCTCCTACACCGGTAGATGCTGATGCTGATGAAGATGAGGATGATGAAGAAAAGAAAGAGTAAGCTATTAAGAACATACCTAGGTATGTCAAGCTCAATCATGATCCAAACCAGATCATAGGATACAAAGATGCAAGAATTCTTACAAGAAGAAAGGTCAGAGAAAGCTCATGTATGATCTCTGAATTTGAGCCTAAATCATTCAAAGATGCACATAAAGATGAAGACTGGATCAAGGCAATGGAAGAAGAACTTGACCAGATAGAAAAGAATGGTACATGGTCTTTGGTACCCAGACCGGAGCATAAAAATGTCATTGGAACCAAATGGGTTTTCAGAAATAAGCTAAATGAGGATGGCACAGTGGTAAGGAACAAAGCTAGACTAGTATGTAAAGGATATGCCCAAGAAGAAGGAGAAGACTATGGAGAAACCTTTGCTCCAATAGCAATATTGGAAGGAGTTCACATGCTTCTTGCATATGCAAATTTTAAAGGATTCAAGGTATACCAAATGGATGTAAAATTTGCATTCCTGAATGGAATACTTAAAGAGGAGGCATATATAGAGCAACTAGATGGGTTTGCCCTATCAGAAGACAGTGACATGGTGTGTAGGCTACATAAAGCCTTGTATGGACTGAAGCAGGCACCAAGCTCAACTCAGTGTAAGTGTCGAGTCGGGTGAAGCATGTAGGTCTCGGGGACAATTGAGAGGGGGGGGGGTGAATCAGTTGTCAAATAAATTCAAACCAAAATCTTATTAACCAACTTATTGCTTAATACCAGTAAGATAGTTAAGTATGTTGGTAAACAGTGTTAACAGGAAATGCTATACCGGTAAGAATTAATGCATGAAACATAAACATAAAGTCATCCATGACACATAACACAAATATTTGTACATGGAAACCCTGTAAGGGGAAAAACCACGGTGGGAAACCTTACCCACAATCAGATGATACTACTGCAGATAGTAAGTGTACAAAGAGGGGTCTGCACATGCAGAAAGGCCAAGAGCCTAGAGCTCACTACTCAAACACAGATGGGAGTCACACTGACTACAGTTGGATGGTTAAATCCAATGAGAATGTACTGCACAAAATAGCATCTTCATATGTTGGATTCAGTACCGATGTAATGCTGATATGCTTCTACAAAAACCTAACTTCACCTTCAAATGATGTCTTCATGTATATTTCTACTTGATCTCGCATATACCTTTTTTCTAAATCTTTTTCGCCTTCAACACTTGATCTTACAAATAAGATCTTACATTTATACCATACCCTAAGACCAATTTTAGTAGGTTGGCTCTACAAGATATTACAATAAAAACATTTTACAAATAATATAATATCCGATGCAATAACCAATTAAACATGTCAGCTTAATGCATTTACAACAATAATAAACCATCTCCATAGCATGCCATGCTGATCTGGAAAAGAAAAACCTGTCGGTGTAACCCTAGATAACCTGGACCTATTTGCCAATAAAAGCAAATATGCAAGTAAGAATATACCAATGATACTACTTCAAGAAAAGGTGTCCACATGATGTCTTCGACATTACCAAGTGTCTTCCATGTCATTGCAGGTACCGGTGAACATTATATCCTACTGGTTTAACATTATGTCCTGTCGGTTAACCATATACCGGTGATTGTTTGAATAGTTTATTGATTGCCGGTGACCGTTGCTGGATCTCCAAAGTAGGTGTATTTAGCAAGTGTTGACATCAATGACAAAACCATACCAAAATACCAACAATCTCCCCCTTTGGCATCAATGGCAACACAAGATGGAAAAACCATCAAAGTGCCAAAATAGAAATGCCAAGTACAAAAATCAATTCTCCCCCTGGGAGTAATATGTGTTTATACAAAGATTTATTTACAATACCAATCTCTCCTCAAAAAGATTTTCAATATATTTTCCTTAATGTTTTTCCATATATCTCTCCCCCTTTGACATCAAATGCCAAAGTCACAAAAGGTCAAGTTCATACAAATACCGAAATAAAAGATTTGTCCATTTAATTCTGTCGGTTGATGATAATCATCAACTATCTAAGTCTCTACCAATAGAGGTAAAACTCTGAGCTGATCTCTGAGATACTCAAAAGTTTCCTTAGGCAAAGGTTTTGTAAAAATATCTGCAAGTTGTTCTTTAGTATTCACATAAACCAGTTTTATTTCCTTTTCTTCAACTTTTTCCCTTAGAAAATTCAATTTGATAGAAACATGTTTTGTTTTAGAATGTAATACTGGATTCTTAGATATATCAATTGTTGTAGTGTTATCACAATATATAGTAATAGGTTCCTTGCATTTTACCTTTATGTCTTTCAACATTTGCTTAAGCCAAAGTACCTGTGTACAGTTTGTTGCTACTGCAACATATTCTGATTCTGTTGTTGATAAAGATGTACAACTCTGTTTCTTACTTAACCAAGAAACTAATCTCTTGCCAAGAAAGAATGCTCCTCCAATGGTTCTCTTTCTATCATCTACATCTCCTGCCCAATTTGCATCTTTGTATGCATATAGATCAAAATTTTCATCTTTAGGATACCATAATCCAAGATTTGTTGTGCCTTGTAAGTACCCAAAAATCCTTTTTACTGTTGATTCATGATTTTCCTTGGGATTACTCTGAAATCTAGAAACTATACATACTAAATTCATAATATCAGGTCTGGTTTGTGTCAAATACAGTAAACCTCCTATCATAGATTTGTATCTAGTTGGATTAATAGGTGTAGATTCATCCTTTTGAGATAATTTGTCATTTGTAGTCATAGGTGTGCTTACCGGTTTAGAGTTCTCCATCCCAAATTTCTTGAGTAGTTCTTTTAAGTACTTAGGTTGACTCAAAAATATGCCTTTATTAGTCTGTAAAATCTGCAATCCTAAAAAGAATTTTATTTCTCCAATCATAGACATTTCAAATTCATGCTGCATTTTAAGAGAAAATTCTTTGCATAATCCATCTTCTCCTCCAAAGATTATATCATCAACAAATACTTCCATAATCAAAATGTCATCATTAGTTACTTTGTAATATATATTGCTATCTACATTTCCTTTAGTAAAACCAATTTTTAAAAGATACTTATCCAATCTTGCATACCAGGCTCTTGGAGCTTGTTTTAGTCCATACAGAGCTTTTCTTAATCTGCAAACCATATCATTGTTATCTGTCAAAGAAAATCCATCAAGTTGTTCAATATAGACTTCCTCTTCAAGATCTCCATTCAAAAATTCACATTTGATATCCATTTGATCAACTTTGTAATCCTTGTAGGCTGCAAAGGCCAAGAATAATCTAACTACCTCAATTCTGGCTACTGGTACAAAGGTTTCATTGTAATCAACTCCTTATTTCTGAGAATATCCTGTACACACTAGTCTTGCTTTATTCCTAACAACCTTACCATCTTCATTAAGTTTGTTTCTAAATACCCATTTGGTTCCAATTACATTTTTATTTTCAGGCCGAGGAACTAATGTCCAAGTATTATTTTTCTCAATCTATCCTAATTCTTCTTCCATAGCTTTAATCCAAAATTTATCTTCACATGCCTCTTTGATAGATAATGGTTCAATTTGAGAAATAAGACATACCTCTTCATTTGCCAATCTTCCTCTTGTCATGACTCCTTTAAATTTGCTTCCAATTATCTGATCTTCAGAATGATTCAGTCTTACATACCGGGGTGTCTTAGTCTACTATTGTTCTTCAATTACTATGGTATCTTCTGATGATACCGGAGTAACTAGATCATCATTCTATACCAATGGATTTACTATTGGTTCATTTGTCATAATTTCTGTTACCGGTTCAGAGTCTATAAACCTTGAAGTTCCTCTGAATTGTTCATCAATTTTTACATTTGTACTCTCAACAATTTTCTGTAATCTTTTATTAAAGCATCTATAAGCTTTACTCTTAGATGAATAACCAAGAAATATTCCTTCGTCACTTCTAGGATCAAACTTGCCAATATACTCATCTCTTCTAATATAACATTTACTTCCAAAAATTCTAAAATACTTAAGAGTAGGAGTATTACCAAACCATAGTTCATGAGGGGTCTTACCGGTTTCACCTTTGATGTGAACTTTGTTGAATGTATAGACAACAGTGCTTACTGCCTCTCTCCAGTACACGTGGTAGATTTGCTTCTGATAACATACTTCTTGCTGTATCCAAAATAGTTATATTCTTTCTTTCAACAACTCCATTCTATTGTGGTGTCTGAGGTGTTGATAACTATCTTTTGATTCCATTAACTTCACAGAATGTATTAAAATCTCTAGATGTGAATTCACCTCCTTGATCTGATCTTAAACATTGAATTTTCTTACCGGTTTCATTTTCAACCATTGCTTTGAATAGTTTGAACTTCCCAAGTGCTTCTGATTTTTCTCTGAGAAAAGTAATCCAACACATTCTAGAATAATCATCAATAATTAGCATGAAATATCTATCACCTTGCAAACTTTTAGTTCTAGCTGGACCACATAAATCAGTGTGAATTAAATCAAGAGCATTATTGGATTTTTCTTGAATACTTTTGAAACTAGCTCTAACTTGTTTTCCAAATTGACATTCTTTGCAAATTGTATTCTGAGGTTTCACAATTTTAGGTAGATCTCTAACTACCTTAGAAGTACTGATTTTTACCATGCAATCAAAATTTACATGACATAGTCTTTTATGTCATAGCCAACTTTCATCTATATGAGCAATTAAGCATGTCTTTTCACTGTTATTCAAATGAAAGATATTACCGCTAGTCTGATTACTGGTTGCAATTTCCAAACCAATTCTATTCATGATTTTGCATTTTCCATTTTTAAATTGTAACTGAAAACCTTTCTCAACTAATTGACCAACACTTAAAAGATTATGTTTTAATCCTTCAACATAGTAAACATTGTCAGTGTTATGTTTACCATCAAGATATATTGAACCCTTACCTTTGATTGAATAGGCTTTGTCATCTCCGAATCTTACTAAACCTCCATTGTATTCTTGAAAGTTCAAGAATTTGCCTTTGTCTCCAGTCATGTGATGTGAGCATCCTGAGTCAATAATCCATTCATCCTTTCATTCAACTTTAGCTACTAGGGCTTGTTCTACCGGTGGGGCAATAGGTACCGGTTGATCTTCTGTTATAGCAACAAAGACCCATCCATTATCTGCTGGATCCTCATCAGAATCATCAGTCACACCTTCATCAGCAATGTAACAAGATTTATCTTTGTTTTTCTTAAATCTATATTTTTGATATTCAGGATTAGGTTTATATGTCCTTCTAGCTTCTTCTCTTAGTCTAGCATGTCTATCAGGGCATCTTGAAGCCATATGACCAATCTTATTGCAATTGAAACATTTAAAGGGTGCTTTACCTTCATACTTACTTCCAATTGGACCTTTTGGCTTTTTTCTTGCAAATAGTGCTTCAAGTTCTTCAAGCTCTTCATTCACCTTCCTGGTTTCTTCAAGTTCTCTTGCATAAAAGGCTCTCTAGTCTGATTTTTCAAAAGATGGAGCAGATGATGTTGATGCTTTGAAGGCCAAATCAATTTTTATGGTAGCAACAGGACCAAATTCCTCAATTTCAAAGGCTGAAAGTTTTCCAATCAATGTATCCCTAGTTACTGATATATTAGGCATTGTTCTCAATTCATTAATAGCAGTAACCTTCATTTTATATGTCGGTGGAAAACCTCTTAAGATTTTTGAAACAATCTCATCTTCACTCAAGGTTCCTCCACAACATTTGATACCTAAAACAATTTCATTAACCCTTTCCATAAAAGCAGAAATTCTTTCATCTTCTTCCATTTTCAGATGTTCATACCTGACTCGGAAGCTTTCAAGTTTTGCAATTTTGACTGTGGAATCCCCTTCATTGAGTGTTTCCAAATGATCCCAAATAGCTTTTGCAGTAGATCTATCTGATAATCCCATGATTTGTTGATCTGATAATGCGCTCAAAAGTGCTTCTCTTGCTTTGCAATCATTTTCTTCATCTTTAGCTAAAGTAACAGGAGTAGGTTGACCAGCTATAGCAGTAGTATAGCCATTCTTAGTAACTTCCCAGATGTCTTTACCAATGCAATTCAGATGTGTCTCCATTCTGATTTTCCATATTCCATAGTTGGTTCCATCAAGTTTAGGACTATCCTTTCTGAAATAATTAGTAGACATTGGATCTCCTCAAGTTGTTAAACTTCCACAATAAGAGGACTAGGCTCTGATACCAATTGTAGGTCCCGAGGACAACTGAGAGAGGGGGAGGGGGGGGGTGAATTAGTTGTCAAATAAATTCAAACCAAAATCTTATTAACCAATTTATTTCTTAATACCGGTAAGACAGTTAAGTATGTCGGTAAACAATGTTAACAGGAAATGCTATACCGATAAGAATTAATGCATGAAACATAAACATAAAGTCATCCACAACACATAACACAAATATTTGTACGTGGAAACCATGTAAGGGGAAAAACCATGGTGGGAAACCTTACCCACAATCAGATGATACTACTGCAGATAGTAAGTGTACAAAGAGGGGTCTACACATGCAGAAAGGCCAATAGCCTAGAGCTCATAGCTCAAACACAGATGGGAGTCACACTGACTACAGTTAGATGGTTAAATCCAATGAGAATGTACTGCACAAAATAGCATCTTCATATGCTAGATTCAGTACTGGTGTAATGTTGATATGCTTCTACAAAAACCTAACTTCACCTTCAAATGATGTCTTCGTGTATATTTCTGCTTGATCTCGCATATACCTTTTTTTTTAAATCTTTTTCGCCTTCAACACTTGATCTTACAAATAAGATCTTACATTTATACCATACCCTAAGACCAATTTTAGTAGGTCGGCTCTACAAGATATTACAATAAAAACATTTTACAAATAATACAATATCCGATGCAATAGCTGATTAAACATGTCGGCTTAATGCATTTACAAGAATAATAAACCATCTCCATAGCATGCCATGCTGATCTGGAAAAGAAAAACCTACCGGTGTAACCCTAGATAACTTGGACCTATTTGCTGGTAAAAGAAAATATGCAAGAATATACCAATGATACTACTTCAAGAAAAGGTGTCCACATGATGTCTTCGACATTACCAAGTGTCTTCCATGTCATTGCAGGTACCAGTGAACATTATATCCTGTCGGTTTAACATTATGTCCTACCGGTTAACCATATACTGGTGATTGTTTGAACAGTTTACTGATTGCCGGTGACTATTGTTGGATCTCCAAAGTAGGTGTATTTAGTAGGTGTTGACATCAATGACAAAACCATACCAAAATACCAACAAAGAAGCCAACCCTGAATGAGTTTAGCTCACTGTCACCTGTAGAAGAATACTATGCCCACCTAAAAGGAATGTATCGAGCTAATCCCCAACCATCATCGACTACCCACTTAGAGACAGGACTCTCTCCTGACTTGACCTAACCCGACAAGTCCCGCATGCTCAATCTAATACCTATTAGTTGGGCTCCATTAGCCCCACCACTTGCTGGTCATGCCACTAGGCCCACCTCGATCGATATGTGTTGAACTCCATAATAGTCCTATCGGACCCCCACGGTTCTTCCTGGAGCACCAACTACTATTGAGATGAACTAGCGGCACATAACAGAGCTAAGGGACACTAGGGATCTTAGATCGGAAAGGTGGATCAGGCTCGGAAAGGTGAACAGACCACGAATCCAAAACCAAAGTGGTGAATCAGGATTACAGGTGCGTGATCAATGCTTTATGGTGGGCCCCGAACCAAATCTCTCACCAACAGAGATCAATATGTGCACAGCCAAGTGGCTGGAGACACCTCGCTCTTTCTTTAGAACCCCGACTGAGCCCATTACTAATGTCTTGATCAAGTGATATGAGAATGTCGAATTCCAAAAATCTGGTTCGCTGTTTTCGATTCCCCATGATTCTACCCTTCATGGATTAGTAGAATGAGTCAATAATGAAACCCTTCCATTTGAGTCGTGGACCAGTTCAATCCCGTCACCCAGAAGAGTGTGAATAGTTCAATCTAAAGCACAGTATGAATGCTTGCATTCCCATCTTGTGAAGATTGGATTTGAAAGAACAAGTGAAGATAGCAATATCTACTTGAAATCAAAAGGAGATCAGATTTTGATCTGTGAAGTATTTGTTGATGACATAATCTTCGATGGAGATGACAAGATGAGTCATGACTTTGCAGATGAGATGAAAAAGGAGTTTGAAATGTCACTCATAGGGGAGATTAAGTTCTTCATTGGACTGTAGATTCAGCAAATGAAAAATGGAATCTTTATTACTCAGTCCAAGTATGTCAAATAGGTGTTGAAGACCTTTGGCATGGAAGAAAGTAAACCGGTTGGTACACCAATCGTGACTAGTTGTAAACTATCAAAAGAGGATGATTCAACATTAGTAAATGAGAAGGAATACCGATCAATGATTGGTAAGTTGCATTATTTAGTGCATAGCAGACCAGACATTGCACATGTAGTGGGTATTATCACTTGGTTTCAGCAAAGCCCAAGAGAATCCCACTTGGTAGCAGTCAAGTAGGTTCTTAGATATCTGAAGGGAACTATTGACTATGGGTTATGGTATCCATACAATAATGATTTCAACCTAAAAGTGTTCACAGATGCTGATTGGGTTGGTAATGTAGATGACCGAAAGAGCACAACCGGTGGCGCATTCTTTCTCAGTGGTAGACTGGTCTCATGGATGAGTAAAAAGCAAAGTTGTATCTCTCAGTCTACAGCAGAAGTGGAGTATGTTGTAGCTTTTATGAACTACACCTAGACTATTTGGATGAAGAATGTATTGAATGGTTTCAAAGTTCCTGTATCTGAATCGGTAAGTATATTATGTGACAATACAAGTGCAATTAACATTTCCAAGAATCTGGTTTTACATGCTAGAACCAAGCACTTTGAACTCAAGTATCATTTCTTGAGGGAAAAGGTTCAGAACAAAGAGGTGGTATTGGAACATGTTCCAAGTAAGGAGCAGTTAGCAGACATATTCACCAAGCCTCTACCGAAGGCTACTTTTACCTACCTGAGAGGTGAGTTAGGGGTGCTATCCCTTCAAGAGGTAATCTAAAGGTTTGTGCTCCACATCAGTCAGATCTTACTTTGCTATGTCTTTTCAAGATTGATGTGTTGAAGGATGCTACTCCCCAGGGGGAGCAGCATAGTGGAATAGGGAAGCTTGTGCCTCAACTTTGGCATTGTTGTCAAAGGGGGAGAAGATGTGAAGTGGAAAAGATATCTGCAGTATTAAGGAGAAGATGTGATGCAGAAAGAGAGATATCTTTGTATATTGCCATCAATGCCAAAGGAGGAGATTGTTGGCATATGTGCAGAATATGTTGACATGATGATATTGTGTTGTCATTGATGTCAATATGCTGAAAGAGAACCGGTAATATGTTGAAAGTGAACTAGTAATATGCTAAAGAGTGAACTGGTAACATGATGAAGAGTGAACAGGATTATTGGAGTTAAGCAACTGGCAAAGTCAACCGGTATAATGATGAGAACCGGTATATGTGCCAAAGGTGAAGTGGTTTAATATGGTATGACTACTGGTTGGTAATCTCAGCTTTAGGGATTCTGGTTGAAATGTTTCGAACCTATGTGTTTCAATCAATGGAATTGTGTGATGAGTTAGCATTGCAATGGAGATTAGATCATGTTGCCACGTCAGCCTCGTGCATGTGAAGGATCTTGCATGAAGGAGATTGATCCTATCTACCTCGGGAATGTACGAAGTCTTTGCAAATGGTGGAGAACGTGTGATGGGTTATCGCCTCCAAGAAGTGGTGAAGAACGAATGATGGAGAATATCTTGAGATCTGTTCAAGACTGTTGTATTCAAATGCAAAGTATTCAATCGTCATGATTGAACCGACTAAAGCACTCAACCTAAATGTTTAGGGTTTAGGGTTTATGTTACCGACCTATCTGTTTCTTATAAGGTTGATGTTGTGTTTCATGTTGAAGTTGTTGGCAAATGTTGTGTGTGTATCTAAGTGCAAAGATATGTGATTCTTTCTAGACTAGATAAGAGGGTAGATACTTGGAGAGTGTGTATGTAGAAGAAAGGAACTAAAGCGGGTCTGCATTGGCATTGAGTGCTATTACCAGATCATTGTAATACCTATTGATCTCTAATCACTTCAACAATTGGAAAATCCCTTAACAGGGTAGCTTTAACTAGCTTGTTGTAAAACCTTTAATAGGGTGATTCAAAGCCATTGAGTTCATAAAATCCTCTAACAAGGTAACATCTAACAGAGTTTAACCCTTAACCGAGTATTCTAGCCATCCCTTAACCGGGTGATCCCTAACAGGATCGGTTCCTAACATAACCTATTGTAACAGTCTTTAACAGGACTAGGCTTCTAATAGAGCAGACTTCTAAAGAGTTCAAAAATAGATTGTGGGTGTTCATCCCCACCGTGGTTTTTCCCAGTTGGGTTTCCACGTGAAAAATATGTGTGTCATATGTGATGTCTTTTTCATGTGATGCTTTGTTGTTTTCTATCAAGCGGTCAATCATGTTGATCTAGCAAGTTATTATATTTTTGATGATAGATTATCTATTTATGCATAAGGACAAAGTGGAAATGAGGGAGTAGATTGTATGGAAAGCTAAGAAGATTGACCAATTCATGTCTTTCAAAGTTGCACTGTGTTTAACCAGTAGTAATCTAGTTCGAACCGGTGTTAGGAATTGCCAGTAGTTTACAGTCTGCAATCAAACCAGTTCAAGAAAAGTTTTTGTGCCTGTACTGATTCACCCCCCCCTCTCAGTATTGGTTTGGTACTCACTATTCATCATTGTGTTATCAAAGTGATTGTTGCCAAACTAGAGGAGTGAGTAGAGATCTGTAGAGTGTGATTGCAGATGTAAAGGAACTGAAGTGGATTTACCTTGGCATTGAGTGTTGTTATCAGATCAGTGTATTACCTATTGACTTCTAACCATTTCAGCAATTGGAAAATCCCTTTATCGGGTAGATTTAATAGGATTTTTGTAAATCCTTTAACAGGGTGACTCAAAATCATTGAGTTCTTCAAATCCTCTTATAAGGTAACCTTTGACAGGGTTTTAACCTCTAACTGGGTATTTAGCCATCCCTTAACCAAGTGATCCCTAACAGGATCGGTTCCTAGTAGAACCTATTGTAAAGTCTTTAACCGAACTAGGCTTCTAGCAGAGCGGACTTCATAAGAGTTCAAGAATAACTTGTGGGTATTCATCCCCACCATGGTTTTTCGTAGTTGGGTTTCCACATGAAAAATCAGTGTGTTATGTGTGATGCTTTTTCATGTGATGTTTTAGTGTTTTCTGTTAAGCGATAATGCAAGATGATCCAATGGTCATTGTATTTATGATGTATTACTTTCTTAAGCATATGGGTGAAGTTGAGATGAGATATTAGGTTTTGAGATGATCTAGATGTTACCGGTTTATGTCTTTTATAGTCATACTATGTTTTACCGGTAGTGCCTTGATTTAAATTGGTGATATTGTTTACCAATTAGTGTAGTCTTTGCAGTTTAAAGTTGTTGAAGAATTTTTTGTCCATACTGATTCACCCCCCCTCTCAGTATCTATTGGATATTTACTGTTCATCATTATTCATCAATTGGTATCAGAGCATCCTCCAGGTCCTTTGTGTTATAAGCTTAACCACTTGAGGAAAAGATCCTATTCTAATGATGAAGAGGGAAGATTCGAAGTTCAACAGAGATAAATTTAAGATATGGAAGGATAGAATGGAGATCTACATTAAAAGAATGGGTGCTCAACACAATAACTATGTTGAGAATACTTATGTATTCCCTACCGGTACTCTCACCGATGATCAAAGAAGAGAAATTTAAGAGAATGGGCAAGTCATGGAAGCTCTTATCAGTAGTCTATCTGATACTGAGTTTATAGATGTTTAGGATAAAGACAATCTCAAATATGTATGAGATACTCTAGAGACTATCTATGGTTGTGACGAGCATGTGAAGCAAGTTGAGGAAGAGAGCCTTAGGGGAAAATTTGAAGACATGCAGATGGTTGAAGGAGAGACCATTCAACAATATGGGATAAGAATTAAAACTATTTTAGGAGACATCAAGAGTGTAGGAGGCAAAATAGATGATCCCACCATTGTTAGCAAAGTTTTGAGATCCTTATTACTGGTCTATGTAATAAGGATTGCCGCTATTTAGGAGTTGAGATCTATTGACAAGACAAAGGTATCCCTAGACTCCATCATTGCTAAGTTAACCGCATATAAGCTAAATAGTTATGATGGTAGTGTTTAGAAGACTGAATTAGCCTTTAGAGCATTTGTTGCACTATCTAGAAAGGGAAAACAAGCTGGTACTAGCTGTGAACCTAGACAAAATAGAGATATGGATGATGAGGAGATCTTGATGGAATTTGAAGTTCTTCTTGCTAAGAGATTTCCTAAGGGAATTGGAAAATATAGAGGTAAGCTCCCTTTGAAATGTTTTTCTTGCAATAGGATAGGACACATTGTTGTCAACTATCCTAACAGTTATAATAAGGACAAACCGTAGAAGTTTAAAAAGTTCAAAGGAGGAAATAGGAGAAATTATCTTGTTGCAGTCAATGAAGGTGTCACTGATAATGAATCAGAAGATGAAGAAAGTGAAGACATAGTGTTTGTAGCTGTTAAGGAAGATGTGTTAGATAAGAAAGCTCCTGTCTCCCGCTTTGATAATTCTAATGAGTGGATTATTGATAGTGGATGTTCTCACCACATGACTGGTGACCAGAAAAAGTTTCTATCTCTGGAAGAGTACGATGGAGGTGTAGTCCGATTTGGTAATGATGCAACATGTATGGTAAAAGGCAAAGTGTCCATCTGTCTAAATGGAAAAAGAAATGTTGATAATGTGTATTGGGTAGAAGGTCTCAGGCATAACCTTTTGAGTGTTGCCTAGCTAAATGATAAAGGACTCACTCTAGAATTCAAAGGTGGAGTGTGCAAAATAAAAGGAAAGAGTGGTGAACTGATGGCCACCGGTATGCAGACCAAAGGTAACTTATTTCAGTTAAATAAAAATATCAGTCAATGTCTAATGGCTAAGTTTGATGACAATTGGATATGGCATAGGAGACTCTGCCATATAAATTTTGATAATATTGTGAAGGCCAATAAGATCAAGGCAATTAGAGGATTGCTTGTGCTGAAAAAACCAGAGAATCCTTTGTGCAGAGAATGTCAAATAGGGAAAATGTCTTCCTCAACCTTCAAAGGTAAATCTTTCATAGTAGATAATTTACTTGATCTTGTGCATACTAATTTGTGTGGTCCTATGAAAACTAGGAGTGTTTAGGGAGATAGGTACTTTATGATTCTCACTGATGATTACTCAAGAATGATGTGGGTCACATTCTTGAAAGACAAGTCTGAAGCTTTTGGAAAGTTTAAAGCCTTCAGAGCACTAGTTGAAAAGGAAAGCGGTAAGAGGATCAAATGCCTTAGAGCCGACCAAGGAGGTGAGTTCACTTCTAGTGAATTCAATAAGTACTGTAAAGAGATTTGCATCAAGAGGCAACTATCTGCCCCCTGGACTCCACAACTAGGAATGGCCTAGTAGAAAGAAACAACTGGACTATAGTTGAAGCAGCCAGAATGATGTTGATTCAAGGGAAGGTTGCTCACACTTTTTGGAGAGAAGCGGTGAGCACTACAGTCTACACTATGAACTGGGTACTCATCAAGAAAGGTAAGGACAAAACTCCTTATGAGTATTGGACTGGTAAGACTCTAGTAGTAAGCTACTTTAGAGTGTTTGGTAGCAAGTGCTATGTCAAGAGAAGTGAATACCAGAGCAAGTTTGATGCAAAATGTGATGAGGGAATATTCCTAGGGTATTCCACCAAAAGCAAAGCTCTCAAGTTTTTTAACAATAGAACTCAAAGAATTGTTAAAAGTATCAATGTTAGATTTGCTAAAACCTCTGAGAAACCTAAGGAAAGTAGCAATGAGTGAGTGGTAGATGAACTGGGTGTAACCTTCTGGTAACCGACTGCAAAACAACCAAGTACAAGTAACAGTGCTCCTACACCAGTAGAGGCTAATGAAGATGAGGATGAGGAGGAAAAGCACGAGGAATCAGTTAAGATCATTCCTAGGTATGTAAAGTTGCATCATGATCCAAAGTAGATCATAGGGGATAAGGATGTAGGAATACTTACAAGAAGAAAGGTCAAAGAGAATTCTTGCATGATTTCTAAATTGGAGCCTATAACATTTAAAGAGGCACACAAAGATGAAGACTGGATTAAGGATATGGAAGAGGAACTTGACCAAATAGAAAGGAATGGTACATGGTCTTTGGTACCCAAACCTGAGCACAAAAAAATTATTGGCAACAAATGGGTTTTTAGAAACAAGCTGAATGAAGATGGCACAATGGTAAGAAACAAAGCAAGATTGGTATGTAAGGGATATGCTCAAGAAGGAGAAGACTATGGAGATACCTTTGCTCCAGTAGCTAGATTTGAAGGAGTTCGAATGCTACTTGCATATGAAACCTTCAAGGGATTCAAAGTGTATCAAATGGATGTAAAATTTGCATTCCTGAATGGAATACTTGAAGAAGAAGTGTATATAGAGCAACCAGATGGGTTTTCCCTATCAGAAGATAGTGATATGGTGTGTAGGATACATAAATCCTTGTATGGATTGAAGCAAGCACCTAGAGCATGGTATGAATGTTTCCACTCCCATCTTGTGAAGATTGGATTTGAGAGAACAAGTGAAGATAGCAATATCTATCTTAAGACATAAGGAGATCAGATTCTGATCTGTGAAGTGTTTGTTGATGACATAATTTTTGGTGGAGATGACAAGATGAGCCATGCGTATGCAGATGAAATGAAGAAGGAATTTGAGATGTCACTAATCAGAGAGATTAAGTTCTTCATTGAGCTACAAATTCAACAAATGAAAGATGGTATCTTTATCACTCAGTCCAAGTATGTCAAAGAGGTGTTGAAGACCTTTGGCATGGAAGACATCAAACTGGTTGGTACACCAATGATGACCAATTGTAAATTGTCAAAAGAAGATGACTCGGCATTGGTAAATGAGAAGGAATACTGGTCAATGATTGGTAAGTTGCACTATGTAGTACATAGTAGACTGGACATTGCACATGTAGTGGGCATTGCTACACATTTTCAAAAAAGTCCAACAGAATCCCACTTGGTAACAGTCAAGCGGATTCTCAGATATCTGAAGGGAATTATAGATTATAGATTGTGATATCCATACAATAATGATTTCAATCTCAAAGTGTTTACTGATGTTGTTTGGGCTGGTAATGTGGAAGACCGAAAGAGAACAACCAGTGGCACATTCTTTCTTGGTGGTAGACTAGTCTCATGGATGAGCAAGAAGCAGAGCTGTATCTCTCAGTCTACAGTAGAAGTAAAATATGTAGCAGCATTTATGAACTGCACTCAGACAATTTGGATGAAGCATGTATTAAGTGGTTTCAAAGTCTCTGTATTTGAACCAGTGAGTATATTTTGTGATAACACAAGTGTAATTAATATTTCCAAGAATCCAGTATTGCATGCTAGAACCAAGTACTTCGAGCTCAAGTATCATTTCTTGAGGGAGAAAGTTCAGAACAAAGAGGTTGTATTGGAACATGTTTCCAATAAGGAGCAGTTAGCAAATATATTCACCAAGCCTCTACCAAAGGCTACATTTACCTATTTAAGAGGTGAAGTAGGGGTGCTTCCCCTTCAAGATGTGAACTAAAGGTATGTGCTCCACATCAGTCAGGTATTGCATTGTCAAATATTTTCAGGATTGATGTGTTGAAGGATGCTACTCCTCAGGGGGAGCATCATAGTAGATCATGGATGTTTGTGCCTCCACTTTGGCATTGTTGTCAAAGGGGGAGAAGATGTGAATCAGAGAAGATATTTGCAGTATTGAAGACATATAATATGGAAGGAGATGTAGAGATATCTTTGTGTATTGCCATCAATGCCAAAGGGGGAGATTGTTGGCATAAATGCAGAGTTTGATGACATGATGGGATTGTATGTTGTCATTGATGTCAATATACTGAAGTATAAACTGGTATATTCAAGTAAGCAAACTGGCAAGTGAACCGATATGATGGTATGAACTGGTATATGCAAAAAGTGAACCGGTATGTTGGAGTGTGAACCCATATATGCAAAGTTTGTATCAGGGTTTCATTTGATATGACTATAGGTTGGTAGTCTCAGCTTCGAGGTTTCTGGTTGATGCATTCCAAGTTTGTGCGATTCAACCAAAGATATCCTGTGATGAGTTAGCATTGAAATGAAGATTAGATCATGTTGCCACATCAACCTTGTGCGTGTGAAGAATTTCCTTGAGGATCTTACATGAAGAAGATTGATTCTATCTACCTCGGGAATGTGCAAAATCTTAGTAAACGATGGAGAGTGCGTGATGGGTTATTAGCTTCCAGAAGTGGTGAAGAACAGATGATGGAGAACATCTTGAGATTTGTTCAATATTGTTTTACCCTATGTAATGTGTTTAAATGGCCAGGATTGGACCGACTGTATTGTTAACCTAGATGCTTAGGGTTTTAGGTTTTGGCCATTGACCTAATTATTGTCTATAAGGTCGATGATGATTTTCATTTGAAGTGATTCTTGCCAAACTAGAGGAGTGAGTAGAGATCTGTAGAGTGTGATTGTAGACGTAAAGGAAATGAAGTGGATCTGCCTTGACATTGAGTGTTGTTATCAAATCAGTGTATTACCTGTTAACTTCTAACCATTTCAGTAGTTGGAAAATCCCTTTACCGGGTAGCTTTAATAGGCTTTTTGTAAATCCTTTAACAGGGTGACTCAAAATCATTGAGTTCTTCAAATCCTCTTACAAGGTAACCTTTGATAGGTTTTTAACCTCTAACTGGGTATTTAGCTATCCCTTAACCAGGTGATCCCTAGTAGGATCGGTTCCTAGCTTAACCTGTTGTAAAGTCTTTAACCAGACTAGTCCCCTAACAGATCGGACTTCAGATTAGTTCAAGAAAAACTTGTGGGTCTTCATCCCCACCGTGGTTTTTCCTAGTTGGGTTTCCATGTGAAAAATTAGTGTGTTATGTGTGATGTTTTAGTGTTTTCTGTTAAGCAGTAATGCAAGTTGATCCAATGGTCATTGTATTTCTGATGTATTACTTTCTTAAGCATATGGGTGAAGTTGAGATGAGATATTAGGTTTTGAGATGATATAGATGTTACCAGTTTATGTCTTTTACAGTCATACTATGTTTTACTGGTAGTGCCTTGATTCAAATTGGTGATATTGTTTACCAGTTAGTGTAGTCTTTGTACTTTAAAGTTGTTGAAGAATTTTTTGACCATATTGATTCACCCCCCCCTCTTAGTATCTATTGGGTATTTATTGTTCATCATTATTCATCATAACCCTTTGGGGGTATTGCAGAAAATTTAATATCATGCAACTTACCCTCAGTTGATGGTGAGAAGATAGATTTCTTCTTTACTGGTAGATGTGTTAAGTTTTCATTTAACCAGCGAGCGTTTAATGTGGTTGTTGAAACAAATTTCATTATAAATCATCGATTTTCCTTCATTTTTGATTCACCAAGCATTCAAATTAGCAGAGAGCATGAAATCCGAGCGAAGGCATTCAAGGCGAAGAAGTGAAGCGATTTCTTTGAAAAGCACTCAAACATTATCAGGCAGCTTAAGGTATTTTTCAAATGGCTTCCTCTTCTACTCCCGAATTTATTGCAAACCCTACTGTTGTGGAAAATATAAAACACCCTAGGCCCATATTCAAAATTATTCCTGAGATAGCTAAGAAAGATGATTCCATAGGCACATTTTTAAAGATTCATAAAGGTGTAGCTTATGATGAAGACCCTAGGATATATATTCACTGCAATATTGAAGAATTAGGTTCTAAGGAAGTGTTAAAGATATTTAAAACTATAATTTGTGATGAAAATGACAATGTCAAACCTGAGCACAAGGTTATTGAGACTTTAGGTTTTGTGGAAATCTTGAACATCCCTGAATTTCTTGAGAAAGTTGTGAGAATTGTCCTAAATAGGGCACATGGAGAATTTATTTGGTTAGATTCGATTTGCAAATTCACCCAGCAAGCAATTAGGGCACTGACATGTTTACCCTCAACCAATAGCAGACCTGACAAAACTAAGAAGGTACCTAACAACAAAGTCATGACCTCAACCGAAGCAACATCTAATAATAGATCTCTGAGAGTGAATGACATCAAGGATATTAATTTGAGATTCATAAGTATGATCTTAGGTTATAAGACTACACATCCAAACAGACTTAATCTAGTTTCTAGTCTTTGCATTAATAGTGCTTATGAAATAGTAAATAATGATGCAAAAATAGATGTGTGTGAATGGTTGAAGGATGAACTAATTGATAACTTGGAGAAGATAAAAGGTGATAAGAAAGGGACATTTATTTTTGGTAATCTCTTGGTATGCCTTATGTTGTATTTCACAAAGGAAATTCCTTGTATTGGACAAAATGACTTTGGATATGACATACTAGTAGGCAAACAATTGCAAGAAGCTTTCATCAGCATGGGTACTGCAAAGGATAGCAATATAATTGAATATTTCAAAGCTTTCCAAACCAAAATGAAAATCAGAGAGAGACTACCACAAAGTGTACTAGATAAATATGATAAGGAGATTTGTTTTGTAATTAAGAAAGATGAAACATGGATAGAAGTTGTATTACCTAGAATTGTATGGGTAATAGAAATGGGTTATGAGGTAGATCTGAACATTGTTGAAACATATGCAAAAGCTCTATTAGATGCACCTAAAGAACCATCAAAATAAGTTTTTGGTAGTGCAGAAACAATTGAAAGGTGTACAAACAATGAAGCAAAGGAAGAAAAGAGAGAAATACATAAGAGATGCTTCTAAACAGATAAAGGAAATAAAATAAAATGTTATGAACCTTACTGGTATAAAAGCAAGTGAACTAGAAGGACTGCAACTGAAGGCACACATTTCACCTATTGGTACATCATCTAACAGTGAGATAACTATTGAATTCAAGAGATTTGATAGGAAGAGAAAACCCTCACTGGTACCCTCTCCTCCACCCAAGAAAACAAAAACCTTGAGAAAGAAACAACAAGCAATAAGGCAACCGGAAAAGAAACTTACACCCAAGAAGAAACAGAAATAGGTTATACCACCATTGGATAATTTACTAAATGAAATCACTTATGACAGAAACTTGGCAAATGTGAGAAAATTGTATAACACATTTACTGATTTAGAAAAGGAAAGTATTGAAAATAGTATAATTCTACATTTGGACATATACAAGAAAGTGTTAATTGAAGTTGTAGATGACTTACCAAATGAACTGTATAGGACGTTAGATGCAAAGAGGATTGCAGTAATAGAGTTAGACAAGAAACTTAAAGTTGAAAACCTTCTAGCTGTACATCTAGTTAACTCTAAAGAAGAAATTGATGACTTAATTTGCGAACCTAAAAGATCAGTTTTTGCTAGTGGACATGGGCAAATGAGTTTGATGGCTGGTAGAGTTAATGAAATTTCTAAGGAAATGACTGATAAATGGGATATCTTTTTTGTAGAAAAAGAAAAATAGGAAGAATTGAACAGACCTAAGAAAACATTTAAGGTTTATTAGAAGGATAAGGACAAAGGGAAAGGTAAAGTTGATGGAATACCAAACATCAAAATAACTGACAACTTACCACCACTCGTGGACACTACACTAGTACATACTGTTGACACATCAACTATTAACAGTGTAGGTACAACACATGATGACACTAACCCTGAATCGGAAATTCTATTCACCATGAATGTTGATACTCAGGAAGTGAACATTTTTGTGGATAAGGATAGCACAGAGGTACAAAATGATATTGCTGATAGTGGAAACATTGCTGAGCAACTGACAGAGAATGTTGAGGTTGAAATTCAAACAGAGAAAATAGAGCATACACTACAAGATGAACAACCATTGGACACTAGATTGGATACTGGAATGAATACTGATGGTATAAATGTTGGCACTAAAAATTATACTAAGACAAAGATACTGATAGCTAAGAACACTAAGAAACCAACAGAGAAACTAACAGAGGCTGAGGTAGACATTAAGATAGTGAAACTGGTAGTCACTAAGAAACCCAAACCATTGCTAGTAGAAATGCAAACTTAGACTGATCCACCAGAGGTTGATACAAGCAAATTGGTAACTAATGTTGGAGGCACTGAAGTGATTAAGGTAGTTGGTCAGACATCCGATACTTCTTTAAGTGAATTCAAGCCTACCAATGTGACAGAGGTACTCCTGGACTCTATTAAGAAGATAACTGACTATAATGCATTGGCTTATAAAGCAATTGATGATACAATACCTATTCTTAAGATGATTGCACCAAAATGTAATATAGATCATGTAAAGGATTCTTTAGGTCAGTTGGACACATTGTCCAAATTCATTACCGACAATGTAATAACAGTTGATAAGGTGCATGAGGATACATTCAAAGAGAAAGTTGAAAAGGAAAAGGAAAAATTCTTTGAGGACACAATAAAGAAGTGCATAGAACATATTAACACACTTTTACTGAAACTGAATACTATAATTTTGGAATATAAGGAGCTGTACAGAGAAACATGCAAGCCACATTTGTTGACAAAGGACATTGAAAAGGAAATAAGAAGAGTACAGAAGGAAATAGATGATAACATTATTGGTTCATCTGCACCTATATCAGTTATTGAGCAAGAAATAGCACGATTTAAGGAAAAGTTGGAGTAGTTTGAGAAGGAAAAAACAAGGATCAAAGCAAATGCCAAAGAGCTTAAGTACAAACTTGGTCCCAAGTTGGACAACCTTATCTCTCTGAGAAATGAAATCTCTAAGGCATTAATTCAAGAGGAAGATCATCAGAAGAGCATATGTATCATCTCACCAGCACGATCCAACGAATAGAGGTAATCATGAATGATAGCAACAAATTCGTGCAAAGTTTAAATTTGGTTTTGGCAGACATATTTCAGATTGTAACCAACCGGTTACAAACCTTAAGATGAAATTTTACACTCGTTTGATAATTTTTGACAACCTTTGTCATTGATGTCAAAGGGAGAGTAGTGGACAGAGAAAAATGGCTATTCAGAGGAGATAATCTACTCAGGGGGAGCACATCTTTTTGGTAAATTTTTGGACTTCACTTTTAGGTAACGATTTTTGGATTTTTCTCATGAGTTGCCATCAATGCCAAACAAGGAGATTGTTGGCATTCTACAATCTAATGAGAAATGATGGTGTTGTCATTGATGGCAACCTTTTGACAACCACCTGGCATTCATCTGGTAAAGCACCAACACCAACATAGACATCCATATACACCGACAGACACTTTACCGGCAATGACTACAATGAATACCGACACCACAGCCGACAGGAATAAACTTGTATTTAATTGTAATTATCTTTTGTAAAGCTGACAAGGCATATCGTAAAAGACTCATATATGTGTATGAGATCTTATAGGTCATTTGTGTAAGATGTATGAAAAGGATAGCATGAATGAATTTTATTTGTGTATAAGGAGATATAAGTTGACAGCAAAGGTTTTGGTTATAATATGAGCTTAAACCGGTACTAAACCTACTATAGTTGATGCTAATTTGAAGCAGTCAATTGTATTGGGTTTTCATAATCCACATTGTAAGTCAGTGAGACTTCTATCTTGTAGATTGAACAGTGAGCTTTAGGCAGTTGGCCTTCCTGTGTAAGGCCCACCCCAACCAAGCTTTGATTAACTTCATTGACCATGTTTGTCCCTACTAATAAGTGCTATAATTCAATAGTATGGGCTATGTTAGATAGATAGAATTGGTGAGAGAAGTAATTGAACCAGGCTATGGAATCATTTCACCTTGAGGTGTACATTTTTATTCATTATGGATTTAGAACTTATAGGATCCCAGGATTTGGATAACATTGACATATGTTGATGCTTCATTTACATGTGTTAGGATATAGAACTCTATATGATTCCAGAAGAGGATAAATTTGAGATGATATATGTCATTATTGGATTTGTAGGACTTCACTATGATGATAGAAATAGGATGTATGTTTTATGTATGGATTGAAATTAAGAGGATTATGATAACTGCGTATGTGGATTTATTTGGATGTAAGATGTATCGATTTGTTTAAATGTATATGGTATGCAGAGTGTTTGACGTGTATTCTTATTCATGTGTTTAAATGTTATATGAGGTTACTTGGAAGTACTAATGTGTAATTGAGATGCACAGGAAAATTATCCATGTGACCATGGAAATATTATGGAGAACCAAACCTAGACCTATGTACATTCGTAAAACCAAGGTTTGTCTATTTGGAGAGACAACACCTCGTTCGTATTGTATTTTATTCATGAAAGTGATTGTTGCATGAATGTTAGAATGAATTTATTTATTTGTGTAAATCCAACAAGAGACAAATTTTCAAGTCTAAATTTTGTAAAAGTATTTTTATTGTGTCGCTTGACACGTGATCGATTTATGTTTTTTTTTTTTTTTAAATTGTCTCTTGGAGAGAGTTGATTAACCATAGCTTTTTCAATTAATTTAATGTGATTCCATAATTGCCTTGGGAAGAGAATTTTTGGGGTGGTCAACTTAGGTTTGACCCGAAAATTAACTTCGGAGGGGTTTAAAAGGGGTTAAATGGACACCTAGGGGTAGTTTAAGAGTATTTCCTAAAGCCCATAAGGTATACCTAAGGGTTAGGAGTAATTTTAGGCATGTTTCAACTCCCATGTGACCCTTTAGACACCCTAAAAAGTAGGTTTCCTAAGTTGAGCGAAAATTGAAATTTAGAAGGCATCATCTAGGTTAGTTAACTTTCTATTTTGTTGAGAGATCCCTTTTGATCTTCTTCTTCTTTTCCCCTTTTCAATTTTAGAAACTTGTGAGAACTCTCACTGAGGTCTTCTTAGGCAAGAATGAGAGAGTTTGCAGGCAATCACCCACTCTCCATTTTGGAGATAAGAATTTGAAAGAAAGACTAATTTGGTTTTAGAAAATTTGGCTAAGTGTAGAGAGGCAAGGGTTTGTGGAATTGCGCTGCTCATCTTCAACCAATCTAGCATACCTTTGGGCAGTTGAAGGTTGGTCATATTTTCTCCTTGTATTGTTTAATATTGCATGTTGTGTTGAGAGGATTTGCTTGTGTAAAAAGGCTAGTTTCTTGCATGTTTTCCTTGGAAAATTATTCTGTTCTATGTTTTACTTTTTGTATGCATTTTATGTGCTTTAGGAGTAATCAAGGCCTCCTACTCTTGGGAGAGAGGATGGTCTTGTGGGTGGTAGAAGTGACAGCCCTCGAGTGAGAGGCTCTTGTTATGAGAGTGATCACAAGGGATTTTATGTGACCCTTGTTGCATGGCTTGTTTATGCATTTGGGGGTCATAAGGAGGGAAATAAGGCATGAATGCCTTGCGGGGCATAAGGATGTGGGGTTGTTATACTATGGAGGTATTTGGTTTTCCATGAGGTGGCTATATGTTTTACCATACTTGCAATCTCCTCAGGGTACTTGGTCCACTACCACCCTTGAAAAGACATCACAATGTGTGGTGCAGTGTAGCCCTGGGTTGGGAATGTGTTTGTGATTGTTTTCCCTTGTTTACTATGTTTGCATGTGTGTAATACTGTCTAGGGCTTGGTTCTCCAAGCTTGGGGGTGGCTACTAGTTAGCCTAGGTTGGGAGGTGAGCACTCCATGGTCATAGGTTTGATTTAAAATGCAGGTTGTCGGAAGAAAAGAATAGGACAAGTGGAAGGTTGCAGGAGTTATTTGTTGCAGGAAATCATTATTAAACGTAATTAATAATTTAAAAAGTCGTCATTTATTAGAATTGAGGGACCCATTGTAAAGAGACAATAGTGTCTTTGAAATACATTTTTAAAAGTTGTAATATTTTAGTATGCTATTTATTGTAGAAAAGAAATGAGTATTCCTAAATTTGTTTTCCAAAGTTCAAAAACTTTATATCTGATGTGTTTATGATAAATTGAAAAGAAAGAAATTTATTTTATTCTTATGCATTGAAAATAAAATAAAATGGGAAATGAACAAATTAGATTTGCATGCATATTTTAGGCTAGAAATAAAACATTTAGTCCTATTTTTGTAAATGCAATATAGTATAATAAAGTTCTGGAAATTGTCTTTTCGTCTATCACAAAAATTAAAATCTAAGATAAATAGTTTACCTAGTCTATATAAAGATATATTTTTTTGTTGCTATATAAAATTAATTTAATCTAGTCATTTACTTCGTGGAGAAAATAATATCTAAAGTTAAATGTCTACCTTTAATTTTCACCCTGTTTTGTATAGTTTGCTGGAAAAATTTATTTAATTCTCGCAGTAAACTATTGTAGAGATTAAATGTATACTAATTAGTCTATCTCAATCCTAGCTAAATAGTATATTAAAAAAAAAACATTATTTTAGTTCTGGAAGTTCCTTTTTAATGGATATGTTAAAAAAAGTTCATGTAATATTTTACATGTAATATTATGCATGAAATGTATATATAAATATAAATATAAATATATATATATATATATATATATATATATATATATATATATATATATATATATATATATATATATATATATATATATATATATATATATATATATATATATATATATATATATATATATATATATATATATATATATATATATATATATTGTTACTACTTATCAAATTGCCATTAGTTTTATATACAATGTCATTCTATATTCTAGTCGGTTGATATTACCGAATCATGTAGTCGGTACACACAGAGAAGTCGGTATGTACAGTCTAGTTGGTTATAGAAGGAAAATAGTCACAAAGCCCAGTATACACTGAGCTATCTATCGAGTGATATTTCATGTCTACCGAGTAGTAAAGATAATACACCGAGTTGATATACACCGAGTGAAATGTGTTACCAAATTCAATTAACCTGGACACACATATGAAAACGTGTTACAAGATCGAGGCACATAGAACCGTTATCACATTGGAAATTGTACATACAAATTTTGTATAATTTTGAGGTCATCTAACCAATGAAATATTTTGCATGGTTATTTATTCGAGAAATCATGTTTGTAAGATCGAAGCAATGAATCGGATCACCGACTTTAGAAGTCTATTTATACAGCATGAATTTAGGGCTAGAAACATAATGTGAATGTGAGAAATATGTGTGCATGTGCATATGAAGCAAGACTTATGTGATACATGAGAAATCACAAGGCATTATGACTGTTACAGAGACATAGAGGTCACCGAGAAGGTTATCAGAGAACAGTCAAGGAACATAGTAAACAGAAGGGTTTACCGAGCTACTTTATGAGTTACCGAGGTATGCTATAGGCAAGGTAATCTTATTTTGAGCAAATAGAATCTGCTACAGCATTTCAGATGTAAAGTTGCAGATATTTGTATTGATTCTATTGTAATATTTTGAAGTTGTAAGAGAAACCTTTAACAAGGTAAAAGACTCTAACCAATTCTATAAATTGTAAATCCTTTAACTAGGTGCTACACTTATATAGTGTTGTAAAATCCTTTAGCAAGGTAGATCTAACTGATCTTAATACTCCTAACAGGGTAAGCTATCAGAAATAGCCAAATGTAGCTCTAACTGAGAACTCTTTATTATTGCAGTAGTGAACTTGTGGGTGCCATCCCCACCGCAATTTTTCTCTCTAACTATTATTAACATGGGGGGGGAAGGCTGAAGGGGAAAAGCCACTGTGTGGACACACAGTGGTCGGCCTGCGGCCTCCACTATGTGTACACATAGTGGTCGGCCCCACGGCTTCCACTGTGTGTCGGCCGCTGCAGCTTCTACTGTGTGGACACACAGTAGTGCCGCACCCACCATTGTGTGGACACACAGTGGTGCGGCGGGTTCCACTGTGTGGACACACAGTGACGCCGCTTGGTACCACCACCTCTCCTCCCCTTTTTCATGATTTACATGGCTGTCGCCCAACACAAAAGAAAAACTCACCCCTGCACAAATACAAGTTAGAAATAAAAATAAAACCCTAGCCAGTTAGGGCTAGGGTAGTAAGATAATTAAGAATGAAAAAAATAATATAAAGGGATTCTTTTTATATTAATAAAATTAGGGTTTTCATAATGAGAAAGCATATTTAAGTTTTTTTTTTATTTGTATATATATATATATATATATGTATGTATGTATGTATATGTATATATGTATATATATGTATATATACATATATATATGTATATACATGTATATACATAAAAATATAAAATGTGTATATTTTATACATAGAGTTTAATTAAATGAATGGATAATTGTATGTTAAGTATTTTATAAAGTGGTCATAAATTATATATGGTTTTAATAAACATATGGGCATTTTTTTTTTTTTAAATGTGTTTAAATTCGAAATATTTATGAAAATTATTCTATTATAAATTTTATGACAAATAGGGTAAGGCATTGTGATGAGATTAAACTTTATAGGAAAATTTTCCTTATGAATTTAATCGACTCTTTAAGTCGATTTCATTTAAACTACATTCTAATCTTTGTTAAATAAAATATAGACACTTACAAATCTATGTGCTAGGTCTAATTTAATTAGATCCTAAGATCAAATAATGGACATTGAAGATTTATTGTTACCTATGTTAATTAATTTATTAATTGAGTTTATTGATTAAAATTGATGAGACAATAAAACTATTCAATTAGAATTCTACAGTTAATTTTAATTATTTTTGATTACTTGAGTTAGTAGATAAAGTTAACTCTAAACATAGTTAAGACAAAACATGTTAGAGCATTTCATATTTGCTAATTTAATGTTTTAAGTTGTGATTTAAAAAAAAAAATTATCCCATTCTTGCCCTAAATTTTGTGCATGACATTTTGGTATCAGAGCCCTAGGTTCAAACACTGGTGAACATGGGCTACATTCATAACTTAGTTGAAAACAAACTATGGCTTGAAGTATAACACCTAGGTGGAAAACTTGCGAAATAACAAAGTGAAACATAAGTGAAAATTCTTGTAAATCAATAGATCAACATATATCAATTCAAGGGGTTCCAAGGGTCACTAAAAACCCTGAAATTCGAACTTATTAGTCATAAGGTTTATGGCATAATAAAAACCCCAAGGGCTGCGAAATTTTTAAATTATTACTTATATGAAGTATTTTCAGTGTTTAATAACGAAAATTAGATCTTTTGTACTTATGAGGTTACCATTCAATTGGAACCTAAACGCAATAATTGTCCTAACCAAATCAAGTACGAGGAGTTAAATACTACAATAAAATACATCTGATGGTAACTAAAAGAATGTCATCCATCGAGATATGCTCATGACAATGGCAAGTCAAGCAAGATAGTTAGACCTAAGATAAAGGCAATAAACAAGATAAATAAGATTGGGACAGTTCAAGTTAAGTTTTAAGCTATGTGAAATTATGATGGTTAAAAGGATCAAGGCCACCATTGGAGACATAAAGGAAGAAGAGTTAAAAGGAACTCTTTCAAATCTCAGATAGAAGCATTAACTTATCCTAATGACTAAGACCCTTAAAGATTGTGGTTATGCTAGATTTCTTATTAAGAGCATTTGTTAGACAATGTTTGTAGCAATACAATGAAGCTAGCATTGGATAACCCTGAAGGTAAGAACTAAACTGATGAATGGCAATCCCCTTGATTAGAAAACCCTAGTAATACTATAGGTGAGTTAAATAAGGAGAAAGGAGACATGAACTTCTTGGGTGAAAACACATTTTTAACAATAAACCCTAAAGTTCATCCGTGGTTATATAATTGGGGAAACAAGCAGGTAAAACCTCAACTAGTTCATTTACGGGAAGATAATCTAGGAGAAAATAAATAATGGAAGAGAGAGTAGAGCTGATTTGGGGATCATACAAAGATCTCCATTGAAATACAAGGAGTATAGAGGTATTAGGATCTTATAACCTAGAAATGAGTAACCAATACTCATTCAGAAAACTAAGAAGAAAAGTGCAACCCAATCATGGTTAGTTGCTAGGTACAAGACAGTATGGAACACAATTTAACTACTAGGCACAATCGAAGAAGTTTTGAAAATTATGGCACTCAAATGTAAAAGTATGCGAAAAACATTAAGTATGGATGAAGCAACATGTGGATGGAAATGGCTTATGAAAATATAGTATAACAATAATATAATACCAAAGTTTTAATGAGAATTAGTTGGCAGTGTAAAATATTTTTTGAGAACATTGATAAGGAGCTGAATTTTGTGGTTAGCCAAGGGAGAACTTGGAAAGTTATGGGAGTCTTAAGACATAGGTAATTATTGGACCACTTTTAAGTTATACCATAATTAGGTAACAAGATATTATGATGATAAGGTGGCTTTTTGTGGATTGAAGGAAATTGAAGGTTGTGATATGTCAGAAATAGGCTAGTAAGTAAATATAAATAAGTAATATGGAGCGAGATAACTTCCCTTTTACTAAATTTTAATTAAAAGGATGGGTGTTGGTCACTTTTCAAGTGCACACCCCCTTGATTTTATAGCTACACAAATGAAGTAGGAGAGAATAAGTCCACTCTCTGAGTTGTTTGAAATAGGTCATGATATGTGTGGGTAGGAATTGTTGTCAACCGTTATCGATCTTACTTGACAATAATTCCACCCCAAATGTGTTACTAATTTGACAACAAGCTCCTACCTAATGAAGGAAAGTGAATGTTAGAGGTGAAAATATAAGGAACTAGCATAAGGTGCTAAGAAAACAAATGATGTCCCTAGTAAAATTATATGATTACATTATACAAATCCTAAGTGGTTCTAAGTAAACAAGTGTCAATTTTGTACAAAACTATCAACCTTGTGTGTGAGAGATGGAAGTGTTGATACTCAAGCTACCACGTAACATTGAATCAAGGTTTAGCATATTAAGATAATTAATAGAAGCCATATTAATTAAGTTGTTAAGGAAGGATGTATTAACAGGATGGAGGAAACTGGATATTTATTAAATAATTGATATTGAACAAGTAACTTTATAAATGTCTATTTAGTAGAAGATGATCTAATTAAGTACTATTAAAAGCAACTGAAATGAAAGGGACTTTTGAGTGAAATTATTATTGCCTTTATAAAATTTATTTGATCCGCTTGATAATAGGATTTATCGTAATCATTATGTTAGTAATTTTCTTAATCCTATCACCTACGAATTTTATCGAGACCTAAGGTTTCGTTGGATCAGCTTGTTAAGCTTTAACCTCTAATTAAGCATAGATTGCATATAATTAAGTGTTCAAAAAAAAATTAGTGCAAGAGGAATGGATGGAGAATGGTAGAGTTAGTGCAATCACCTGTTAGAATATAATTAAGGATGTTAATAACCCTAAATAGATAGTGGATTTATATCAGAAAGAGTTGCTTGAGATAGTAAGCATGTGAAGGTTAAAATGGAACAAGATTTATAAAAATGAATTCGATCTCTGGTGTATAAGAATTTATTTCATAAATCAATAAAGGATTATAAAGAATCTAAGAACCTTAAGGGTCTAACAATCACTTCCCAACACACTCAGGACATGTGATCTTGGGTGATGTGTTGCAGTTACTCCCTAGGGTATGATCAGCATTGTCACCTTGTTTTGAGTTTTGATTCATCAGTATTTTCAACTTTCTTTGAAAAGTATATTGTGACCTAGGGGCTAGTACTTTCTTTTATTTTTTACTTTTTTTTATGAAGAGAGGACCACTAAATTTATGTTTCTTTTTATTGGAACTATGGCACTTGCCATGCTTCTAGTTTTAATATTCTTCAATTCCCGACATTTTTCTTCTTTTGAAGGGACTTGGTAAAAGTAATTTTTTTATTTTGACCTTTTAAAGTGTCAAGTGGTCATTTTGATGGTTGATATAGCTATCCCTAGTGATGTGATTTGTGTAATATCTATCATGTTCATTGAACCACTGATAGTGTGTCAAGGGAGGAAACCACAAGGAGTGAAATTAGGCACAAAGAACTAACAAAGAATATATTTTATCAAATTAAGAAAAAAGAAAAAAAAAGAAGGAATACCCTCCTAAGTAAGATAAATTGCGAGTAATTTGGAAGAGAAAGATGTATAACAATAGGTGTGACCTAGACCTAATGAATTGTGAAAGTGATGTTTGTCAACTAGTAATTTTGGCATGTGTATGGAGATGATTGCGGGAATGATATCTAAAATAAGTATTAATAATTTTCATCACTCCCTTGGAATGGGATTGTTATGTACCTTAATGTTTGGGAATTGTGAATGATGTACCCTACGAAACTTAAACCTTGGAGCCTAGAAATATAAAAACATTTTAATCCCTAGCGGTAGAAAACTACCCTATATAGGGGCGGAATTGAAGAACCTAAATTTGATTATGCCTTGTTACCTAAGAAAGTTGGAAGAAATTATGCACCTAGGATGGCTTAGCAAATATTTTATTAGCACCCTAATGAGGTGCCTTGATGTATAGTAAGTAGATTCATTTTGGTAAACTGTGATGTCAATTCTCTTAGAGGCAAGCATGGATGACAATTGCGGTGGGATAAACATGTTTTACATGAACCCTTAATAAGTATGACTCCTAGAAATCAATAAGTAAACTATCATGTGTAACCTTGATTGTGGGAGTTGATGTGTGTTATTGATATGATTTGGATGGTGCATTAATGTAAGTTTGTAAACACCTACCTGAGATCGAAGGGAAATGTAATAAAAATGCTAAGAATTTAACCTTGTGAAGATAGTAAGTTAATTACAATAATAAGTTGACTTTGGTATTTCACCTTTCTAGTAGGCAAGATCAGATTTTTAGTAACTTATTGAAATTATGGGAAATGTTATGTCCCTACTTCGTAATTCTACTCATGCGACTTCTAGGAGTAAGTCAAACTCTAGGGAAGGAGGATGTAAGGCAACCCCAACCAAGCTTTGATTAACTTCGTTGACCATGTTTGTCCCTACCAATAAGTGTTATAATTCAATAGGATGGGCTATGTTAGATAGATAGATTTGGTGAGAAAAGTAATTGAACCAGGCTACGGAATCATTTCACCTTGAGGTGTACATTTTTATTCATTATGGATTTAGAACTTATAGGATCCCAGAATTTGGATAACATTGACGTATGTTGATGCTTCATTTATATGTGTTAGGATACAAAACTCTATATGATTCCAGAATAGGATAAATTTGAGATGATATATGTCATTATTGGATTTGTAGGACTTCACTATGATGATAGAAATAGGATGTATGTTTTATGTATGGATTGAAATTAAGAGGATTATGATAACTATGTGTGTGGATTTATTTGGATGTAAGATGTATCAATTTGTTTAAATGTATATGGTATGCAGAGTGTTTGGCATGTATTCTTATTCATGTGTTTAAATGTTAGAGGAGGTTATTTGGAAGTACTAATGTGTAATTGAGATGTGTATTCCTATTCATGTGTTTAAATGTTATATGAGGTTATTTGGAAGTACTAATGTGTAAGTGAGATGCACGAGAAAATTATCCATGTGACCATGGAAATATTATGAAGAACCAAACCTAGACCTATGTACGTTCGTAAAACCAGGGTTTGTCTATTTGCAGAGACAACACCCCATTCGTATCGTATTTTATTCGTGAAAGTGATTGTTGCATGAATGTTAGAATGAATTTATTTATTTGTGTAAATCCAACAAGAGACAAATTTTCAAGTGTAATTTTTGTAAAAGTATTTTTATTGTGTCACTTGACACGTGATCGATTTATGTTTTGTTTTTTTTTAAATTGTCTCCTGGAGAGAGTTGTTTAACCATAGCTTTTTCAATTAATTTAATGTGATTCCATAATTGCCTTGGGAAGAGAATCTTTGGGGTGGTCAACTTAGGTTTGACCCGAAAATTAACTTCGGAGGGGTTTAAAAGGGGTTAAATGGACACCTAGGGGTAGTTTAAGAGTGTTTCCTAAAGCCCATAAGGTATACCTAAGGGTTAGGAGTAATTTTAGGCATGTTTCAACTCCCATGTGACCCTTTAGACACCCTAAAAAGTAGGTTTCCTAAGTTGAGCGAAAATTGAAATTTAGAAGGCATCGTCTAGGTTAGTTAACTTTCTATTTTGTTGAAAGATCTCTTTTGATCTTCTTCTTCTTTTTCCTGTTTCAATTTTAGAAACCTGTGAGAACTCTCACTGAGGTCTTCTTAGGCAAGAATGAGAGAGTTTGCGGGTAATCACCCACTCTCCATTTTTGAAGACAAGAATTTGAAAGAAAAATAGATTTGGTTTTAGAAAATTTGGCTAAGTGTAGAGAGGCAAGGGTTTGTGGAATTGGGTTGCTCATCTTCAACCAATCTAGCATACCTTTCGGCAGTTGAAGGTTGGTCATATTTTCTCCTTGTATTGTTTAATATTGCATATTGTGTTGAAAGGATTTGCTTGTGTAAAAAGGCTAGTTTCTTGCATGTTTTCCTTCGAAAATTATTGTGTTCTACGTTTTACTTTTTGTATGCATTTTATGTGCTTTGGGAGTAATCAAGGCCTCCTACTCTTGGGAGAGAGGATGTTCTTGTGGGTGATAGAAGTGACATCCCTCGAGTGAGAGGCTCTCGTTATGAGAGTGATCACAAAGGATTTTATGTGACCCCTGTTGTATGGCTTGTTTATGCATTTGGGGGTCATAAGGAGGGAAATAAGGCATGAATGCCTTGGGGGGCATAAGGATGTGGTGTTGTTATACTATGGAGGTATTTGGTTTTCCATGAGGTGGCTATATGTTTTACCATACTTGCAGTCTCCTCAAGGCACTTGGTCCACTACCACCCTTGAAAAGACATCACAATGTGTGGTGCAGTGTAGCCCTGGGTTGGGAATGTGTTTGTGATTGTTTTCCCTTGTTTACTATGTTTGCATGTGTGTAATCCTGTCTAGGGCTTGGTTCTCCAAGCTTGGGGGTGGCTACTAGTTAGCCTAGGTTGGGAGGTGAGCACTCCATGGTCATAGTTTTGATTTAAAATGCAGGTTGTCAGAAGAAAAGAATAGGACAAGTGGAAGGTTGCAGGAGTTATTTGTCACAGGAAATCATTTGTAAATGTAATTAATAATAAAAAAAGTCCTCATTTATTAGAATTGAGAGACCCATTGTAAAGAGACAATAGTGTCTTTGAAATACGTTTTTAAAAGTTGTAATATTTTAGTATGCTATTTATTGCAGAAAAGAAATGAGTATTCCTAAATTTGTTTTCCAAAGTTCAAAAACTTTATATCTGTTGTGTTTATGATAAATTGAAAAGCAAGAAATTTATTTTATTCTTATGCATTGAAAATAAAATAAAATAGGAAATGAATAGATTAGATTTGCATGCATATTGTAGGCTGGAAATAAAACATTTAGTCATGTTTCTGTAAATGCAATATAGTATAATAAAGTTCTGGAAATTGTCTTTTCGTCTATCATAGAAATTAAAATTTAAAATAAATAGTTTATCTAGTCTATATAAAGATATATTTTTTTGTTGTTGTATAAAATTAATTTAATTCAGTCATTTACTTTGTGCAGAAAATAATATCTAAAGTTAAATGTCTACCTTTAATTTTCATCCTCTTTTGAATAGTTTGCTGGAATAATTTATTTAATTCTCACAGTAAATTATTGCAGAGATTAAACCTATACTAATTAGTTTATCTCAATCCTAGCTAAATAGTATATAAAAATAAATACATTGTTTTAGTTCTGGAAGTTCCTTTTTAATGGATCTGTTAAAAAAAGTTCATGTAATATATATATATATATATATATATATATATGTATGTATATATATATATAAAATTAAAATTAAAAAAAAAATTATATAAAAAGAAAATTGTTATTAGCATGGGGGGGGAAAAGGCCAAAGGGCCGAAGCCACTATGTGGACACACAGTGGTCAGCCCGCAGCCTCCTTTGTGTGTACACATAGTGGTCGGCCCCGTGGCTTCCACTGTGTGGACACACAGTGTCGGCCGCAACCGCCACTGTGTGGACACACAATGGTGTCGCGCCCGCCACTGTGTGGACACACAGTGGTGCGGCGGGTTCCACTGTGTGGACACATAGTGGTGCCGCCTAGTACCACCGCCTCTCCTCCCCTTTGTCGTGAATTACATGGCTGCCACCCAACACAAAAGAAAAACTTGCCTCTGCACAAATACGAGTTAGAAATAAAAATAAAACCCTACCCGATTAGGGCTAGGGTAGTAAGAGAATTAAGAAACAAAAAAATGATATAAAGGGATTCTTTTTATATTAATAAAATTAGGGTTTTTATAATGAGAAAGCATAATTAAGTTTTTTTTTATTTGTATATATATATACATAAAAACATAAAATGTGTATATTTTATACATAGAGTTTAATTAAATGAATGGATAATTGTAGATTAAGTATTTTATAAAGTGGTTATAAATTATATATGGTTTTAATAAACATATGGGAATTATTTTTTATAAAAAAAGTGTTTAAATTCAAAATATTTACGAAAATTACTCTATTATAAATTTTATGACAAATAGGGTAAGGCATTGTGATGAGATTAAACTTTATAGGAAAATTTTCCTTATGAATTTAATCGACTCTTTAAGTCGATTTCGTTTAAACTACATTTTAATCTTTGTTAAATAAAATATAAACACTTACAAATCTATGTGCTAGGTCTAATTTAATTAGATCCTACGATCAAATAATGGACATTGGAGATTTATTGTTACCTACATTAATTAATTTATTAATTGAGTTTATTGATTGAAATCGATGAGACAATAAAACTATTCAATTAGAATTCTGCAGTTAATTTTAATTATTTTTTATTACTTGAGTTAGTAGATAAAGTTAACTCTAAACATAGTTAAGACAAAACATGTTAGAGCATTTCATATTTGCTAATTTAATGTTTTGAGTTGTGATTTTAAAAAAAAAATTATCCCGTTCTTGCCCTAAATTTTGGGTATGACATCTTGCATGTGCAGGCCCCCCCATGATAAGTAATATTTATTCATTGGCCAGTGAGTGAATATTATGGGTCACAAATTCCACCAAGGTTTTTCCCACACTGGGTTTCCTCATTAAACATCTTGTGTTATGGTGTGTTTTCTATGTTGTCTTTATTGTTCCTATTTACTGGATTAATTCTTATTTACCGGTACACTATTTTGGAATGCACAATACTTAACAAGGTTAAATATTCTGCTAACCATTTAGATACTAATTCACCCCCCCTCTCAGTATCTTTGGGACTATCATTAATCCTAACAATTTCTTCATAAGTTGTTTTATCACTACGCTCTTTTCTTGTGTCATCCTGTTCTTTTCTTGTCTCTTCATGACTTTCTTTGTTTACATCTTTGTTGTTTGGATCATATGTGTTTTGGGTGTTACTTGCCTCCGCATCTTGTTTCAAGCTTTCTATGTTAAAGTCTTGTGGCAATTTAGCTCCCAATTTTGCCAACATCAAAATATATTTATCTTTTTGTTTTTCCAATAATTTTTCCATTAGTCTATCAAATTTGAAATCTTTCTCAAGGTCTCTAATGGTGTTATTGACCGCGTCTTCATCAACAACGGTATACCCAAAAGTTTGGAGTATCGAATTATCTTCTTCCTCCATTTGTTTTTGTTGTTTTCTAAGTTGTTCGTATTGAGCTCTAGTCCAAACTGGCATGTGATTGTTTCAAAAATTTTGAAGTTTCCAAAGGACAAGTCAATAGGTGATTGTTGGTTTAGGAAGATATGCTTTGTTGATTTTACCACTATTGTTTGTTCGTTGTGATAAAGCGTCTCTTTGTTGAAAAGAACGTCCTTGCAAAATTTCTCCATCAAACTCTATCTTGCAACCACATAAATAGTGACGAAAACAGTGTAGGAATGTCCTATGTTTTAGTAAGATCTTGTAATTGATATACAAGAATCTTATTCTTTTCTGAGTAGCTTTATAATTGGGTTTTCTTTTCTTAAGGCGATACTTAAAAGTCATATAAGCATCTGATAGTTTACAAGTTTGTTTGATTCCAAAGTTGGTGCAATTCTGATTTTGATATGACCTAGGTTTAAAATAGGAAAGATATATCCAAGATAATGAACACAAGATGAATTGATCAAGCTTTGTGATAGAGGATTTGATATATCCTGATGAGAGACTTGACAATGATGTTGATTTTTGCACTTAAAATGTTTGAATCAATAGCTTGTTGAATGTTTATGCTTATGGAAACCTTTCAAAAATAGCTTGTTGGATTAGTGACCCAGTTATTGAACTAGTTTGAAAATGTGTGATAGTTTAGAGACAAATCTACTCAAGAAGTGTTTTGATACTGATGTTGAAATTTTGGTTTGATATGCTTTTTAGATGTGAAAAAGCCTTTGTGCTAACTCTTGTGGCAAAGAGTGTTAACTAATGGGATAAAAGCACTATTTTGTTGTTTGAAAGTGCTATTCTAATTATGTTTCAAGGAGTCTTCTCAAATCCTTCAGCAAGTTGTTGGATTTTTGCTCATTTTTAGATGATGATTTTCTTCAAATTTTGACCGTTTTGAGCATGTCATAGACATAGAAGACACAATTTTTTCAAAAAACAAAATGCATAAGCAAGTACAAATCCTATGGCAGGCTGAGATAATAATTATTTAATCTCACATGGGGTTTCCCCCGAGGCTACACTATTAAAAGTGGATATTTAGATGCTTGACCCCACTGGCTCCACACTCGACACTCACTTCTCCGAGGCAGCCAAGCACCAGTTTCCATGAAAACTCCCCATGGAAAACTTTATATCTCTACTAAGAACCATATGTGTGTGAGCCGCTTCAGAGGTCCGACCTCCTGTGCCAATAACTAAAAGGATTTTTGCAACTAGTATAAGTGGTTTTTAGTAAAGGCTTCTGGTCATGTGGCCATACATGTGACACTTTCAGCTCTGTAAATACAAAAGGTTCCCAGCCTATAGAGGTTATACTCCATAGGGTTTATGGGGAAACATAGTGTCGATATGAACTTATCAACACATGTTGCTTGTGACTTTTGTCACAAACATGATTTATTTAGAGTGGATTGGAAGGACTCGGTATTAGCCCGTTTCCACTTTGGGTCGTTCCCCTCTCATCGGCCTCCTCAAGGCATCTCAGGAAGGTAGGCCCTCTAAAGGTTATACGTAAAAGAAAGTAGGTCTAGTTTTCTAATCACCGTATGATGGTGAGAGCATACTTACCTACTACTTTATCAAGCAACGAAAACACAAGTCCATCTTAGCTTTTCTAAAATCTATGTGCAACTATTTTAAAGAAGTCACTCAAAAAGCAAGTTGTGTGCTATTAATTTATCCCCCTTAGTTAAGCTAAATGAGCATGACATGATGTGTTACTTTCCAAAATAGAACTCTTAATTAACTAAGTGAGCAAATGCATGAAATTGGCTTTAAAAATAATCCTGCACATGCATGTCAGTATTTTGAAAAATTTAAATCTTGGACATTTGGACCTACAAGAAAATTCTATCAATTGCAAATAACAGCGCTATCCTAACAAATGCGTTGTCTTTCACCTCAAAAGCGCTAACCTAAAGGACAAAAGTGCTAAACTAAAACACAAAAACGCTGCTTTGTGGACTAAGAAGCGAGAATTCTCTGACAAAAGTGTTGATCAAACTAACAAATACGCTAACCTAAAGGACAAAAGCATTTTTCTGAAGATTAAATGTGTTGATTTACAGACAAAATCTCTAACCTAAATGAGAAATGCGCTAACTTGAAGGACAAAAGCGCTAACCTATCAAATAAAGGCGCTTCCAGAACTCACACAGGCGTGAATCTGTATTACAAATACGTCAAATTTTCTTTTTGTGAGAATTAGATAGGATATTAGAAAGAATATGCGGGCCTCTGAGCCCCATGGTGGGTGCCAAAATGTGTCAACTTGAATTTCATCATCAGAATACTACTTGCAACATATTAGTTTCACAAAATACAAAGAAATGCTACAGGAAATCCAAACTCAACCAATGAAACTACATGAAATGAATGTTAAATAAAAATACTATTATTACCTTCGTGATTTATGTCTAATTGTGTCCTAACTCCACTATTCTTGGTTGTAGATGGTGTGCTCTCAAACAAGCACTGATAGCTTCCAAGATGGCAAATGAAGAATGGACTGATAACTGATAGTTAACTGATACTATGATATGCAATGCTAAATGACTATGCTAAATGATTATGCTATTTGCTTCAAGATTAAGATTCACTGATGCATAAGTTTTCACAAATGATTAGCTTTGAAAACTCACTTGAAGAATAACTCTTTCTCAACTCAAACTCCTGATTTTATAAACTTTAAGAGGATAAGATGTTGTGGCCTAGATCAACGGTCATGATCAGATCTGCAGATTTGGATGGTTGTGAGCAAAGGTGAAGGTTGAGAGAAAGGGGGAAGGAGAAGACAAGTGTCACTTATCTCACCTTGACTGGGTTGCTGACTGAGGGAATATAGAGATGGTTGGAGAAAATTTAGGCATGAGAGGACAAGTGGACTCAAGTCCTTCTTAATATGTAGGGATGTTGGAGGAAATATAGATGAAAATTTAAGAAATGTGTATACGTACACAATATTTCATTAAATTTGGAGGTTCGAGATAAATGATGAATTAATATTTAAGAAACATTAATATCTTTAGCCACATGATTGATGAGTTGGCAAAGAAAAGATGAAGCAGAGATGGAAGGTGAGTTGGATAAAAAATTAAGTAATTTAGAATTATTTAATATTTGAGAGTATAGGATAGAAGAATAATAATTAGATATTAGATATTCAAATGATTGAAGGAAATAATTAAATATTTAGATATTCGAATAATTTATTAGAAGAATAATTAAATATTAGATATTTAATTAATTAGAGGAATAGGATGGATGAATTAATTAATAAAATATTTCAATTAAATTAATTAATAGAAAGACACGAAATGAATTAAATTAATTAATATTTTTCCCCACCTCACTATGGGAAAAACAGAAGGGGGCATATACTCACCTTCATCTTATTTTTCTCTTCTATCCATACTAACGGTCCTTAAGCATTATTCTTGTTGAAGTAGCTTCTTCTAATTTTCTAGTTTTGCAGTATGGAATTCATCACACCAAATATTGGGTTTTCTCATGGATACTTGGGGGCATCGCTCGTGATTATCAACTCGACCTCTGTAGTTTCTACAATATCCTTTTTGGCTAAGTATTAATTGCTTTCACTGCATTTATTGCACTGCATGGGCTCAATTAACATATCTTTCCAAACTACTTTAGTGTGACTAATCCCTATAGCCAATCAATCCACTAAAACAGGGGCCAAATTTAGTATCCTGAATTGTACCTAGTGCATTTATGACACTTACGCATGATGCCTAGTGCATTAATCATGAACCTATGATCAAAATTGCATCATTTTGGCATCATAGGCTTGGAAGACAAACTTCCTCAAAATGCCTTTAAAGTCCCTTTGGGCCCATTTTTGTGCGGACAACAGTGCAATGTGGGGATGTCCATGCACTGCACTAACGACCCAAAAAGCTGGCGGAATCTCTAATTTGGCAGATAATCGAACGTTGGCCGACACGTGTCCCTTGGCTTGCATTTTGCCATAATGGCTATCCGCACCTCTTCTGAGTTTAAGAACCCTTCCTAGCTCATTTTGAGGGGTTCCCACTTTGGTTTCTTGGCTCTTGGCTCTTGTTATGCTCTTGATATCACATTTATCTCTTCATTCTTTTGGATACACACTCGACCAACATCAAGATACAACTATCTTGTGGTGGCTCTTACCAAGGAACACTATTGTGGGCTTCATCACGATCATATCTTCAACAAAGAGGGGTTTGGCTTCATGCCTTGTCTTCTCTTTTATCTATTTCATTTACATGAAATGAGTCTTTTGCATTATTGATTGTATCTATCATCTAGATGCATTTGTTATTTCCAATATTCCAATATGTTTATATTGCATGTAATAGGGGTTTTTTCCATTATGCGGAGTATAGTTTCTATTTGAATCATTTCCAATTTAGCAAGTTTCCAAGTTTATTTATCTTTTTCCAATCTATCTATTTGGTTGTCTGTGGCGGTGGAAACACCTAAGCGGGGGTCTGACTGAGGCAGGCCCCTATACAACCCAAACAATTTTCCCTATTCTAGTGTGTGCAAGTGACGAATAGATTATGCATGCAAGACGCTCTGCATAGAATCGGATTTTGGAACTTCTCTGCCCATGGGCCATACAGACGATAATGTGTCGTGCTACCATATGTGCCCCTTGCTGGTATCCAAAACCTGAGAGCTTCCTAGTTGGTAGGTATAATCTACTTTTGATGCTTTATCATTCCATAAATCCAGTCTCTGTATTTTATTTTAGTATTGTAATTCTATCATTTATTTCTATAGCATAGTTAGTTTGGTTATTTGTTATACCTTGGCTCATCTTAGCGCCAATTGTAAAGAGGTAGTGGTAGACTGATTTTCCTTCTAAGATTCATCATCTTGGAGGGGGCAAATCTCCTCCCCTACAGTTATAAGAACACACTAGGGCTTCATTGACTAGGCAATATTATATCACATGCATTCATATTGTGGGGTTTAATATATAAAAAATGAGGGTACAATATATTGCCTATCGATGAAAATAGGGGTTTTTTTAATTTGGGCAATGAAAAAATACAATATTTGGTGAAAATAGGGCAGCTTTTAATTTAGGTTATGTATTGGGAAGGGGTGACAAAAAAGGAGTTTAGGGCAATATTTTAAAAAAATAGGGGGATTCTTTAGTATTCCATGAAGGAACGTGCTATAACCTAAGTTCACAAAGTGAAGCCCCTGTGTAACAACAATTGGACCATCTATACCCTCTCCCCTATAATAATTAAGCTTCTAAAAAATTATGTTGAGTGGTTTTGAAAATAGGGAGGCTCTTTTAGGAGATTATGTCATATCAAACACATTTCTTCACACAATTGTTTGCCTTATGTCCAACATCATTTCAATCATCTTCTTCCTAATCTTGATATAATTCCTTTCAACTAGTCTCCTTTATCATTTCCTATATTTGTAACATCTAAACTTATAGATTTCATTGACTATATTTTAAGAATTGTAGTTAGAAATTGCTAAAAACCCTAGCTATAGTTAGCCAACTAGTAGAAAACATATACTCAAAATTTATTTTAACTTTTCTTCTCAATTTTTTCTTTCCCCTTGCATTTTTCTTTAGCTCCACACTGAATCCCATAGAACCATTTTACACCTTAGAACCTCACTTCCTCCTACCATACTAGAGCACAAAATGAAACTCAAGGGATATTAATGAAAATATTTTTATTAATGCCCATTGTTTTGGCCTTTATACCATTCCATGCCACCACCTTCTATAGTAAACTTTTAAAGTTGGGAGTAACCCACCTTATCACATCATAATGCCTAACCATTTGATATAATTGATGCAATCATATCATACATGCTCCTTAATAGGGAGAGAGGATAGTAGTCATTTGTGTTGAATTTTCAAGCATGTAGTGGTTGCATGGAATTGAAGAGGGGTATTTATGATGCCTATGGCTCGTTGAATAAATCACATAAAAAATAATAAACATCATTCAAACATGAGAAGAGAGAATGAGTGGAGGAATATTAAATAGGAGGAAATAATAAGCATGATTAGAGAGTGATTAATTAGACTAGATGATAGGGATAGAAAAGGTGATTTGTAGGAATCACATGATTAGCTTAGTTAATTAATTAACTAATGTGGTTTATAAGAAATAGTGAAAGGATTAAATGATTTTAGAAGAATATGGAATAATTAATTTTGATAAATTAATTATAGGACTATAGTAATAATATTAATTAAATTTTACTTAAATAATCTTAAGAGGAAATGAATCAACTCAATTAAATTTATTAACTATGTGGAAAGGCTCAAATTAATTAAAAAATAATTTAATTTTAATTTTAGACGTTAACATTTTGCCCCTCTTTTATTCAACGACAAAATTGGTTGTGGGTGAAAGACAAATAAATATACCCCATTGTGAAGATGTGGGTGAGGTATGCCCCCTCAAGAATTCAATCAAAAAAATTAAATTTTTTTTTTTGGTAAATTCTCAAAATAGAAGAAAATGGCGAGAAAAGGTGAGAAAGATGAGGAGAAGGATAAAGCTAGAAGAAATATGGAGGAGTGGAGAACATGAGACAAAAAGGTGAGAGACGGGCCCATATAAGCCACATGAGGCCCATGGAGGGGTCATTGTCACACACACCATTCATGGAGCCCATAGAAAGCAAAGAAAATGAGCCAAATGCCAAGGATTCTTGTTCATGAGAACCACATCGAGAGAGTCCTGAGGTACCAAAGGCCACCGAAGTTTGGCCCACCTTTATGTACCCTATCCCTAACCTTGTGACTTTAGTAGGATAGCATTTATTAGGATAATAAATGTGGGTAGATAGGGTCAAGGTAGAAATATTGATCGCCCAATCAATGTATGTTCTCGAGGATCACCATCTATGCAGGCAAGCTATGTTTATGCAGACATTGGTTTGGCAACCAAAGTCTATCCTAATGGGTAAAAGGGGGAGGGGGGGAAACTAGGGAACATAGTTTGCACTCTGTAGACAAACGCACATGGTGAAATTTTGACATCTCTATTTAGGAGAATGTCATCTTCGCCTAGGGAGGACAGATAGGAAAATTGAAGAGCTAGAAAGGTAAAAAGGGGCTTCAAGGAGATGCCCCAAGGCTTGGGATGGGTGGAATTTTGAGGAAAGGGCTAACATGAATGCTTGAATGAACATGTAGGAGAATCATGTAATTTGACAATCATGGGAGCATTGGCCTTTGGCCATTAGGTTGTGGAATGAGTTGCACAATGATGAGAGGGATGTCTTATCATGGTTCAGCTTAGAGTTTGTCTCTCAATGGCCCAAGATTCGATGTCATGTTGTCATGATGATGACATTAGTGGAGTGTTGACACAGTGAGACATGTTTGTTCACCTACCTATGGGTGAGGCCATCATCACATTACTTCATGTTTGGAAAATTCTAAAGGTACCAATCCATGGAGTCATCCTTAAGTATCGATTGGGGGGAGGAGAGTGGTATCTCTAGCATATGTGTTAGATTTAGGACCTGTTGATGGACAAGACATAGATGACCTTGGAGTGAGCGATGGATTCACAGTGACATATCCCCTGGTTAGTATTGTTTATTTGTGGTTTGATTAGTGGTAGGATGATGCTTGATCTAAGTGGCAATAGGTTGGTTATGATGTCTCTACTATATGATAGAGGATGAGACTCACTATGCTCGAGGTGTAGCCATTCTTAGACAATTTTATCATGATATGCACATGTGTGTGTATTGGGGGTACAAGAATCTTGGGACATGTGTTATGCTTCTACATATATGGGCCTAAGAGCACATCACAATATGTTTTCCATTGGGGATATAGGCACAAAGGTGACAATACCCATATTTTAATAGTTAAAGGGGCCTACTTAATAACACTAGAGTAGGAGTAGTGTGGTTTTAGTGTTGCTTGCTCGATGAGATGATGGACTTCACATGGAAACCATTCAAGGATTGCGAGCGGTGGAGTAGGTAGGTTTAGCTTGACTTTTGTCAAACATAGTGTTGGCTATTTGGCCAGATAGTACACATTATTGATTAGTACCCGCCCCAAAGGGTCATGCACCAATCTGGGATTTAGTAGGATATAGTTGGGGAGGAGCAAATGCATCCTCGTATTACTCGAGAGACTGTGACTTGGGGAGATGCCATCGGGTAATTTGAGGTTCAAATCAGTTGGACATGTATTGAGACAGTTGCTTGGGATGAGCATCTAGATATTGTTGATCCCAGATGCAAAGGAGCCTATTTTGCATGGTGAGAGGCACACAAGCCAGTTTGATTGACCATGTCAGGGGAGTTGGAGGCTGACGAGGTTGCACTATTAGTTGATGAGGTGGTGAGGGGAGAGGTAGATGGAGCTGGAGAGGAAGGAGAAGCCAAGGGAGCCAAGATGATCTGAAGGGTTCCTAAGAGGGGAGGTCAGACATAGGTACAAGCACAAGCATAGGTGCCATCACAAGTACAAGCCCTAGCAGTAGCCATACCGCCATTATAGGTATAGGGAGGGGACGATCAAGGTCAGTAGGGATAGGATCCCCAGAGATAGGATTGGGTAGGACAAGCAGGTTAGGCTCCACAGGTACAGGCGTAGGTACAGTCAGTGCATGGATAGGTACAAGGAGCATAGGGATAGGTACTACATGCCATTTTGGAGCAAGACACAAAGAGAGCTCAAGTAGTTACTTTGGAGGATGAGATTTCTCAAGAGAGGGAGATAGCAGATTAGGAGAAGGCTTGAGCCGACAACCTATAGGGAGAGGTGGATAGGTTGAGGAGTGAGGGAGATGCCTTAAGGTTAGACTTGGAGGCATTGATGATGGAGAGGGACTCTCTCCAGACAGAGGTTGACACCACCTCAGAGATGTTAGAGTTAGACCAAGGAGGGGAGATGCTATAATGGATTGAGGGTTTAGAGACAAAGGTGGAGGGTTCGAGGGTTAGACTAACTAGGGTAAAGGCAAATGTCACTTGCCTCTGAGGGGAGATAGATTTGTCTCAACTAGCACTGACACTAGGGTAGGTGATGCCACTCTTCACATAGGCCATGGATACAAAGAGAGAAGTCAAGAGAGGCCTACACGATGCCCAATACTAACTAGATATGTAGTCCCTCCTAATCAGTGAGCTTGTAACTTTACAGAAAGGACACAGATGTGACAGACACAGTCACAGGCATCGAGTGATTCAATGGAGATGAGGGCTCCTAGACCACCTCTAATAGGTCCATCGAATGGGTGGGTTGATCCAGGTACAAGTGATAGGGAGAACAATGGATATTTCTCATTTTGTGTGACATTTGACCCCTTGAGATGATGATATTCTTGGTATTATGACTAGACACATTATTTTTTTGATATATATGAGATGGCTCATTATTTTTGGCAGCAATTCATTATGGTGTACTTTATTTATGGACATTATTATGTACTTTCACATATGTGATGATGATTGATGATGATTTTATGGCTATGATGATTATGATGATGGTCTAACATGTTTGTGATGTAGGATGTATATATGCATGTGTTTATAATTATATGTTTATGTTTTTTTATGTGATATGTTCTTAATATTTTATGGATGTAGGATGGGTGCATTTATGATGCCTATATATGTGATGTGTGTGATTTGATGCTATGATGATTTTAATTATGTTATGAGTATATCTAACCTATGGTGTATGTAGGATCCAATATGGATGATGTGTATTATGTTGATATGATGGATTAATGTACGATGTACATGCTATGGATGCAATGTTATTATTATGATATGAGATGGATACATAATGAATGTAATGGGATGAAATAATATGCAATGATTATGATATTCTTACTATGATATGGAATGAAAATATTTATAAAACTATAATGATATGCAAAATGATATGACCATTAATTAACTAAAATGTTTCTTAAATGGATTGTCATGAACCATAATGGAGATTAATGGAAAAAAAAATTAATGGACGAAAATGATATGCAAATCACACCTAAATGAGATGCAGATATATTATATAAACAACTATCCTAATGTGTAAAGTGAATTAATGCAAATGAACCCTATGTGCATATGATATGTAATGAATCCTAATACAAAAAGAATCTCATTTTTCATGCAATATGTGACTATATGGTAATGCACTACAAATGGATCTAATAATGATATGCTAATAAAATAAATGCAATGCAAAATAAATATGATTTTAGAATGATAATATGAATAGAATTGATGATGATTACGTAGAATGGGGATGGACATCTTTTTGTAATGAGCCAACCATAATACAATGAAGGATTGAATGGAAAGAGGAAAGAGGAAGAGGATTGAATAAATGAGTGGATGCAATTTATTGTTGTGTATATGTGGAGAGAAAACCTAGTTTGATATTGCTAGAGATTATCTACACCACTAGTTATAGGAATCAAGATGTTGTGAATATCCAAAGCATGGACTAGACTCTCAGACAATAGGTATCTCTGTGCACATAGGTTCGCAAACATCATGATGATGTAAGTGTGAGACTATAGGATCATGTTGAGAATTCACAAAATTTGTCTAATTTTGAAGAGCCAGGCTCAAAATTTGGTAGATTGCATTCAGAATTGCCTTTGAAAGCATGCCTTTGTAGCTCATTTGATGAGCTCATATTTTTGCACGAGTGAAATGTCATGCAAAATCCCTTTAGTGGATGATTATAAACCTTGTAGAGATTCCATATATCTATTTGTAGATTCCTCGGATCATTTTTTATATGTTTGTAAAGTTTCCTTTGGAGGTCCTGAAATTTGGTTGTTGATTTACAGTTATTTGCATTTTTCTGAGTAGCCCTGTTTGAGGCATTATAGTTTTGTGTCAGTTGACTGTCAAGTTAAGAAAAGAGTTCCCCATGTTTACCTGCTATTTTTTTAGGCCCTATGCCAAGTGGCAAATTCCTATCAATCTGTTTGACAAGTTTTCAAAGCCAAGTCTGTTTGCAAAAAGTTTAGTTTTACAAGCTGGACAGTGTCAAACACCAATTTAGAGCCCACTTTGAGAATTTTTATTTCACACCCAGTTGATCTGCATTTTACAATGGTTATACCCCATGATTCTCTATAAAATTATTTACTACTTCCCAGGTTTGTAGCCCCCCATCTCGTCATTTGCTACGTTTTTTAAGCCCATTCCAAACAAATATTTTTCAGGGTTTTTCAGGGAGCTTGTTCAAATTTTTCAGAAGAGCCAACTTTGAGGGGTTAATAATTTTCACATGTGACCTAATCAAGTCAAACCCTTTTGCACATGTGTTGAGGGTATATCCATCTACCAGTGTGCCAAGTGGCGTCTCCTGATGCAGTGATTTGATATTTTTTTCAAATCGGGTTTTAAGTGCTACTCAGGTTGATTCAAAAGCAACACTTTCCAGATTTTCTAAGTGGGCAACTTTGATAATTAATATATTTTTCCTCGGATGTCATATTGATGATCCATTTGATTCTTTGGGTTCTTTGTATTGTAGTCTATCAATGTGCCATCTTTGGGGGTCTAATGATGTGTTTTGGTCAATTTTCAAATCCTGTTCCAGAGGCTCCTCAAGTGTTTTGGGTCATAATCCAGGGTTGTCAAAACGTCAAATTTAGTGACCTTGCCTTCAATTTCTTGCATCCTAAACATATCCGGTCAGCATTTTGAAGCATTTCTCCAAGGTTAGTTGTTGAAAAACAATTTTTCTTTTAGCCGAGCCCACTTTCGGGCCCGACTAATGACATGACCCAATAAGGCTAGTCAAAGCCAAATAAAAGGAATATTTATTTAAACTATGTTGATTTAAATAAAATTATAAATGAGTCGATATTTTGAGAATGGCTACACAAATTATTTTAAATCATTTTTTTATTTAAATATTCCACGTGGAAAAGAGATAGAGAAAAGTTAATGAATTGAAATGGTGGTGGTGGGAATTATTTTTAATCTTTCAAAGGTTTAATTTTTATTCTTAAAGCCTCATGGAGTAATCCTTGAAAAGCTCCCGTGAAGAGCCGTGAAAACAAGAAGCAAATTTTGATAGTAATTTGATTTTTCATGATAATCACCACTGTGCGCATCAATGTATTGTTGGGTCCCACTGGAGGGGTTCTTGAAGAGGAGTAATTAAGCTTTTTTTAAAAGATAAAAGAAAGAGTTGCTTTTAAAAAATTTATCTCGCGCATGACTCATGGTACACAAATTTAGGTGCAAGAGAAGAAGGAAAGCACAGAGAGGGTAAATTTTTTTAAAAGACTTTATAAAGGCCTTTAATTCTCTTGCCCCACGCAGCTCAGGAGGAGGCTGAAAAACCACGCAGGATAAGAAAAAAAAAGGTAGGAAGTCAGATGTTATCCCGTGGGCGATTTAGGGGCCATGAAATGCACCACGAGATAAGCACGAGCACAAAACTTGAGAAGATGACACATGGCAGTGTGGTGTATGGGCATGGTCAATAATAGTAGGCAATTTCTTTTCACAGGTAGTTCTATTGAAAATGATGAATTTGAAGCTAGAGCGTTTAATATATGAAAAAACAAGTATATCACCATATTCAAGATTATGACCAATAACAAATGATTCCCACCCTTTCTCAAAGAAGACCCTATCTTGCTAAGCTAAAAGAAGGAATTCCCATTCAACATTTATTGGTCCTTCCAAAGTGATATATGTATTGAATAATTCAGATAGGACATGAACAAAAAATGGTGGGATTCTCTTCTTGTGTAAATGCCAAAGATTCAGAAAATGACTAAATGCATAAAACTTAAAGATAAGCAAAACAAAGATTCTTATTTTGAAAACATAAGACTATACCAATGTTTTAAAATTCTCGGTTATCATAAGTTTGAAAAAGGGTGGTATGATCCCATGTTTGGTAGCACAATTATGTAAGCATGTATTAAACAGGAAAGCAAAACCATCTGATGTTGCTCTTCTTGCTGATGGTATTATGAAAGAATAAGAATCTGGTCAACTACTGAGAGGGGGGGGTGTTACTATTTACTAAGTTGTCATTAGTTTTTGTCCAAAGTCATTCTATATACTCTAGTCGGTTATTACTACAGAAATATTTAGTCGGTAAGCACAAAGCAACCGGTTACAGAAGTTACAAGTCACAGAGTTTAGTATACACCGAGTTGTCTACCGAGTAACGTTCTATGACTACCAAGCAGCAAAGATGGTATACCGGGTTGATACACACCGAGTGAAACATGTTACCAGATTCATTGAACCTAGACATATATGGGAAACGTGTTAGAAAGATCTAACCAATGGAGGACAAAGTTTGCTAGCAATTATTAGAAGGAAAAATTCAAAGGGTTTTGTAAAAAATGCAATAGATATGGACAGAGTACCGAGAAGTGTTGGTTTAAGCAGAAGAACTATATATGGTCTGCACACCAAGCAAATGCTAGAGGTTATCAAACTCACACAGATATTAACCGACAGTATACTACAGTACCATGGGATTACAATACATGGAAATGGTGTGAATGTTGTGGAAGATATGGACATATAAGTGCCAACTACTTTATAAGGTTTGGAATGAACAACCGAAGATCATGGAGAAATCCTGGTATGGCATGTTTTCATTGTCACAAAGTTGGACACTTGGCTAGAGATTGCAGAGATCAACCTAGAGGAGATTTTGAAGAAATAAAAAGCAAATTCTAGATGATTTGGAGAAAGAAGGAAATTGTGTCAAATGAAGAAAGCACCTTACCTACTGAGTTAGGTGCATCTATTCCAAATTAATCGGTAAAGGTATGAAGGGATTGCATTCTCTCAAGGTTAAAATCCTAACAATTCCTATTTTATCATGTACTTAATTCAAAATCTGCATAGCTAAGATGCATTAGCAAGTTTGAAATTTTATCAAGTCTTTTGGAGCACAAGTCAAGTCGGTAAATACAGGAAGTCTGGCTACTCGGTAAAAGCACAAAAAGAAAGGTATATCAGTTTAGTGGAACCGAGTGCTTTAATGTTTTCTGACCTAACCGCATGGAGCTCGATAAGGTAAAATGAGTACTTAAAGCTTTTGCGTGATCATTTTTACACTTACCAAGTTTTCAGAAAGCAGAGCGAAGCGATTCAAAGGTGATCAAATCTCTTCCGAAGTGAAATTCAAGGTATTTATATCAATCACAACACATTGTAAAGAAATTTAACCGATCATATCAGTTGTGTTATATTTACTAAGTGGAAAGCGTCTGCTGGTTAAAAGTTTTCAAACCCTAAGGCTCATTCGTTAGTGATTATCCAAAGTTTGAAATGGCTCCTAAGATTCAGAAACCCGTTGTTGTTGAGAACATTGAGAAGCCCGTATTGAAATACTCACTACCTCCCAAAGTAGCATCTGAACCAGATGATAAAACCGCATTTTCACTCATTCTGGATAGGGTTTTATTAGTTGAGGATGTTAGATTCTTCACTAAGTGGCGTGTTGAGGAACTAGGTCACACAGAGATCAAGGACACATATGATGAATTTTGTACTGATGGAAAACTGGATAGCAAGTTTGAACACATCAAAATCAAGGGATTGACTGAAGCCCTAACCTACCCGCAAGTCTTCAAACCCCAATGGGTTAAATTTGTTTTGAGCAGAGTTCATGATGAAGTTATGTGGTTAGAGGAGCAACCATTCAAGATCACCAAGGAAATCATCCACTTGATCACCGGTTACCCTATCTTTGGCCATGCCCGAGCTCAGAAAATGATTTCACAGAAAGAATTGATCACTTTCATCGGAGTTGAATCTGATTGCAGAGGTTTGAAATTGAACAATGTCATAGATGCAGAGCTGAAGTTTGCAATTAGAGTCATAGGTTATTGTTTCTTTCAATTGGCAAGGGAAAACAGTGTACCCTGTGCTGCTGTTGATTTAGCCTATAAAATTGTGAAGAAAGGCATGAAGATTGATCTATGAGAAGTGTTGTTGAAAAATCTATTTGAGAATCTCAACACCATAAGGAAGCCGAAGAAGAACAACTCGGCAAACACACTAAAGTTTGGATCACTTTTGGTATGCATGTTTTTCTATTTTGAGAAATTCTTTCCATCAGTCAGTAATGTAGTTTGGGAGCTACACCGGCCAATCACCCATCAAATCAATGACTTCATCAAACAGCTAGGTGATAACTTTAATGAGATTATGGATGATTATTTTAGCAAGTTTCAAGAAAAGATGCATAACAGGCTCAGGATTCCACCCTAGTTAGTGGAGAAGTACAAGGATAGTATATGTTTTGAAGTGGACACCGACTACTGCTATGTCAATGTCGTAGAACCAAGAACTCAATCTTTGCCACCTATGGGTTATGAGATTGATTTTGACATTACACGGCAGTAGATAGATGCTTTTCTTGCACTGCCAAGGCATGCTACCGAGATCAGATACAATACATATGAAGAAGTTAAAGAAAAAGTCAAAATGAGCATTGTAGTACCAAAGGCTACAAGGAAAGCAACAAAAATGATTAAAGCATTAACGGAGAAATTTGGAGAAGGTTCTTCCTCCACTCCTATCAAGAGTGTTCAAGTCATCACTAATGAGGAATCTGAAGCCCAAGAAGCAGCTATTACATTGAGCACCGATTTGCCAAAAGGGAAAATCTTGAAAAGGAAGAAATAGGATACATCACAAGTATCACCGACTCCTCCAGTAAAGCACCCAAACACTAGATCATCTGTAGTGTCACTGAGCAAGAAACAGAAAAATGTTGCAGTTCCAAAGGTAACAAAAACTTATAAGAAATCTACTCGGAGACTCATCTTGAATAAAGAGTCCAGTGACACTGAATCTGAAGACAAAAATAAATTTCAAATTGTTAAGAGAAAAAAGGAAGATGTACATAGTGTTGATAATTTTTGTGCCAATCTGAAGCAATATGGTGGATTTGGAGCATTCAGATATGTAAAATATGACTCCAGATCTGATGCAGAAAAGAGACAAATTGAAGAAGCTATAATCTGCACTCATCTGAAATTCCAATTAGTCCCATTGGAAGTAACTAATTCTCTTCCAAAAGCATTGTACTTACATATTGATAACAGGTGGAAATATGCTATGGACTCGGAAAAGAAGATGAGAGAAAGGAGTCTAGTACATCTCTTTCCAGACATGTTAGTAGATGAGATAATTGAACATCTGAAAAACCACCACACAAACTTCCTAGTCAAGCAAAGAGCCTTGAAACTAATGAATGGTCTTTATCTTGATGTAGAGAACGAGACAAAAGAAAAATGGCAAGAAATCTTTCGAATCAAGAGTATTGATGAGCAAGGTGAAGTTGAAATAGTGGATATCACCAAGCAAGATCCCGCTGAAACTATACAACCTGATGAGGATGTCATGGATACCGAGGTACAAGAACAGGAAATGATAGAAGGGAATGCTTATGCCAAACTGGTATCAAGTGAGTCAGTTTTGGAACAAGTCAAGTCCTATCCTCTGGTAAGTCAACATGTTTCAATCGAGACACCTCAGGATACTGAACAAGGCAAAGAGGGTCAACAGTCTACCAAAGGAGAAGCTACTTCTTAGACCACCAAGGAACAAACTTCTCAGGCCCCTTCAAGTACTGAATATGTTACAACTAAGACCCCGAGCAAGGATTCACTGAAGGCTACATCTGAGGCTAAAGAAATTGATAAAAGTGTTGCCTCTACCGAGAAACCTACCGAGGGTAAACAAGCCTCCCAAGCCATTGTATTAGTTCAACCGGTGAAAGCCTCCTCCTCTAAAGAAAAGAAAATGAAAAAGCATAGTTTCAAGTTAGATTTGTCAAAACCAATTGTGTTGCTGAATGTAGACATATCCAAATTAAAAGGGCAAGCACTAATTGAATTTGGTGAACCATGCAATGCCAAAGCAGAACAAGAGAGACAAATGGATATACAAAAGAAAAATAGAGTACTTCAGAAGGTCAAAGCACTATTAACAGATATGCTACCTGAAGCTACAATGATAAAAGATGCAACCATCCATATTCAACTAGATGAACTCCTCAATCAGAACGAGACATCTGGAGTAGACACATCTGAATACCTGAGCAAATTGAAGGACAAAGAGCTCACTACAAAAATGATTGAGGAGGTATAGAAAGCCATTGCTATCGGTAAAGTAAAACTTGTCAAATTTATTGCTGAGTTGTCCCCTCAACTCAAGCACATTCTTTATTTATTTCAGAAACTATGTACATTCTCTTTATTCATTAAAGATATCAAGAATAAAACAGAAGTAATTGAGAAAGAGATCACCAATCTCTCCAATAAATTGACCATTGAGCCAAATTCTATTCAGAATTTTTATACCAAGTTACAAATGCTCATGGCACAACAATTGGAACTTAGGAATGAAGAGCACAAAATAAGGATGGACATTATGACTCTTCAAACTTTATTCATCCCACACTTGTCCTCCGTCCAAGAATAGATCAACAAGGCTACCTCCTTATCCACTCAGCCAGAGGGAAGCACTTTAGATGGACTGATTTTACTGTTAGCTGATATTACAACTCGGAATTCACTCATGGATAGTGTCAAGGATGCACTCTCTACCGCTCTCACTGATGCAAGAACAAAGTATAAATCCATTTTTGACCAGTTGCCTCCACCGAATGGTAACTAGTTTTGATGTTTGTCAAAAAGGGGGAGTATAGTGTATACAAGAGAAGTATACCGAGCAATTCAACATATTTGAGTATACAGATAATTTTGATAGGGGGAGCAGTGATCACCAAGCAGTGAATCAAGTAGGGAATACATAATATTGATCACAACACATGCATAATCACAATTATGTACAATATATTGATAAGGGGAGTATATCTGAGTATATCATTTTATTGACAATTGTATATACTGTCAGTTCAGTCAAATTTTGTAAGTATATAGATTTTTGTTATGACTTTGAAAGAAGTTTTGTCAAACATTTCAAAACTAATGTCAAAAGGGGAGATTGTTACTATTTACTAAGTTCTCATTAGTTTTATGTCCAAAGTCATTCTATATACTCTAGTCAGTTATTACTACCGAAATATTTAGTCGGTAAGCACAGAGCAGTTGGTTACAGAAGTTACAAGTCACAGAGTTTAGTATACACGAGTTGTCTACCGAGTAACATTCTATGACTACCAAGCAACAAAGATGGTATACCGAGTTGATACACACTGAGTGAAACGTGTTACCAGATTCATTGAACCTAGACATATATGGGAAATGTGTTACAAAGATTGAGGAACAAGGAACCGTTATCACATTGGAAATTGCACTTAAGATTTTGTATGATTTTGAGGACATCTATCCAATGAAATAATTTGTATGGTTATTCATTTGATGAATCATGTTTGTACACTAGTACATTTAGAGCTGATTTCCAATGGTCGTTTGCCGGATTTTCGATAAATTTTCGTCGGAGTGTCGACAAAATCCACCGTCGAAAACTCGGCGTCGGATTGGTCGATGATGCCATGCCGGTTGGAAATTTGACAATCCAATGGACTCTATCGATGGTCAAAGAAGTCGTTGATCAAAAGCTTGGTATTTGTCGTAATTCCGACGATGATCATTTTTATAAAAAAAATAATAATTATCATCAATATAAAAGAGCCATCGAAGGAAGGAAACATCGAAAGGACTTGCCAAAGATAATAACTTCATCGATAAAAGATATCAAAGAAAGAAGAGAGGGTCTTCATCGACGAGAAAATTTATCGAGGAAATAATACTATTGATGCAACATAAAAAGGACCCACCAAAAGGAGCGTTTTCATCGAAAGAATAATATCGATCAGACAAAAAGAAGCTACATTGATAAAAGATATCGATGAGGATATAGGTTTCGAGGAGGTTAAACTTCATCGACAAAAGATATCGAAAAAAGCAGAGAGGGTCTTCATCGATGGGAAAAGTTCTCGAGGAAATAATAATATCGATGCAACATAAAAAGGACCCACTAAAAGGAGAGTTTTCATCGAAAGAATAATATAAATCAAACAAAAGGAAGCTACATCGATAAAAGATATCAATGAGGATATAGGTTTTGAGGAGGTCAAAAGGCATGTTCTCAATATGCGTGGTTTTGCTGATGTAACTTTATCGGTGAAGAACGATAAGGGAAAATAAAGAAAAGCTTCGGTGAGATAATAGACTCATTCATCGACGGGGCATAGTGATATCAATGAAAGAAGTATTTTGATGGAAAAATAAAGGAGGACACCGAAGCCCAAGATTTCTTCAACATAAGGCCTGATGGATATCAGATATGTTTCAATTAGGAGATAGCCATACTGACTGAATACAGTATTTTGATGAAGGGAAAAAACACTTGATCAAAGTAATATTCGAAACAAAAGTATTGTCGATAGAAATAAAGAGATCGATGCACTAAAGAAACAAATGATTGAAAGACATATTCTCATCGAAATGATTATTGATTGCTGCAAAAATCATAAACAAATCCCAGGGAAGGTCACATCGCCATTAAATTCAAACATGTGCCCGAGTGACCATTGTCCAAAGCACCATTACTAACTGATTAAATACGCTATTAGTAGTGGATCAACCATCAAAGGGCACAACATTAAGGAATTAATAGGCGACGAACTGAAACTAGGAATTCGGCGAATTCACAGATAAAGCTCAGTAATTCCAAGTAAGTTGTTTGCACACAGACCTCTTTTACAAAATTCAAATGGAATCATCATCTAAAACTAATAAGACCAGAAAGGGAAAAGAACCTATCGCTACAGAAGAAAAACCTAAAAGACACAAAAGGGAAGGGCATTCTTTGGCCCAGGACCTGATTGACCAGTGCCCATCATCTAGTTTGAGGTCCAAGAAGATTAGAGCTGATGAGGAAGGCCTGGAGGACCGGTTTGAGGATCTTGGAGACATATGGATAGAGTTGAGAGGGTATGAATTATTCATATATGTGTACAACAAAAGAGTTTCCCCTCAACCTATCAGCAATTTATGGTGATTGAACTTAGGAAGGTTAGTTGTGGCTAATGTATTCATGAATGTGGAGCTCATGAAGGCATTGGCAAATAATTACAACCCTAAAACTAGGACCATATATAACTACATGTGTGAGCCAATTCTTGCAATCACAAAGGAGGTTATTGACACTGTGTTCGAGTTGGATTGGGGATTTGAAGAATTGATTGACCTCAAGAAGTTAACAAGTGAATATTTTAACCTAGAGCACATTTACAAAATGTGGAGACTCCCTATACATAGACCTAGGAATGCAGGGTCCTTAGTGCCACTAGGTCAGGATGACAAAGCTCCCTATGATGTCAACTCTTTCCATCCATATTTCAAGTATACCTATTATTGTGTTGCCCAAGTGCTAGGGCTAAAAGCCCATCCTTTGATGGATATTGTAGTCATGGTCATTTGTGCCGATTTGCAGTCTAAGGACCCTCACTTCTTTGATTTTTATGCTTATTTGGTTGAGGTTTTGAATCATGGGTTAGAAAAGTTAAAGGGGGATGTCATCAATGTTCATTTCAAGAATTATTCCTTACTTATGCATATGCTATTGTATGTGGGACAAGATGAAGGGTTATGGCCAGAAGAGTTATGTGTCAGGACTTATATGACAATGCTGGAATGAGAAAACCAGTGCAACTATGGGTTTCTTCATGGGACTAGAGGTATGTGAATAATCAATATTGGCATTTTGAGGAGTTCTTTTTTCAGCCATTATATAGACTGTTGGGATGCCCGTGCGATCATGCACTTGCACCAGAGGTTCAAAGATTCCTAAGACCAAAATATTTCGCTGAAGATCCCTCAATTGAACACAACTGGGGAGATTGGTATTGTTTTTCAGACTGCACACAAGTCAGGGTATATGGGTTCGAAGGGAGACCATACTTACTACCACTTACAGTCTCTAACAGAGTGGCTTGTCTGGAAATTGTGAGGCAACTGTCAATAGTGAGTATAAAACATCTGACAAGCCATGGAAAACAATCAATTGTACCTGGGTTGTTAGTATTTTCAGATTTTATTGTGAAAAGTTCAAAGAGTTATGGCCTGCTGTAGACAAAATTGGATTATTATGGCATGGCTATGGGGGATCCAAGGCCCAATTTTGATCCTGAAGGATACATAAGGATAGCCCAGTCATCACAAAATTTGAAGGCTGGAGAGCACAAATCTTACCTACCAGATGACCTCATTAAGAACTTTGGTAGAGAAGAGGCCAAAGTGAAGTGAATAAAGTTTGAGAAAGCAATGCAGGCTTATAAGTGGAAGCTTTATAGAAGGAAAATGGATGAGAATGTGCTACAAAAGATTGAAGACCCCTTGGAGTTGGCCAACAAACTTGTGGAGCATGAATTGGAAATACTTGAGGGAGCCCTGCCTCATGTTTTTAGGGATTACATTGATACTATTAGGAATATAGAGCCTTTGGCTCATATGTCTCCTTCTTCCACATCTGGCATCGTTCCATTCACTCCTCAAGAGGATTACCCCCCTGGTTATGCAGAGGATACACTGATAGACTTGGCAATAGGACAACTGAATGTCCGAGAAGTGGCTGACATCAGATTCCTAGAGCATGGGGATTTCATTATTGATAGTGACTTCATTGCTTCCAAGGAGTTCACTGCATTCCTCTATCAACATAAAGGATCTCAAATTCGGAATAACATGAGAAATAGTGAAGAAGAGAAGTAGCTTCAAAAGTTACAAGAGGATATGGATCTTGTGATGAGAGAAATGACACCTGAGAAGGGAAGACAATTGCTCGAGGAAGCTAGTGTGCTATTATACTCTAGATGGGACATGAACTCTACCTTGTTGTTTGATAGATTCCTCAAGAAACAGGACCCAAGTAGGCAAATGATGCCAAAAGAGATTGATAAACTCTTTAGAGGATCAGGATATGATCTAGATCAGAAGGCTCTTCTACAGTGGGCTATCTATTCCAAAGATAAAAGACCTATATTGGTTGATACATAAGAAGCTTTTGGACATTTGATGGTGCAGCAGGTTGGAAAGATTGACCCTAGAACAACAGCCAAAATAAATTTGGATGTCGCTAAACTAAACCAAGATCAGATAGAGTTTTTGGTCTGAGAAAATTGTACATACAAAAGCCTATATGAGAAAACCGATGAAGAAAAATAAAGGTTGCAAGCAAGATTGCTTCAGATTGATACAGGTACCAGTCAAACAGGGATGACATATGGTGTTGACAGAGATGCCATGGATGCCTTGATAGACGCTATGTATTGGAGGAACAGGGCCGAAAAGACATCTCAACAACTAAAAAAGGAACAACAAAAGATGGATAAGTTAGTTCTCGAGGTCATTGACCATAGATTCAAAAGTACGATGCAGGTTGTAGAAATCTATTGGAAGACATACACTGGAATAGTCAAAGCTGTGAAAGAGCATGAAAGGCTCAGGTTTCGGTTGGAAGGCTTGATGAATGACAACAGTCTGATGAATCCAGGTGAGAAAATTGAAGCCAAGGCTCACTTGAAGTCCCATGATGAATTGGCAAATCAATTAAGGAAAGAGCATCAGAGGCTGGATGATGGGAATACCCCTAGGGTGCCCTCTTTTTACAGTAATGGTGAGTTAGTATCGTTGGAATAGTGGAAACAAGAGTTCAATGATGAGAAGAATCGAGCAGTAGCAGAGTTGGATCGGGACAAAGATTTGTCACTTTGTGTTAACAATATTCTATCCAATCATTTCTAGATAGAAAGCGACATGAGGACACTAAAAAATCACATTCTAATGTATAAAGATGATAAGTGCATTGAACACATAGGAATGTTGAACTTGTTTATCTTCCAATTTGTTAACAAAAGTGCTAATTAATAGTTATGTGTTGAAAAGCCACGATGCTTGGTGACAATGTATACCCTCATATAAATGAGGGAATTTTTGTAACAATAAGGATCATTAGAGAAGAAGTAGAATATAGCCTCAGGCTTACTATTGTACCATTTTGTGAACATACATAATATAATCAGTCATCTTTCCTTTGTGTATATGTTGTGGATTACTGCATCTTTTTGTAGGCAGTTGCTTGTGATATTATCTAAAGGAGATAAGGTTACTTGTGTTCTTCCACTAAAACTCTATATTTCATATTGTGGATTTGAATAAAAGATTTACTTGCGAATATAGTTTTGTATATAGTGCGCATGCATATTATCTCAACCATGGTGCGCTTGCATATGTATATAGTTTTGTTTATAGGTGGAAAGCCTAAGGTTCAATGTCGAACTTGGTTGCTCTGATACCAAATGTAATATTCCATTAATTCTATACTTAAAGAAAATAAATTGTGATCTATATTAAGATAAAAAATTGAGCATTTCAAAATAAAACATAACTACTTCGGTTGAAGGAGAAAACTAACTAAATTTTCTTCAACATAATAAGAATCTAACTAATTTATCTAAAAGGAAGGTAATATTTTAACGACAAAAAACATTGAACAAATAGTATTAAGCTAATCAATATGAGAAAGGAATTCAAATGGCAAGTTTCATTTTTGAGGGAAGAGATAAAGGTTCAGAGGTTATTGTTATCACTATTTAAAAAATAGGTATTCTTTTCCATAATTGGCTAAGTCTATGAAATTCTTGGGTCTGGTATGGCCTTGTGACTTCTATTGCTTTGGGTCCTAAAGAGGGTTTAGGGTTTAGGTTTAATCACTTTCAAAATGTCTGAGAAAAAAACCTTATAATTCTATTTCTGTGTTACTTTATTCACTTAAGTAATGGGTCCTTTGTCATGCAAATGTTCCCCCCATTGTTTTTAACCTATGCGGTCCTTTTAAATGTTTTAATTTTTATTCGCCTTTAAATTGCCTTTTCTAATGACCGTTGGACCTTGTAATTGTCATGCAACTCTCAGTCAATCGGATGGCCCGCATGGATTCATGAACTCAACATGCCCAAAAGCTACCTATCACGTAGTAGCGAAAAGGTTTGGCGGGACCCAGCGATAAGGACTTCTTTCTTGGCTAAAAGCATTCTATTGAAGTATCTAAGATTCAAATAGTATCAATGAGACCCAGCGATGTCTCATCAATATAAAAGGGGAATTGAAGAAAGAAAACACTAATGAACTTCAAAAAGGACTCATCAAAGACAGTAACTCCATCGATAAAAGATATCAAGAAAAGTGGAGATGGTTCTCATCGACAAGAAAAGGTCTTCAAGGATATAACACTATCAGTGCAAAAAGACTCACCAAAACGGATGGTCCCACCAACAAAAGGTATCGAAGAAAGTAGAGGTGGCCCCCACCGATGAGAAAAGCCTTTCGAAGAAACAATATCATCGATGCAAGATAAAGAAGATTCACTGAAAGAAGCATTCTCATCGAAAAAGTGATATCGATAAAATAGAAGAAAACTACATCGATGAATGATATCGATAAGGATATGAGTTTCGATTGGAGGACAAAAGAAGTCACCAAAGTCCAAAGTATATTTGACATGAAACCTGATGGACAACAAAAAGATTTCAATGAGAATGAGTTTCGAGGAGACTAAAAGGCATGTCTCCGATACACATGGTTTCATTGATAGAGGCCATCTCTCTTTGTTTCATCTGATCGGACAGACAGCGTAGTTTCATGAGATCAAGCTAAATGTGTTTTAACCTTCGTGAAGTGGTGAAAGGGTTTGGTGGGTCCCAGAGATAAGCGGTCTTCTTTGGTTAAAGAATGATCAGGTTGGAAAAAGATCAATGGCTTCTCGTTGTTTCATGGCCGGGAGATGCATGAGCTATACCTTCAGTGAAATAGCGAAAAGGTGGAGGGTCCTACTAAGAGTGGTAGTAAATGTGGTAACCCCAGTTGGCAATGAAATGGCGATGACAAGGCACTTAGTTGGCGATATGCAGTGGGTCTAGACAAGGTTGTCATAAAAAGAGTAAACAACGAGCAAGTTCTTGAGATCTAACACCTCGCGTGAATTTGCAAAGATAAGATGCTAGCAAGTTAGTCATTTCGAAGTAGCGAAAAGGCTGATGGGCCCAAGGGACAAGCATGGCATGAAGTTAAAAGCAGATCAGGTCTATTTTGATCTAACGGTTCTCATGGTTTCGTGGCTGCAAGCCAAATGAAGAATAATGTTCGTGAAGTCACGAAAGACAGGTGGAAATCACATAGAGGAGTGATGTGGCATAACAGCTGCTGCTTTTTGTAGAGCTTGATAGTAATGTGTTGAGTGACACGTGGTTTAAAAAAGTGGTTGAGGGCCTGCCTAGGTGTAACTGACAGTTATGTGGGAATAGTAAAAGGGAACACATGGTGGATTAAGGGTGGAACCAAAAGGAGTTTCCAGGGCTAATGGTCGACTACCATGTGGCATTTATTAACCAGAGAACAAGTGGGGTAAGTAATTCTCGGATAAAGGGCCCACTTAAAAGGCATTCATCTCAAGATTGATCCAACGCTTCTCATTGTTTCGTGACCTGAAGATGCAGGCCAGCTTAACCTCAGCGAAATGGCAAAAACTGTTAGTCGTCAAGATATGCAATGGTTAGTTAAAAGGATTGACGGTCCCGGTTAGAGTTAAAGGCCGGGTGATTTGAGTTTGATCTAATGCTTGGCGCGGCCTCACGAAGGAAAAATGCACGACTGTTAAACTCCACGAAGTGGTGAAAAGGAGGTAGGGCCCGACACTCAAGCAAAGAGATTAAACAGAGATAAAGGCGATCTAAGTTCTCGAGATCCAACGACCAGCATTGTTTCGTGAAAGAAAAGAGCACAGGTTTTATGTTCTACAAAGTAGCGAAAGAGCGAAACAGAGGAAAGACTTAGAGAAATTATGACCCGTTGGAGCTAGTTTTGAATTCAATTTGGGGAATTTAATTCTAAAAAGAAAGCCGAAGCATGCGGAGTTAATTTCTAAAAACTTAAATGCTAACTTTCCCTTTTGAGTCTACATCAACTTGATTGCTAAGTATTATTTCATCGAAGTTTCTTGCAAAGTGATTTTCTTCAGGCAAATAATCAGGTTTCTTGTGCTTTTCTTGATAACTCTTGGTTTGTTCTCAAATACTACTATGTGAATTACTTCATTAGAGGTCTGTGCTAGCTTCTAGTGGTATAATTGTTTGACCAGAATGGCACCCAGAAGAGAATTTATAGGGAAAGTAAATTACCAGGACCAAAATATCTGTGATGATTTTTTAGAGGAATTAACCATGTCCACCAATGCTGGGGCTAAGGCCAAAGAGCTAGTACCTAAGAACCCTCGTCTAAAAATTGGAGATGGCCTTTATGATAAGGGTAATTGGTTGAGGGACCTTGAAATAGGATTGTTAGGCTTAGGACTCTTCAAAGTCAATTTTGGGTAGAGGAATTCCCCAGCTCCTTTGAATGGCATATGGGAGCAGGATGTAGGAAAGCTTGTGGTCCCAAGTGTTTTTATGGATGTAGATCTATTAGCCCTGATTGCATAGAATTATGACTCTATGGCAAGATGCATCGGGAACATAAAGGGATCAGTCTTGATTGAGATAAATCAAGATGAATTCAGGAAAGTGTTTAAACTTAGTGAGTCCTCCAATTTGTTAGAACCTATTGACTTTGAGTCGTTAGCCCAGGTTTACAACACACAAAGGGATCATCTTAGAAGTGGCCCATTGAAAGAATTCTTTGTAAAGATTGGGGGGTTAATAGTTGTAGGCCTTAGCACAATGGAACCATTCTCTCTCAACCTATTCACTCTAAGAGCTAAGGGTATGTATTGGGCATTATGCTAGATTTTTGGAGAGGATGCTGAAAAGAATATGCCAACCCATTATATGTTAATGCTTGCACAAATTCTAAACCCCTCCCTAGCAATAACATTTGATTATGCCTCATACCTTGCTGATGCAATTCATAAAGGGCTAGTAGGAATAAAAAATGGTAAGGTGGATAGGCCATTTGGATGGTCCTCCATGTTAATGCATATGTTTCTGTTCAAAGGGGCTGATTATTTTGGAAAGGAGATGGACCTAATTAAGGTCAAGGATAAAGAGGAGATGCCAGTGCAATTGTGGAGTACTGTTCTATCTTGGGATAGAGAAGATGCAAGTTATTTAAAGTTTGATAGATGTTTTGCATCTAAAATTAGGATTCTTCTATGCAGAGAAAACCCTAAAATTCCTAAGGCTCTTTTGGAGTTTCTCAGACCAAAGGAGTTTGCAGAGGATATCAAGATTGTTCACAATTGGGGAGACATATATTTGTACCCTATGTCTACTATTTTTAGAGTGTTTGGATTTAGAGGCACCCCCTTTTTACTACCCTATCAGGTCCCGTTGAAGATAGGGATTGCAGAAGTCCTGAGACAAATTGGGGGAGTACAAGAAGCAGAGCTAACCAATAGAGGTAAAGGGACTATTTTCCCAACTATTACCATGACTCACCATTTTGTGATCATTAATGGTGGATGGAGATTTTTTGAAGAATTCTTTAAGCCATATAGGCTATCTACTGTAGTGTCAAGATGTGCAGACCCCAAGGATTTTTTCAATGTCATGTTCAGAAAAAGAGCAGTGTGCAGAGGTAGGTCACATCTATTTCAGTTCCCAAAAGATCTGAATAGAATTGAATTTAGCTTAGATGAGCAAGAACTGAGGAAGGAGAAGTGGGTGGCATATAAGAAAGCCCTTGATTTTATCCATCAATTTGACAGTGGCTATGACCCCCTTTCTAGCTTCAATCCATTTAAGGAGAAAATAAATTCCCGATTCTTTATTTTGAAGATCTCATGCAGACCTTAAAAGAAAAGAGGGAGGTCATAATGCAAAATGAGCCTGATAAGGCTAAGATGGTATTGGCTAAGCCTGCCTTTGCTAGAGATATCCCACATGGTGACTATGTAATGCATGAAAGGTCAAAGTACACTATGATAATGCCAGTGACATGTGAGCCTTCCACTTCAAAAGGGAAGATGAAAATTGAAGATGTCATTGACATCTAGGATTCCCCTAAGAAGCAAAGAGTGGGAAAGGAAATTGAAACTGATGAGCCTCAATATTCTCCATCTCACTCTCCTATCCACATTGGAGATGAACAAGCTATGGCTGAACAATTATTGCAGTTAGGGAGTCTCGGTGAGATTTCCTATACCTATGAGGAGACCCAAGAGGGGATGCCCGAAGAGCCACCTAATGCTAAAATGGATTTGACTGATGGTGAGTTAAAGGGCCAAGAAATGGACCTTACTGTTAAGCAAGCTAGTGAAGAATTCCTAGCTGACAGTAATTTTATCACATCAGGAGCTTTTATACAGTTTCTATGGAAGCAAAATATTGATCAATTCAAGACTAGATGTGAACAGAGGAAAAGTGAACAGCCTCTTAAAAATACAACTCAGGTAGAAGAAGAGGTTAAGCAAGAAATGATGGAGGAGTTCAAAGCAATCACCCCTGAGAAAGGAAGAGAAATGGTAGCAAAGGCTGGTGTGTTGATTCTCCCTGAATGGGATATAGTTGATGCCTTAGTGCTTGATGTAGTGAGTAAAAAAACAAAGCCTATGGAAGGAGTGACATTCAGCAAAGATAATGTTGCTCTTGTCATGTGGTCTTTAAAGAAGGATGAAAACAAAAGAAGGAAGGATGCATTAGATTCTAGCCTCTTAGGAGGCATGATAGTTAAAAGAGTCCAAGACACAGAGGTAGTGGAAGCTACAAGCATAGTCCTAGAGACTGCAAAATTTAGTGTTGCGGTGGCAGAGAAAGAGGCACAAGAAAAGGATAATCTCCAATTGAAGTTGGAGACTATTTTAAAAGCTTACAATGATGCTAAAGAAGGAATAGCCAACAGAGACAACATAATTGCTAGACTCCAGAGTCAACTAGCAGGTCAATATCATCCCAGTGAATCTTCTACACTCATGATAGCCTCCTCTCGAGCAAGACCCCCTCCTACTAGTCCCATCATTGAATATCCCCCTTTCTCCTATGCCTTCTAGTTCCCAAATACCTGAAAATGTCCAACATGAGTTGGAAAAATTGAGACAAGCTCAGACATTGTATGCAAACAAATATGAGGAGAAGGTGAAAGCCACCATCTTGAAGTTTGTTGACTCAGTCAAAACCTCCAATGTATACATAAATATGAAGAGGATTCTTGAGATTTTGATCAAATTGAGAGAAGAAGAAGCCACTTTGGAACCAATCCTGAATAAGTGGGTGCCTAGAGGTAAAGAGTCAGAGCTCATGTGTTCTTCCCATGTAGATGCAAAAGAGAATGACAATCTAAGGTCCACATGTGAGTTTATAAAAGAGATGAATATTCTTTCAGTGGAAGGAGTAGGTATAAAAAGAAAAGCCCAACTTTATAGGAAAGAATATTCAAATCATAAATTTGAAATGTTTCCAGGAGGTTTCATTGGTCCCGTCCAGCTAAAGGAAGAGAAGACTTGGTTAAAGGAGGTGGACCATAATTTGTCCCTAAGGATCAATCAGATTATTAGTATTGATGACACATCCTTATTTGTCCAAACAATTGAGGAAATTGAAAAAGTGAAATCTCATTATGGTTTCATAGAAACAGAGATTGGGCATGTACGAGTCACTTGGAAGTGGCTAGAAGATATGAAAGAAACAATTGCTAGTTTTACTTGGCCTAGTGATGATGTGTATCAGGAGTGGAAAGATAAGTATATGGGACAGAAAGAAGATGCTTGGGAGCAGTTATAGGAGGTTGCAACAGAAAAACAAGCAAAGGAAGCCATAGATGCTGAAAAGGACTTATAACCACTTCTTGAAAACGACCGGTTGTTTGTAACAAACTTTCTTTTGAAGGGTCCAAAGCTTGTATGCATCCATACTATTATAAATGGATACCAGGACTCCTAAAAAAATGATCGCAAGTAATTGTAAGAAAATGCTACAGAAATTTATCTGAGCTTTTTTCTAGTCTTATGGAGAATACTCTGAGTTTTGTAATATTTTCTCAAAATTAATATCAATATACAGACTAGAAATAGTGTATATACATAAATGTGCATAACAGTCATAGGGCAACTCATGTCAAATGTGCAAGTCAATACAATAAATAATCTTAGTTTGTAGCCCTATAGCATCATAATGTAGTCCTTGACCAAGTATCCATACAAGAAACATCTAGTTCTATTAAGGCACAAGCATCAAAGTCAGAGGTTATGACAACTAGTGAAAAACATCAAGAACAAAAAGTTTAGTCTCAAGAATTAGGAGTTGTAATAAAAAAACTTACAAGGATGAGGCATATTCATAACTTTTGCAGTCCCACCTTGGATATGAACACTAGAAGCAACTCATATTGTTCATGTACAGACAAGACAATATGGGAGTTCATTATACCCAGCAACTCATGGTGTTGTTGTTCGTGTTGGCTCTGTTGGACCCTGCAATTAAGATTCAATATACATTATTCAATAAGATTAACTGTGCAACATAATGAAATATTGAAAAGTGTGTTACCTTGTTGAGCTTCACTTGGTTTAGAGAATAGTTTAATATTCTCTACTTAACAAGGCCAACCATGTGAAGGTGGAAGCTCATTTGGCCCCTCCCCCCCCAACATCACTCTAAATTCCTTGTTAACATCTTATAACATTCATTCATTAATTCTTTCTACCATTAATAAAATATAGCATTCATTCATTAATATCACATAATGTTCATTAACACATAACATTGATTAACATTAATTAACACGCAACATTCATCAATATTAATTAACACATATCATCCATAACCATTAATTAGCACATAATTACATTCACTAACACATAAAAATTAGTCATTATCAAATAAGTTAGATTACAATCATTTCTTTCTTTGTTTTTTCTTTGAAGCTATGAAAAGACTAAGTGGAACATCGGTGTCTTCATCATTTCCCCCCTCTACAGATGTTCTGCCAACTGCTCGTGATCTCAATGTATGCCTAGTCCTATACCGAGGACAAGGACACTGAAACGAAGGGGGGTCCTCTACAATAACAAAGAAATGGGTTAAATTCAAAAAAAAAATATTATTATTGTTACAAGTATTTCATTAATTCAGAGAACATAATTGTTGTGCTCTTTACCTGATGGGGCCACATCATTTTGTGTAGCCTCAACCTCAACATGTTGAACACCATGGTCCTCTTTACCTAAGTGGAGAACATCACGCTCTTGAGGTTGTGTACCCAGATCATGCTCCACTTGCTCACCATCGACTACATGCTTTGAAATATTAACAAGAAAGGTTACATTAATTACTACTCTAATTACAAATTAAGATGTTTAATTGTATTAATAGCTAAATAAATAAATTTGAATAGCAAATGAATACCTCCACTACTGGGATGCACATCCGAACCTTCATGTGCAGGTGGTGTTTCACAATTAGCAGGCTGCATTCCAATGACATGCACATTGTTATCATTGCTTTCTTATTTAAAACAAATATAGTCACTTTATGTTGGAACTCAACATCAATTAGATTATTGGTAAAGTAATCAATTTGAAACAACTTCCATTTAGCATATTTACCTGTGTGACGGATGCACTCGAATGTTGTGTATGCCCACTCAATTCTCGTAGCCAATCAGCCATGGCTGAATAGCCTTGCTGGTAGGCAATTCTCTTGTCATCTTCTGTGGGTGCTCTATTGAATTCAGAGCCCTACATTTTTTCTTGGTACCGTGAATTTTGCTTGCATTGTTTGATAAAAAAAAACGTTTGCAATTTATTAATATTTTGAGACAATATGTGAGTTTACATGAGATACTTACAATTTGTGTAGCAAGTTTCATGTAACCACCAGAGTCGAGTTTGTGTTACCCGTGCTTTTCTTTCCTTGCCTTGGTTGCCTTTGACATGTCACTTAGTCTATAAAAAGTTTGAAATATGTTAGATTATATAAATATAAAGAATAATTAATTAGTACATAATTACATTCTTAATAGTATCCTGTACCTTCTTCTGGTGTATACTGGTGTATTTCCTTTTTTCTTTTCAATTCTCTCCTTGGCATCCAAAATCAAGTCCTTCCACTCCCTCTTTAGAATCATGGGGGGACGCTCGTACTTTAGGTTCCTCTCCAAATGGGTCCTGTATTGGTCCCTCACATACTTTAGATATGTGCTAGCTTTTTCAAGGAGCTTGGTTTTGTCAAAGGTGTCATTTCCAAACCACTCAACCATTTGGTTTGTCAATTCATCTTTTAACCTTTTTTCTTGGTCATTCCACCTTTTAAAGCAAAAACAAACCTGTTAGATTCAGAAATGAACTGAAGCTACATTTATTACACTTCAAGAAATGAATCAAAGGAAAAACATTCTAGTAATGATATGAAATCAAAAGTGGATAATTTTTAGTTCACCTATGATGTACCACCTTTTACGTATGGTGGGCCCAAATATCTGCAATGCAATGTCACTAAGATGTTTATAGAAAATATCATTGCCTGCAAAAAATTCATGGGATCAATATTAGTCCAAAATGAGTGATCATAAAGTAAATTACAATTAGAGTATATATAATAATAATTTTAAAGTACTTGGAACCTTTTGTATCTTTAAGGGAAGCATTTCTTCATCGCTCACCACGAATGTGGCCTGCAATGTTCCCGTACTAGCAATACGAGAAGATCCAAGAAACGATGCTATGTTATCAACAGTAGTTGGCTATGACACATCCTCATGTGCATCTCCTCCTACAAAAAATGAATCCACTATGAAATGGCATTAGAATTCAAGAAAGAATGTAGCTTGAAGGGAAATAAACACATGATAGAAGATAGAGAAAAAGAGGGATCTACCAACAATGGGCGGGCCAATATGACGTGCACTAGACGATGTCTCCATGCTACATGTTGCAGACATTGTAGTCGGCAATACAGGTGAGAGTAATCTCTGATGAGGCAGCGTCGCCATTTGCACAGTAACATTGACAACACCTAACGAATAATACATTAAATATATCAAACATTAAATATATGAAAAGTGCAAGAATTGTAAACAAGGATGAACCTTTATTTTGAAAATTGACAGTATCAAGTATGATGTGTTTTGGGTACTTAGAGTGATAAGTCAAGCAAGTGATAATACAAGAAAATTATCATCACCTGATCCTGCAACACCCTGATCGTAGGAATGACTTTCATGAGGGCGGATAAATTGTTGTAAAAACAATACATACATATTTTAGTTAATGACATAAAAAGAGAATAAAATATAAACCATTATGGAACAAAGTTATAATTAAAGCTTTCATTATAATTCCACCCTCTATCATAAGCAACAATCTCTTCTTCTTCTTCTTCTTCTTCTTCTTCTTTTTACATACATATTTTAGTTAATGACATAAAAAGAGAATAAAATATAAACCTCTGAGTAAAATACTTTATAAACCTCTGAGTAAAATACTTTCTCACATTGGCTTGGAAGATCATCATCATCTTCTTCTTCTTCTTCTTCTTCTTCTCCTTCTCCTTCCATCATATTATACTTTATCGGTCTTCCTCTTGGATCATGTCTAACAACAAATGACCAACCCGGTTTATGTGGAACCTCTGAGTAAAATACTTTCTCACATTGGCTTGGAAGAACATAGGGCTCATCCCCAACTGGTTCAAATGACCTTGCATTTAGCATTATAAAACCATTATCATGTTCAATAACAGTTCTATCAGGATCATTTTTATTCAATCATAGCCTGTACCATTTGACGACGAACAAAACTAATTTGAAGGAATTAAAGTCACACTCAAGTATATCATCCAAAATGCCATAGTATCGATTTTGAGACTATTGAGGATGAATGTCATTTCTTGATGAAATATTTGTCACCTCAAAGACGGTAGTGATGCTAGAATCACAAGTTTTCTTCCTGTCATCCAACTTTTTTATGCGAAATTTATGACCATTGCAGTACATAGCATTGTGGTGTTTAACCTACAATATGTCAAACATGTAAAATTTATTGCATTGTGAGTTGATAAACATATGGGTGATTAATAAATTTATACGTACCTGTTTATCTCTTAAACCATATGCTAAATCAATTTCCCTTTGCGTAACATTGGAATCTCCATTACAATGTGCTTCTTTAACCAATGAAGCCACACCTTCCCATGTTAACGTGTGTCCAGAATGTTGACAACGTTCAATCCATACCGTCATCCAATCAAGATTGTTTGCAATATACAAATGTAGTGCATCCCACTCTCGCCCAACTGTACAAAAAATAAATAGATGTCTTACAATCGATTTATTTTGAAGATTAAGAATTAATTAACTACAATAACATCTTATAATTACCTCTCACTTTCCTCAATCTACCTTTCCCCGTCAAGTACTCCCCTTCAAATTTTTTAATGGTGTTGGGATCCCAAATGCGATCCATGTGGATCTTTGCTGCAAACTTAGGAAGATATTCATAAATGTACACCATAGTCTGGTATACCATATATCCCTCCACCATAGAACCCTCAGGATGTGCTCTTTGTTGAACCAAAGCCTTCAAAAATTTCAAGTGCCTCTCAACCATCCACATTGACCTAGTGTGTATAGGTCCACACAATTCAATCTCGTCAACTTGGTGTATGAGGTAGTGTTCTTGTGCATTGAAAAAAGCTGGAAGTAGACACTTTTGCATTTCACACATTAAATGAGGAATTTTTCTCTTCCAATATTTTATATCGTCTTTATGGATTTCTTTACATGACAACCACCTACAAGGTATTCAAGACGCAAAAAAATATATTACATAAGAAGTAAAACAAATCGCAAATATAATATCTATACAACAAACTAAACAAATATCACTACTTACCTCATGTATTTTCCAAGATCATACACGACATGCTTCACATTATTGTCGAAGTCATCTGGGAGAGATAGAGGTAGAACATACTGCAACAATTATAAAATTATCTTTTCATTTTTTTGTAACATAATGAAAAGTACACGTACGCTCAGTACGTAAATACATACTAAAAACACAAGAACATGAACTACCTTAATGAAGGTATGCCAATAATTTGTTTTCATCCCTGGCCCAAATTCACTTTTCTTTGATATGAGATTGTTTATGTTCGTAGCAAATCTTGTGGGAAATTGAATTTTTTGTATGACTTCTTTTATAGCATTGCTTTGCTGGTCCTTTAATAACCAAGGAAGCTCACTTATATTAATCTAGTCTCCATGGCTATTTGATTGAATGACATTTATCATTGCATGATTGGAATCCTGAATGTCACTACATATTTTGACAATTTTTTCTTTGTCACGCCTTCCATCCAATATTTTCCATAATGTCTCTGTTATATTCTTTCCAATATGCATACTATCAAACAAATGAACAATTTGTAACTGCTCGTAGTAGGGCAACCTACTAAATTGTAGGGGATAACTTTTTATTCCCTTAGGAAGGTGGTCATTTATGCCTTCACGACCTTCATGATCATCAATCACATCATCAGTAAACAAAACAAAATAGAAAAGATGTTTTATGACAAACCAATAGATGGAATGACATTATCTTGACGATTAATTCTATTATATTCCAACTTCCACAGGTGAGGTGTCATTCTTCATGGCTTTGATGTATTCTCTTCTTTCCCATTGAAAAGATGTTTTTTAGTATTTCGATACTTATGATTTTTGTGGAGAAAGTGCCTATACTCATCAAACACCTACTTTCCTAAACTTTTTGAATGACGAGATTTCATCTTTGGACCACAAACAGGACATGCAAATTTTCCTTTTGTTTGAAGACCTACAAGATAATGTATAATTGGATTAAATATGATAATTTTTTGAATTATAATGTTCATGCACAACTTAAACATTATAACATACCACAAAAATGTGTTAGCCCCGGGGCATCGTGTATTGTCCATAGAAGCATCACATGGAATTGAAATTGTCTTTGTCCTATTGGTCTAGAGATGTCATACATAGTGACACCATTCCATAACTCCAACAACTCATCGATAAGAGGCTCGATATATACATTCATATCTTTAACTTGATACTTACCTAATCGAATGAACAAAAACATTACATAATTATTATGACCATTTTACTACAATATTTATAATTAAATTTAGATGACTATATTTAAATGATAAAATACTTGGAACAATCATTGCCAACATTATGTGCTCCCTCTTTATTGACATCCATGGAGGAATGTTATTGTTGCTAACAAAAATAGGCCACACTGAGTAAACAGATATCATCTCTCCAAATGGATTGACATCGTCCGCTGCCAATGAAAGCCTGAGATTATGAGGTTCTTCTTTAAAGTGTGGCCACTTTTCCTCTATGTCTATAATGCTAAACCATCCGTAGGCATTCGGATAATGTCATCTTGACTTCTATTGCATGCATGGTAATCCATTAATTGTGCCAAGCTAGTGCACTTGAATAATCGTTGCATACGTGGAATAATGGGAATATAGAAAAGAACCTTGCGAGGAACCCTTTTTGTTATTTGATCTATTCAATATCTACTGATATGACATTCAGGGCATTCAGTTCAAAATTCATGTTGTTTGTGATATATAATATGATCATTGGGACAAGCATCTATTGCTTGATACTCCATTCCAATATCTTTCATAACGACAGATAATTCTTGGTATGAGCGAGGTAAAATATTTGATGATGGTAACAAAAACTCACCTATCAATCTACAACAACAAAATATAATTTGTTATAATAAATAATATTAATGGTACAACATGATTCACAGTTTATTATGACATATATGACATACCTTAACATACGTGACATTGTTATGTTGGATAAAGCATTCATAACCTTCAAGTTCACCAACAACAATACAACGGAGAGAAGAGTTGCCTGCAAGCCTTCAGAAAGGGCCTCAAATGCCTTCTCAAGTAGAGGGACATCATGAATAACATCAAGGTCATCTTCATCATCATGATCAGTTGCGTGAGTACTAAATGAGTCATGGATCAATGTATTTGTACCATCATCTTCAATTGTGTTTTCTGGCTCATGATCATCATCTTCCATGGGATCATTATCTTCAGCTTCGATATTCACACCTCCATGTTCGTCCACTTCGAACACCATATTCTCAGGGTTGTGTTGATCCATACCATGTGCCCTGGGGTGCTCGACCTATATAAAATTGATATACATAAATAAACCGTGATCATGATCTCATCATCATGTCATTTATTATGTATATAAATTGTCAAAATGATATAATGAAAAACTTACCAATGAATGATAATCATGTCCACCTTCAATGTGACCATGCGGCCTACAATGTTTCTTCATTGTTTTTATTAGAAGTCTTCTAGTCTTTAACCCCTTACAAATTTTGCACAGACAATAACATTTTCCATCACCTTTTCTTTTCAAGTTAGACCACAATCTAGCAATTGTCTCCTTATTTTGTTGTTCGTTGATATTGTCTAACATGGTCTTTCTTCACAGGCAAGAAAATAGAAATTATTGTCTGACATGGTCTTTCCCTCAGGAGATGGTAGATCCTACTTCCATACTTTAATTATGTTTTCTCAAAGGACAATCCTAAAAATCCATGCATTGTAAACAACTTTTTACAGCTTTGTTGGTTGTGGTGGCATCACAGAGAGTTTACATCAATAAATGAAGAACATTCCAATGCTTTTAATGCAGCAGTAGAAGTCTATCTCTTATTCAATATCTCTAGTGAAACCCCCATGATCTTTTGTTGGAGTAGAATTTGTTATATTCTAGAAAGGGTCTTGTCCTTTGTTGATGGGATATTCATCTACCTCAAGAAATAATTGTTCTTTTCTCCAACAAGAAGTGGAACTAAATGAAGATCTAGCACCATGAAATTAATCCTCAAAAGGATTACTATAGTTAGTTTTGGTAGATAATGATCTAGGTAAAATACTAATGTGGCTTTATGAAACATTATGTACTAGCTTAGCATACTCTAACAACTTTGGTCCAACATGCTACATCCAATTAAGTCTCCATCGGTATCTCTATTGTGTTTATGGATTGGGATTCAATGTACTCTTTTATACATAGATTTTACTTTCAATTGAGGAGGTTTGTATGTACTTACTTGTCTTTCGATTGTATCCCTATTTCAATAATTTCTTCTATCAACAAATCATTTGTTGTAAGTTGTACAAGTGGAAGCTTGAGCATGCCTTCCATGCTAGCCTTGTTGATACGTTCAACACCATCTTGTGCAACAAATCTTTAGAACTCCATTTTTCTGAATATAAGAGTGAGTAGTAGGGACAATCTAGGACACTTACAAAGGTTTGCAAGAGAGATACATAGACCTAAATATTATGGCTCAATAATGATCAATAGGTAAACAGATACGAAACTCTCAATATCAAAATGACTTTCTCAATTGTCTTTACTATAAATGGATAGATCTGCTAATAATGGCTTTATGAGTGTATGTCAACTTTAGACTCAATCCAAGAAGAGCTATAACTAATATGCAATATCTAGATTTATGATCTCTATAATATAACAAACCCATAATTATGTTTCCATGCATCTATACCACAACACAAACATCATGGTAGTGTTCAACCATAGCAATTGATATCCTAATTATAGAATGTGAAATATGCACGTAACTATGAATAAAGATTAAGAAAAACAAAGAAAGATGCTTATTGCAAACATAAATGACTAATGGACAGGAATTGAATTCATTGTAGATAGTTTTGAATATCAAATTCACTTATTTGTGTGCATTTAGTAACTCATGTACTTGTGGCCAACCATTTATCTCTTTCATAAATTAAACTTATTAATAACATTAAATGGCTGAGTAATTATGTTTTAGTTGAAATTGAAAATAAAATATTTTATTTTAGGACAACTCACACTATTCCCTATCATATTTTAGACTCTCAGTTTTGTTAGTAGTGGTTTTATGTCTTTGGAGCTGATCATTGCATTTCTTTAGTTGCGTTTGCTAGCCTACTCCTAGCCTGTGCCAAAATGGGAGCTTTGGAACAGGGTATGGACATGCATCAAAGCATAAAAGATAGAGGAATTTTGTCAGATGTAGTTGCAACTGCATAAAATGGATTTGTTGAGAAGGCTTTATAAACTTTCAAGCAAATGCAATCGGTAGGTTTTAAGCCAAATTCCATGACCATTGCTACTATCCTCCCTGCCTGTGCCAAAATGGGAGATTTGGAATAGGGTATGGACATTCATCAAAGCATAAAGGATAGAGAAATTTTATCAGATGTTGTAGTTGTAATTGCCTTGGTAGACATGTATGCAAAATGTGGAAGCATAGACAAGGTATGTGAACTATTTGATAGAATGCCTGAAAGAAATGTTGTCTCGTGAACTGCAACGATTGCTGGATATGCACAAAATGGATTTGTTGAAAAGGCTTTAGACACTTTCAAGCAAATGAAATTGGAAGGCATAAAGCCAAATTCCACAACCTTTGCCAGCATCCTCCCTGCCTGTGCAAAAATGGGAGCTTTGTAACAGGGTATGGACATCCATCAAAGCATAATGGATAGAGGAATTTTGTTAGGTGTTGTACTTGCAAATGCCCTGCTTGACATGAATGAAAAATATGGAAACATGGACAAGGCTCGTGAATTGTTTGATACGATGCCGCAAAAAGATGTGATCTCATGTGAACAATCAACATGCGCATATACGAGAGGAAGGGATTGCTGATAGAAAATTGAATGCTCACTCCTCAATCATAGTTCTATGGTTTTACGAGATTAAACTAGGACAATTAACCACCACATGTATATTTTTTGCAACATGAAATTAAAAACTAGGGCAATTTGAATCTACCTCCTGCGTGGGATTTCCTTTGACGTGGGTTTGATGTTCTTGGGGGTTGAAGTCGCCACAGACGCTTATGCAAGATTGTAATTCACAAATGAATTCCCCGCCTCTTTTTTTATTTTGTAATGGCCGTTGTCGTCGGAATTACGATGAACTCGAGCACTTTTAAAAAAAAAAGAAAATTCTCATTACTAATCCCTTCTTCGTCGAAACCAAATGGGTAATTTCTGTTGGAATTATGATGAATGCGGGCATTTTTTCAAAAAAAATCAAATTTGGCCACAATATACCTTCTCCGTTGGAAAGCTCAGTCAAAAATCTAGTCCAAATGTATTAGTGGTAAGATCGAAGCATGAACAAGATCACCGTCATAAGAGATCTATTTATACAACATGAATTGAGGATCAAATATGTGTGTGAAGCAAGACATATGTGAAAAGAAAAATCATGGGAAAGCACTGAGTGTTATGACTGTTAGAGATACACAGAGGTCACCGAGAAGGATTTCAAAGAATAGTCAAGGAACAGAGTAAACAGAAAAGTTTACCGAGCTATTTTATGGGTTACCGAGGTATGCTATAAGCAAGGTAATTTCATTTTGAGCACATAGAATCTGCTATAACATTTCAGATATGAAGTTGCAGATATTTTGTAAGATTTTGATTGTTATATTTTGAGTTGTAAGAGAAACCTTTAATAAGGTAAAAGACTCTAACAAAGTCTATAAATTGTAAAGCCTTTAACCAGGTGTAGCATTTAGAATAAGTGTTGTAAAATCCTTTAGCAAGGTAGATCTAAAGATCTTGATACTCCTAACAGGGTAAGCTATCAGAAATAGATAAACATGTAGCTCTAACCAAGCAACCTTTATTATTGCAGTAGTGAAGTTGTGGGTCCCATCCCCACTGCAATTTTTTTCTCTAACAAGGAGTTTCTGCATAACCAAAATATGTGTTATGGAGTGAATCATTTATGATTGTTATTTATTTGTTTTAGCATTATATCATGTTTTAGCAATATTCAGTTTATGCTTAACAGTAAAATTATTGTTGAAGAAAAGATTTGAAGTACTGATTCACCCTTCCCCTTTTAGTACATTATCTTTCCATATTGGGCCTAACAGGGGGGTGAAACAGTAGATAGAAAAACTGATACTAACTCACCAATCTCAAAATCAATCTCTCAAAGTAAACTTAGAACTATCTATCCAATATCACTATCAAGATAAAAACCCTCAAGATAAACCAGTTGACTATTACAACAAACTAACAGTAAACAACTTCAAACTCATAAATATCCAAATGCTTTTACTGACATAAGTAAAACTTCATTTCACAATGCTTCCGGTTATCATGATTTATCAAAGTCGATTAAGTAGTTAAGCAAAGCAACCATAAGAACATAACCACAAAAACATTCACCACTTGACACAATATTTTTGACGTTGAAACCCAAATGGGAAAAACCACGGTGAGATGAGACTCACAAGATAACTATCTGAACTCTTCTAAAGTTTGCCCTGTTAGGAGCCTAGCCTGTTAAAGCTTTACAAAATTCCTATTAAGAACAAATCCTGTTAGGGACTACCCAGTTAAGGGATTGACTATAATGCCTTGTTAGAAGAAATACCCTATAAGGAGTAACCTTGGTAGAGGATTTTAAATCCAAGCTAATGGATCACCTAGTTAGAGGATTTTAATAGCACCATTCTTGTTAGAGCTTACCTAGTTAAGGGATTTCAATCTGCCATAATTGTTAGAAAACAACAAGATTTTGCTTAGTTGTTTGAATAACACTACACTTGCTTGTTCAGATTCTTTTCATGCTCCTATCTGCCTTTACTCAAATTGCAAATACATCATCCAATTCGACAACCACACACTCAACTAAAACTTTGCCAACTCTGACACTAAATGACTCATCGACCTTAAAAAAAATCAATTAGGTTGGTAACACAACAAAAATCTAATTCTCTCATAGAGATTACAAACAAGTCAGTTCAAGTATGACCATTGGATTACATAGGAATATTTGCACATCAATCAAGAAAGCCTCGACTACTCCTTGATCACGCACTTTGCATTACATGCAATATACTTCCTCATTCCCTAGACAAAAACTGTTTCATCAATGCGCCAAAATCACTTTGAAACTCTCTTCATATAATAATCATACGTGTCATAATCATTACCTCTCATCATCAGATCATAAACCAATTTAACTAATTCACCAAACTTAATTGGTTAGGGTTTTTCAAATCAATAGGTAGGGTTTACCAGTTCAACTCTCCAATACATAGAAATACCAGTTTACTCCACAAATTCTTCCTACTGGTTACAAAACATTATTACAACAATATCAACAATATCATTACCGCTTAAATGACATGAATGACAACATAACATATCATTAATGCAATCTTCATGCAAATTCCAACAATCTCCCCCTTTGGCATTGATGGCAATAAAAATATCAATACCAATGATTGTTGTGATTGTGAATAGGAATCCTGGTTTACATTACCAAGTATTCACCTTATCTTCCTTCTCTCTATCAATCATACAAATCACATAGTTCTTCTCCCCCTTTGATAGCAATGCCAAATTGAAAGTAAAACATGCAATGTCAAAATTCATTGTTCAGCATCAACAACCTGCAACTTGATATTCCCCCTGTGGAATAACTCCATTTCTACAATAATCCTATTGTAAAATTATGCAAGTAGCTCCAGGATTGATGTAATCTACATCATTCTCAACTAACCTCATGAAGGGGTACAACCCCTAGCTAACTTCTAAGATACTCAAAAGTAGTCTTAGGCAAAGGTTTAGTAAAGATATCTACAAGCTTCTCCTTAGTAGAAACATGCTCCTAGATCACATCTTTACTCTACATTTTTTCCCTTAAGAAATGATACTTCAATTCAATATGCTTGGTTCATGCATGCAAAACAGGGTTCTTGGAAATATTTATGGCACTTGTATTATCACATAAGATCTTTCCAGGTTCTGAAATATTCATCTTAAAAACTCCCAAATTGTGCCTCGTCCAGATAGACTGGGTACAATTCATGTAAGCTACAACATACTTAGCTTCAGCAGTAGATTGTGATGTAATTCTCTTCTTCTTACTACTCCATGAAACAAGTCTTCCTCCAAGAAAAAATGCTCCACTAATTGTGCTTTTCCTATCATCAACATTTCTTGCCAATCTACATTTGTGTACACCTTCAAGTCAAAGTTTCCTCCATATGGATACCATAATCTATAGTCAACAGTACCTTTCAAATATCTAAAAATCCTCTTGGTTTCTATCAAATGTGTTTCCTTAGGATTCTTCTAGAATCTAGCAACTAGGCCAACTACATGAGCTATATTCGGTCTACTATGAACAACATAGTGTAATTTTCCAATCATTGAATTGTATTCCTCCTCATCAATAGATGTGGATTCATCTTCCTTAGATAATACAACTTGTAACCATTGGTGTCTCAACTGGTTTACAATCACTCATACCAAATGTATTTAAGACCTCTTTCACATAATTAGACTATGTGATGAAAATACCATTCTTCATTTGTTGTATTTGCAAGCCCATGAAAATTTTTATTTCTCCCACTAGAGACATTCCAAACGCATTTTTCATTTCATCTGCAAAATCATTGCTCATGTCATCATTATCTCCAAATATGATATCATCTACAAATACTTCACTGACCAGTATTTTATCTCCTTCAGATTTGAGATATATGTTGCTATCTTCACTGGTTCTCAGAAAACTTATCTTCATCATATGTGTATGAAGCCTTTCATACCATGCTCTTGGTGCCTTCTTTAATCCATACAAAGCCTTAGGCAATCTACATACCATGTCTTTCTCATCAGTCAAAGCATAACCATCTGGCTGCTCAATGTATACTTCTTCTTCCAAGATCCCATTCAAAAATGTTGACTTAACATCCATCTGGTATATCTTGAATTTCTTATGTTTTGTAAATGTAAGTAAAGTTATGAAACCTTCCAGTCTTGCTACTGGTCAAAAATTTTCACCATAATCTTCTCCTTTCTCTTGTCCATAACCTTTGCAAACCAACCTAGCTTTGTTGCGAACTACAACACCATCTTCATTTAACTTGTTCCTGAACACCCACTTAGTACCTATCACATTTTTATTTACTAATCAAGGTACTAGAGTCCATGTGTTGTTCTTCTCAATTTGATCTAGTTTCTCCTCCATAGCTTTAACCCAATGTTCATCACCATATGCTTCCTTACCAGTTCTTGGTTCAATAGTGGAGATCATGCAACAATTCTCTCTGATTCTTCTTTTGGTTAGTACTATAGAATCCTTATCTCCGCTAATCTGCTCAGGATTGTGATTGAGTCTCACATATCTTGGAATAACATGATCATTATCTCCAGGTTCATCTTCTTCATTATCATCATCTTCTTCTATTCAGGTTGAACTAGTACATCAGTATTTGCTTTACCGGTTTCAAGTTTCACAATTTTGGTTCCAAAAATAAAATGTAAGGATCTTCATCCTTTTTCTCCACACTAGTTTCCTCTGAAACTTCATGATATTCATCCACTTGAACATCAACACTCTCAATAATTCTTTGTGTCGGGTTGTTAAAACACTTGTAGGGCTTACTCTTGGTGGAATAACCAAGAAATATACCTTCATCACTTTTAGCCTCAAATTTGCTAACATAATCACCTCTCTTAATAAAACATTTTCCACCAAATATCTTGAAATAAATAACATTAGGTGATCTTCCATACCAATATTCATAAGGAGTCTTGTCATTACCTCTCTTTACCAGAATCCGGTTCATAGTGTAGACAGTTGTGCTGACAACTTCTCTCCAAAAAATTTTTGCTACACCTTCTCATATCAACATCGTTCTAGTAGCCTCAACAACTGACCGATTGTTTCTCTCTACGATACCATTCTATTGTGGTGTCCTTAGAACAAAAAGTTGTCATTCAATACCATTTTCTTCATAATATCTAATGAATTCCTCAGAAGTAAATTCACCGCCTTGATCAGTCCTCAAACACTTTATCTTCTTACCGCTCTCCTTCTCAGCTAAGGCCCTGAATGCCTTAAACTTACTAAAAGGTTCAGTTTTATCCTTCAAGAATGTGACCCACATCATCCTTGAGAAATAATCAGTGAAGATCATAAATATTTGTCACCTTGAATACTTTATGTCCTTATTGGTCCACAAACATGTGTATGAACCAAATCTAACAAATATTCTACTGAAAAATATTTTCTCTTGAAAGTTGTGGATGTCATCTTTCCCAACTGACATTCCTTACATAGAGCATTAACTAGTTTGTCCAACTAAGGCAAACCTCTCACTATATTGGACTTACTCACTTTAACAATGTTATCAAAGTTTATATGACAAAATCTCCTATGCCAAAGCCAACTATCATCTATCTTTGCAATTAAATAGTCTCTGACTTTAGGATTAAGGTGAAACAGGTTACCTTTAGTTTGCTTCCCAGTTGCAATAAATTCACGTTTGCTCCCATAGATTTTGCACATACCATTCTTAAACTCCAATGGGTATCCTTTGTCATTGAGTTGTGCCACACTCAAAATATTATGCTTTGAAACTTCAACCCAATAGACATAAATTGCATTGCTCTTTCCATTAAGAGAAATAGTTCCCTTACCTTTAACAATGTAGGGTGAGTCATTACCAAATCTTACAACTCCACCATCAAATTCCTTCAAAGAAAGAAATTTTCTCTGATCACCGGTCATGTGATGTGAACAACCACTATCAATGATCCAATTATCAGAGTTATCCATTCTAGATACTAATGCCTTTTGATCAAATATCTCCTCTTTAATGGCTACAAAGAAAATATATTCATTAGCATCACCATCATATTTCTCATCAATGATACCACCATCAACAACAATAAGACAATCCCTTTTGCCTTTACCCTTATACTTCTTTAATTTCTCTCATTTGTGCTCATTATCACCATTAGGACAGTTAGCAGCTATGTGTCCAATCTTGTTGCATGCAAAACATTTCAAAGGTAATTTACCTCTATACTTACCAGTACCTCTGGGAAACCGCTTGGCCAACAATGCTTCAAGATCAACTAAATTGTCTTCATCATTAGCTTCTTTGCTAGATCTAGATTCATAATTGTGACTGACATCTCTACTTTTCCTCATAGATGGGTTAGAAACAGAAGCTCTAAATGCAGACTCAAATTTCTGTACACTAACATCATAACCATTTAATTCAAAAGTAGTAAGCTTGCCAATGATGGAGTCAAGGGTTACCTTAGTTTTATCAATAGACTTTAGCTCCTAAATGGTTGCAACTCAGATAGCGTAGACTGGTAGCAGGGTTCTCAGTACCTTACTGATCACTATGGAATCTTCCACTTTACCTCCTACACTCTTAATTTCATTGACTATCTCTTTTATCCTTTGACCATACTACTGGATATTCTCACCTTCATCCATCTGCATGTCATCAAAATTTCCTCTTAGACTCTCTTCTTTAGCAATGTTAACATGTTCATCACTGCTATAAATCTCTTCAAGTTTTTTCCACACACCATATGCAGTCTCTAGACCATGAACATCTACATACTCTACATCAAACAAAGAACTGATAATAGCCTCTATTGCTTGATTGTTTTCTTGTTTCTCTTTCTTCTGATCATCAGTCATAATCCCACTAGGTGCAACATATTGAGTAATAACATGTTCCCATAATTGATTTCCTAGACTCGATATAAATTTTCATTCTATCACTCCATATCCTATATTTCTCTCTATTAAAATTCGGACCTTCCTTCTTTATCATGATCTGCAAGATCTTTACCTCAAGCTATTAGGATTAGACCTTAGAGGACCTGATAAGCTCTGATACCAATTGATGGTATGATGAAAGAATAAGAATCCAGTCAACGACTGAGAGGGGGGATGAATCAGTAAATAGAAAAACTGATAATAAATCACCAATCACAAAATCAATCTCTCAAAGTAAACTTAGAACTATCTATCCAATATCATTATCAAGATAAAAACCCTCAAGATAAACCGATTGACTGTTACAACAAACTAATAGTAAATAACTTCGAACTCATAAATCTCCAAATGCTTTTACTGACATAAGTAAAACTTCATTTCACCATGCTTCTAGTTATCATGATTTATCAAAGTGGATTAAGCAGTTAAGCAAATCAACCATAAGAACACAACCACAAAAACATTCACCACTTGACACAATACTTTTGAAGTGGAAACCCAAATGGGAGAAATCACGGTGAGATGAGACTCACAAGATAACTATCTAAACTCTTTTGAAGTTTGCCCTATTAGGAGCCTAGCCTATTAAAGCTTTACAAAAGTCCTGATAAGAACAGATCCTGTTAGGGACCACCTGGTTAAGGGATTGACTATAATGCCTAGTTAGAAGCAATACCCTATAAGGAGTAACCTCAGTAGAGGATTTTAAATCCAAGCCAATGGATCACATGGTTAGAGGATTTGAATAGAATCAAGATTGTTAGAGCTTACCCCGTTAAGGGATTTCAATCTACTATAATTGTTAGAAAACAACAGGAGTTTGTTGATCTATTTGAATAACACTACACTTTTTTGTTCAAATCTTTTTCATGCTCTTATCTGCCTTACTCAAACTATAGATACATCATCTGGTTCAGCAACCACACACTCTACTAAAAATTTGCCAACTCTGAAACTAAACAACTCATCGACCTTAAAAAAAAATCAATTAGGTCGGTAACACAACAAAAACCTAATTCTCTCATAGAGATTACAAACAAGTCGGCTCAAGTATGACCGTTGGATTACATAGAAATATCTACACATCAATCAAGAAAACCTCAACCGCTCCTTGATCACCACTTCATCAAACTTAGTAACTCATCACATGCTTTGCATTACATGCAATATACTTGCTCATTCCCTAGACAAAAACCGTTTTATCAATGCAAAACTCTCTTCATACAATAATCACATGTGTCATAATCATTACCGCTCATCATCAGATCATAAACCAATATAACCAATTCAACAAACTTAATCAGTTAGTGTTTAGCAAATCAACAAGTAGGGTTTACCGGTTCAAGTCTCTAATACATAGAAATACCAATTTACTCCACAAATTCTTCCTACCGGTTACAAAACATCATTACAAAAAGATCAACAATATCATTACCAATTAATTGACATCAATGACAACATAACATATTATTAATGCAATCTTCATGTAAATGCCAACACTTGCGTGTATCAAGAAACACAATGTTAATAAAAAAATTATATTTAAAAAAAAAAAAACTTTCGATAACAATTAATACAATGTGGGAATGCTAATGAGTAATTATTATTGAATTTGACATCTAGACAACATATCCGACAATAATATTCAAACGACATTGAATATCAAGAATCAGACCTAGACTGCATTTTTTCAACAAAAGAAGGAATTAGAATATTTACAAGCATTAGTTAGAATGAATGGAACTCAAAAGTGAAGAAGCATTGTTTAATGTAAAAGTTGGCACATGTGCATGCAACCTAACCCAAAAAAGGTTATTAAAAGGAATATTGTTATGTATGGAAAAGTGATTCAACTTCATGTTATTGTCCACAAACCAATACCATAGGAATGGTCAAATTAAGGTCTTTGTTTTCTTATCCAAATGATAAAACCCATATTCCCATCCAATGGTTCTCCTCCCTCCTCTATAGATTGGGGAAATCAAATACCATGTAGACACTTTGTATGTCAAAATGCACATATTGGCCAATGGTATATTGGGACGAAGAATGGATGAAATTTGTAACCTATTTAAAAAAGATGAGAAATGCCTACATATTATATTAGTTTCATCTTAGTTACTAGGTAATGAATAATGAATAAATGCATAATATGAAATGCAGTTAGGCATATGGTCATAAGCAAACAACTGAAGTGCAATTAAATAAATATCTAGGAAGTATGGAAAAATTTGTAGCAGATGGAGGTATTCATATAATATTAATATTAGATTGAATATAATATTCATGAAAGCTAGAAAAGCAAAACAATTGCAAGTACTCCAATCGGTTAGATTTTGTATGTGTGATCTATGGTCATGGATTCTATGTACAATTTGTGAGCATGTATAAAATTGTATTACAAGCATGCAACATATTGTGTTAAACTATAGAGCATGCGACAACAAAAACATGTACCTAACTACATCAAACTAGTTAATTTAATCCACTTTGGAAATTACAGAATTGAATTCAGTTTCTAAATTGTAGGAAAAAGTGTGTCTAACTTTTGTGTATGCATCAAAGCATAGTATAAAGAATCAATATCCTTTGTTAAATTGTAGAAGGTGCAATAGGGAAACAAGTCCCTAGTCAAGCCAAATGTGGAAATGAAATTCATTGTCAAAATTAAATCTCAATGTCCATGAAGTTGGAATTGTCAAGCAACTATTTTGAATCATATACATTGCAAAAATCATTGACAAATTGAAAAGATTGTACCCATTGAACCAATATATATATTGAAACTATAGGCATAACTAAATAAATACTTATAAATGAAATGTGAAGGGGTGATAGTAAAATAGAACCTAGTTAGGCCAAAACAGGAAGTGAAAACTATAGAAGGGGTGACACCGAAATGAATACCTGACAAGGGGAAAACAGCTAATGAAATTCACTATTAAAATTGGAGAAAAATAGGCAATGAAAAACACAGTGTAAATAGGGGATATGTATGGATATGTATGTATATATATATATATATATATATACATACATACATACATATCTACATATCTACATACATACATACATACATATATACATACATACATATCTACATACATACATATATACATATACATATATATAGATATATGTATGTATGTATATATGTGTGTGTATGGATGTGCATACATACATACATACATACTATAAAGTGGAAAATTGAACCCTAGTGATTCCCCACCTAGGAGAGAGAAAGGAAGCCACTAGGATGCTTTTCACTTGGGAGAAATTTACATTCAAAAGAGGGGCTTGAATCCACTAGATCCAAATCCAAGAGAGACAAGGATGTGAATTCCTAGTGGATTACAAGGGTTGAAGTGTGATTTACCCTCTTTTGTAAATAGGAAAGTTGACTTGTTGACTATGTGGAACAAAGAGAGAAATTGAGTGAAATGAGAAGTTACTGGTTTGGGATCATGCTATAACTTCGGATCTGAGCTAATTAGACTGATACGGATCTGCCCTGCAAATTTGGAGAAAATTCGTTGGAACTGTGGCGACACTGTACATGGTCCTCCACAAAATCCACGAAACGAAAAGGATTCTTCCGTCTCTGCCAATGAAGCCCAAACCTGAAATTTTAGTTGTGCACCTGCAACCTACACATTGAAAAAAGGGGAATAAGAGTTGTGGATAGGGGTTTGCCTCAGTCAAACCTTGGTTGAGGAATAAACCTTGAAATAAAGTAATTGCAAATGCTTGAATGTAAACAATGGAAATGTAAACCTTGTAGATCTGCAATTTATCGATGATGATTGCTTTGCTTCTTGAATGTAATCATAGGTGTTGCATGAAATGGAATGTAGCATGAAAAAATCCTAACACACACACATGCTTGCAAATGAATGTTGCAATATTTCTCCAATGGATGAATGAAGAAGACACATGAAGAAAGAAGACTTGATGAATTCTTGAAGACTTGAATGTTGGATGATGATAATGAAGACCTTCTACTTTTATTCCTTTTTACTTGCAAATTAGAAGACCAATTCCCTTTTTATACATTCCTCAAAAGATTAATTTATCTCACCAAAGGCCAACATTGAGGAGCTTTGGGATCCTAAAGCGCAGATAGGGCCGGGGGGACCTATCTTGGGGCCACCCTAAGAGGGTGAGACAGAGGTGCCACACCCCTATCCCGCCCTATCTTGGGGCTTGGACAAGGTCCTAAGGCTATCTCAGGGCTCAAAGAGGAAGGGGTCAAGGGGTGAAAATGCAGAAAGAGGTCTTGGTTAGAATGGAGGGTGTCATCACCAAGGTGAGGACCTCAAGTTTGGTTAAAATTGTAGGAGGCACAATTTTATGATACTACATTTAGCCCCCACTTTAGTGGGAGTATGGCTTACGCCACTACTGTCAGTAAAGTAGAAGAAATAGAGATGAAGATGAGAGATGCAGAGTAATACCACAAGGAGTATAAGATGTCACTAATCTCGAGGAATAAAAGCCCCCAATCCTAGGATCTTAACTCACTCAAACATATGCAAGAGCACACAAAAAACAAAAAGGAACAAGACGCACAAAAACAAAAAACAAAGCGCAAAAGACACACAACAAAAACAAGACACAAGACAACAAACAAAGTAACCAAAGAGACCTCGATACTCAGATGTCTCAACAACTAATCAAGACACAAAGACCAATGCCATCACATAAATACAAGCGATCACATAAAAGAGAAAAGTTGACATCATCCATGAACCATCAATAGAAAAAATATGGTTTCATGAGAGGAAGGAGAGAGAGGACATGAATACATACTTTCGTGATCCATGAGAAGGAAGGAAAAGAAGAGAGAAACCATGGACATCTTGCCCCTACAACTAGGTGATCCATGGAGAGAAGGGCATAAATTCTATCCCCCAAAGCTTGTTTGGGTGATCCATGTAAGGGGGGAGAGTGATAACACCGTTATTTCCACTCAACCTAAAGTGCATGTGTGCAAGTGAGGTTCAAAGCACCTCATAGGAGTCTATGCCCAAGCACGCTACAAGCTATATAGATATCATAGTAGTATTAAGAAAGATGTGATATCTCACTCTAAGAGTCTGTGCTCTAGTTCCGATAATAATCACCCTGCATAAGAGAAAAGTGGTGTCATCTCTCTCTAAGAGTCTATGCTGGTTCTAAGAATGACCCCTTGCACAAGAAAGAAGAAGTGAAGACATCTCTCTCTAAGAGTATGTGCTCTGGTTCTGAGAGTGACCCACTATACAAGAGAAAAGTGACGAGATCTTTCTCTAAGAGGCATCCCTCTAATTCCAAGAATGTCTCATTATACAAGAAAAAGTGATGACAATTTTCTCTAAGAGGCCACCCTCTCGTTCCAAGAATGTCCCATTGTACAATGCATGAGAGAAGTATAGTAAAAAGGTGAAATGTGGGTGCCCCCCCTTAAGATGTCAACATAGACTAATGTTGATATCTTAAGGAAATAAGAACAAGGATACCTACCTTCATCACAAAGAAGATATTTATTATGCAACAATGTCATAAATCCAAGCAAGAGAGGGAATAATCTTCAAGCAAGGATAAGATAATTGAAAAGAGATATCTTGTTGTAAGTGTAAAGGTGATCCTTGGAGGAGAAGAGATATTTTTTCAAAAGACATCTACCCCCAAGAGGAGTTGTCTTAGACAAATATAACATCTTCTAGAATGAAGAAAAGGAGAGAACAAAAATGCAATCCTTCCCCCTATCCTAAGTGAAAGAGATTCTTGATGAAGGACAAATCACTTTTAGCCCCAAGAGGGATGGGTGAATTTATCATAGATGTACATTACCAAGTGTGAAAAGAGGTTGTAGGGAAGGACTGACACCTCTTGTATAAGAGAGAATCCTTGGGAAAACAATCAATAATTTTGCACAAGGAATAACATCAAGTAATAAAAATCACACCATCCACACAATAGGGAAAAGTGGATCCTTAGAGATAGAGAGAAGGAGAGATATCATTGCCCCCCAAGTGTAGGGACAATGAGAATATCTTACACAATCTTCTAGAGAAAACATAAGAGACATACCATTTCAAGCAAGGAATACATCCTAACCAAGGAACAGACATGTGCTCACATGAAGGATAACTCCATTCAAGAAAGGACATCAAGTTATGAATAAAAAATAGAAGAGGTAATTTACAAAGAGAGAGAAAGAAGAAGGTTCACAAAAGTTCTCTGAGGAGAGCTTGTGCATAATAGATGAACCATTTCAAGCAAGGAGAAGATCCTAAGCATGGAACAAACATGCACTCCCATGAAGGAGAACTCCAGGAAAGAAAGAACATCAAGTTTATGAATAATGCACCCCATAAAGAAAATAGTGGAACCTTAGAAAGAGGAAAAGAAATATTCTTGGTCCCCAAGCATAGAGGCAAAAATAAATGGACTATTATTTTTCTTACTAAGTATGATTGCACTTGAAATTGTACCACCATGAATGACAAGGAGCCCCCAATAGGTAGGCTAACTATGTCACATAGTGAGGAGTAACATAATAGGAACTTGAATGTTATTTTAAATGATCATAATGAATATGCCATTGATTGTCAGATGTTATTTTTAACATGCCTGAATCAATTTCAAGAGTTGTGTTAAGAGAAAAATTTGGAATATGAAATTCAGGCATCTTAGACTTTGTAGAAAAGGTAGGAGTGAAATCTAAAGACCCCCAATCACCCTCTAAGAGTTATTCTTTAGGAACTTATTTGGTAGGAGATGGTGTATTTGAGTGAATTTAAGATAGTATTGTAGGAACTAATAAATCATATGATGTTTCACTTATGTTCTCATGAGCTACCTCATTAGTATATGTGTAAGGCACAACATGATAATCAAGAAGAAGTTTTGGTTTCCTAAGAACATGAATGGAATTAATTTGATTTTTGTTAGGCTCTTCATTTTTGGGAGAGAGAGCATTATGATGAGAAATAATATCATCCTCTTTCTCTAAGGTATCTTTATGTTCAAGATACTCATTAGGAAAAGGACTATCATATGTAATTAATGTTTCATCTTTAGAGGGAAGATTGTGAAAAGAAGGTATGGTATCACTAGGATAAATAGCCATAATATCATCCTCTTGCACCAAATAATCCTTATGAGGGAGGTACTTTTTAGGAGAATAAGGAATATAATTCTCCAAAGATTCATCTTTAGGAGGCTAATCTTTGAAAGAAGTGTCCATATTCCCATTTTTCACCAATGTGCCCTCATTAATGAGATTAATTTTTGGAGAGAGTAAATCATAGCTATGAATGAAATGGAGAACTAAATTATCATCATATGCATGAAAGGGAACATCATGAACACCTTTAATGTAACTTGAAATTGAATTATAAAAATAAGATAAGAACTCCATATGCACTTATGATCAAACAAGAAACTCATATGTCATTTAACCAAAATAATGTTCACCCCATACATGAATAGAAAATTTAATAAAGGAGGGAAAATGGAATTTGAACTACAAATTTGAATTTTGAATTTTGAAATTTGAATTTGTGTCTGACCTTAGAGGGTGTTAAAATTGATAAAGTACGACAATTTTTTGAATTTAAGTAGAAAAACACAATCAATTCCAACTCCTGAAATTTTGGGAAAAAAGCTGAGGACCGCAACGAAAGTGCACATGGTCCGACCAAATTTTTTTGAAATTTTTAGGGATGATAGGTATTATGATATTATTGTAGAATAAAAAAAAATAGCTGATTTGGAGATGTCTAGATCAGTCAAATTGGCAGTCAAAGGTCGAAAATAGAAAGATCTTAAAAATTAGAGTTTTATGATTTAACCACTGAATGTTTAGAATAAAGAGACATATTTGAATTGAAATTTTGAAATAAAAATGAGATATGAAACAAGCAATTAAAATGTTACAATTCACAAGCTTAATTTCCTCAAAATGAAAAAATAGGGTTTTTATGCAATTAACCTCTAAAATTTGCAAAAAGATCAAACTTGGAAATGAAAATTTGAAATTCAAATTGCAACTATTCAGATCTAACAAATAAGAAATCAGAATTAAGATGTAGGATGTCGAGTTCACCAAAATGTAAACTGGAAAATTAAACCCTAGTGACTCCCCACCTAGGAGAGAGAAAGGAAGTCACTAGGATGATTTTCACTTGGGAGAACTTTACATTAAAAAAAGGGGCTTGAATCCACTAGATGCAAATCCAAGAGAGAGAAGGATGTGAATTTCAAGTGGATTGCAAGGGTTGAAGTGTTATTTACCCTCTTTTGTAAATAGGAAAGTTGACTTGTTGACTATGTGGAACAAAGAGAGAAATTGAGTGAAATGAGGAGCTACCAGTTCACGATCACACTGTAACTTCAGATTTGAGCTAATTAGACTGATACGGATCTTCCCTGCAAATTTGGAGAAAATTCAATGGGACCATAGCGACAATGTACATGGTCCTCCACAAAATCCATGAAATGAAAAAAGGGTTCTTTCGTCTTTGTCAATGAAGCCCAAACCTGCAATTATAGCTATGCACCTACAACCTACACACTGAAAAGAGGGGAAAAAGAGTTGTGGATAGTGGTTTGCCTCAGTCAAACCCCAGTTGTGGAATCAACCTTGAAAGAAAGTAATTGCAAATGCTTGAATGTAAACAATGGAAATGTATACCTTATAGATCTACAATTTGTCAATCTGATGATTGCTATGCTTCTTCAAATTAATCACAAGTGTTGCATAAAATAGCATGTAACATGACAAAAACCTAACACACACACATGCTTGCAAATGAATGTTGCAATGTTGCTACAATGGATGAATGAAGAAGATACATGAAGAAAGAAGACTTGATGAATGCTTGAAGACTTGAATGCTAGATGAAGATAATGAAGACCTTCTACTTTTATTCCTATTTTCTTGCAAATGGGAAGACCAATTCCCTTTTTATACATGCCTCAAAAGATTAATTTATCTCACCAAAGGCTGACATTGGGGAGATTTTGGATCCCGAAGTGCAGATAGGGCCGGGGGGACCTATCTTGGGACCACCCTAAGAGGGGGGACAAGGGTGGCACACCCCTATCCTAGAGGGGATAGGGGTGCCACGCCCATTTCCTACCCTATCTAGGGGCTCGGACAGGGTCCTGGGGCTATCTAAGGGCTCAAACAGGAAGGGGTCAAGGGGTGAAAATGTAGAAAGAGGTCTTGGTCAAAAAGGAGGATTTCGTCGCCAAGGTGAGGACCTCAAATCTAGTTAAAATTGTAAGAGGCGCAATTTTATGATACTACACATACATACATACATACATACATACATATATATGTATATATACATATATATACATATATATATATACATATACATATATATACACATATATATATACACATATATATATATGTATATATGTATATGTATATCTATATATATGTATACATATATATATACATATACATATATATAGATATACATATACATATATACACACACACACACACATACATATATATACATACATATACATATATATATACATATATATATATGTATATACATATGTATATATATGTATGTACATACATACATATATATATATATATACATATGTATATACATATATATATGTATGCATATATATGTATGTGTGTGTGGGTGTGTGTGTGTGTGTGTGTGTGTGTGTATATATATGTATATACATATATATATGTATATATATGTATATACATATATATATGTATATACATATATATATGTATATATATGTATATATATATACATATGTATATATATGTATATATATATATATGTATGTATGTATGTATGTATATATGTCTCAAATCATTATTAGGGTGTTGCATATAAAACTTAATTGTGGTGTGCATGAAGCTGAAATTGTTAGTCAACTGTTTTGAATAATATACAAGCTTTGGTTGCCAAGATGCACAGAGCGGGCACATATGCATTTTAATGAATAATAGATTATATATGCACATATATGCATATACACACAGACATACATACATGTATATTTGTGTATATGTACATATACATAGTAATATATATATATATATATATATATATATATATATATATATGTATGTGTATGCATAGATATATACAAATCTCATGGACATTGTTAACTCATAATGCATTCTTTACGTCTTCTAAAAATTTGAAATTATGAAATGGGATGTGTGTTTGTCGCAGGTCCTGTTAGAGGATTTTGCCTCTTCATAGATGGCTCTTTGGAGAGGGATAGGCTATTTAGAGCACTAGCTTATTTTGTATTTGGGATGTTCCATTAGAAGTATCAACTTATCAAGGTAATGTGTTGTGTGTAAATTATTGATGACTGGAAGATAGTAATGAGGTGGACATGGTTGATAGTGGTACATGTGCCAACAAAATTTGGCTGTCAATTCAAGTTTTTTTCCATTTTTCACCAATCCTTAGAACCCCTATTCCCATCCAATGGTTGTCCTCCCTCCTCTGCCAATTGGGGACAAGTAAACTCTATATGCAATCTTTGCTTGCCAATATGCACAGACCAGCCACATATGCACCTTGATGAACAATACAACATATATGTACACACACACACACACACATAGACATGCGTGCACCCTCGCACACACACACACACACACAAGCTCTGCAATTTGTAGGAGGAGGACATGTTTGCGACGTAGAGTTTGAGAAAGCTTAGTTTATCATTTCTTTTATTTTGTGTGGGCTTTTCCTTGAAAAATTATCTGCTCGACAATGATTTGTCATCCCAACAGTCAGAAAGAGGAGTCGCTGCCACTGGAAAAGGGTCAAGAAATGTTTGTTTTTTTAAATGCATTATTTATTGGTGAGTTTCATGGGAAATGTGGAGATGGACATGTATGCGGCTCGGAGTTTGAAAAATATTAGTATATTATTTTGGTGGATGGAATGTTGTGAGTGAGGTGGGTGGTGTTGGCAGTGGTACGCCTATGAGGGAAGTTAATTCACTCGCCTTGAGCATTGATATTTCTTATAAGATCATTTTTTACGGTGTTCTTTTAACAAACATGGGTATGGGTGTTGGTATTATGGATGACTTCGTCATGTGTTGCATTGTTTTTTTCATTGATGTTAACACTTATCTTCTTGGAGGTCTACATTGTGTTCATCGGTATGGTTAGTGACTTATGCATAGTCATCGATATGTGTTCACTGGCAGGATATATGTTTCACCGACAGCTCATGAAGTTGATGATGACTTGTTATCATCTGGAGATCATTTGGTTATGTCGAAGACATGGACTGGAAGTTTGGATTTGGTATTTTTCTTATTGGTCTAATCAGGTTGACAGATTTGCCTTTACTGGCAGATAGGTCTAGGTTATGGACTGGTACATGATATCTACTCCAGATCAGCACATCACATTTTGGAAATTGTTTATTGATTGGATAATATGGTAAATGTATTTACCCGACATGTTGTATCGCATCAAGACTTATTTGTAATTGATTTTAATTGTAATATCTTTAGTGAGTCGACCTATACATTTGGTCTTAGGTTTTGTATATATGATTGTAAGATCTTATTGAAGATCATAGGATTATGGTATGACTATGTTTGAATATTGAAGATCCTTGTGCAAATCACGCAAACATTATTTGAAGGTTGAAGGAAGGTTATGAAGGTGTTTGGTACTCATGTTCAGAGCTTAATCTGGTACTGAATCCAGCATTGCAGATGCTATTTTGAGCAATACATTATCATTGGATTTAACCATCCAGTTGTAGTCAGTGTGACTCCTATTTTGTGATTGAGCAGTGAGCTCTAGGTGGTTGGCCTTTCTGCATGTGCAGACCCCATTTGTATACACTTTCTATCTACAGTAGTATCATCTGATTGTGGGTAAGGTTTTTGACCGTGGTTTTTCCCCTTACCGGGTTTCCATGTCAAAATCTTTGTGTCATGTGTTGTGGATGTTGTTTCTCTTTATGTTTCATGCATTAAGTTAAACTGGTACTACTATAACTATTAATACGTTTTACCGACACTTAAGTTTGGTTTACCGGCACTTAGTTTAAGATGGAATAATTTGCATTTGGATTATAAATTATTGACAACTGGTTTACAAATGATTCACCCCCCCCCCCTCTGAGTTGTCCTTCCCAATTCCTAACAATGGGCACAGAGAACATTTGCATTTATTTGAATGTGCAAAAGGCTAATGTGTGAGGTAGTGTAGAAATTGTCAGGGCTGGTGTTTGCAGGGTTGTGAGGGTTTATTCCATTTTGTATTTAGGTTTAAATGTAATGGAGGTGAGGTTTTTTAGACTCATGGGCATTGTTTTTTATTATGGAAAAATAGGTTTTAAGGGACTCGAAACCCACTTACATAGCATAAAGAAAAGCATTAGAGAAGCAAGAAAGGACATAACGAAGAAATAAAGGTAGCAAAAGATCAGCAAAAAATATAGCAGCCAGAGAAAAGTACAGCAAAAGACCAGCGAGATACAGGCACACCTAAAACTCATGGGCATTGTTAATTGACGTTGTGTTATTTATTTTCTAAAAATATTGAAATTGTGAATTGGGTTGTGTGTTTCTCGTAGGTCCTATCAAAGGATTTTGCATCTTCATACATAGTTGTTTGAAGAACAAGAGGGTATTCAGAGATCTAGCTTATTCTGTATTTAAGATTGGAATATTAAATTCAGAGTGTAGCTTGAAGAGAAATTTAACTGTATCTAGGGTTTTCCATGAGGTTTGAGCTTAGATTTTGTATGTGTGTTTTATGGTCATGGATTCTATTTGTAATTTGTCTATATGTATAAAAGCATATTATAAAGACGCAATATCCTATGATAAACAAGGTCTGAGCTTATGACGAGAAGGTATTTTGGGTTTATGGACAATGAGATTTGATTCTATGTATGTGTGCTAAAAAAATAGGATATGAAATTCAGAGTGTAGCTTGCAGAGAAATTTAACTGTATTTGGGGTTTTCCATTTGAGATTTGAGCTTATTGATGCAAATTGTTTTGTCTTTATGGACATTGTGATTAGATTTTGTATGTGTGTTTTATGGTCGAGGATTCTTGAGTATGGATGGTTTCTACATGATCATTTTTGACAGTGTGTGTTTAACAAACATGGGTATGGGCATAGAGAACATTTGTTATTATTCAAATGTGTAGAAGGGTGATGTGAGAGGCACCATAGAAATTGTTTGGGTTGGTGTTTGCAGGGTCCTGACACTCTATTACATCATGTGTTAGGGTTTAAAAGGTAATGGATGCCAAGGGTTTTAGTCTCATGAACATTGTTCATTAATATAACTATCTCTATATATAAACATATATACACACATATATACATATTAATATATATATATATATACATGAATATATATAAGTAAATTGGAGACAATAACTATTCTGTACGTTCAATCAATACTTTAAATTCCCATGCATACACGCATACATATTTGTGTGTGTGTGTGTAAAGGAAGACAATAAACTAATATTTTTTTTAACTTGGCACCGGGAACGTTCCCTCCTCCACATATCCCATGAAGGCCAAAAGGAACATTGCATTTTACCATTTTTAAAAATAAACATTTATTAACCTTTTCCTGATGCCAACAACTCCAAGTGTTGACCACGATAATGACAATTTCCTAGCAGGCTGACGATTCCTTGGGAAAAATGTGTGTGCGTGTGTGTCTACTTATGAAGCGTGGGTATTTTGGTTCTATGGACAACATGATTTTATTTTGTATATGTGTCATAAAAAATGGGATATGAAATTTAGATTGCATCTTGCAGAGAAATCTAACTGTATTTGGGGTTTTCTATGTGAGGTTTGAGATTATCGATGTAAGCTATTATGGCATTATGGACATTGTTTCTGTGATGTGATTTGACTATGTTTATGTGTGGTAAAAGATGAATACATCACATGTGAATAGGTACATACACACACACACACACATGTTGGAATCCAAGAACACTGAGAGGGGGAGGTCAATTAATGTTCTACCGGTAATGCAAGTTTTAAAATTATTACTTATAAACTGGTTAATAGTAAATAATATTAGAATGCATACACCAAATAACCAAAAGAAAGGATACACCATAACACCAATATTTATACATATAAAACCCTACAAAGGGAAAAACCATGATGGGGCTGATACCAACAATATCTATATACTTGATCAAGGTATACAAATATTACATAAGGGGCTTTGCACATGTAGAAAGGCCAACTGCCTAGAGCTCACTGCTCAAACACAAAATATAGGAAGTCTCATTGACTTACAAAACATTTATGAATGATTACAACTAAAGATGAACTTATAAATAACATCTAACCATGGTGGATAAGTTCTGGTGCATGTTTTGTTAACCTACTTTGTATACCAGTTGTCTGATGTTCTGTTCTGCTATCGGTTATGTTGTGCACATGAAACTGTACACAGTCGCTGACCAAAATGAATACTTAGAATCTCCAATCAATTTCCCACCACGATCTCATCACAATTCATATGACTCATCACACGATCCATCACTAAATGGATCTTCTTTAAATACCTCATTATCATCTACCATGTCAGCTGCAATGAAGATAGAAACATGTCAGTTGTCAGAACATAATGAAAATTAAACATAAATCTAATGACCATGTCAGCCATCACACGTTACCACCAAAATCCATGAAGACATAATTTAAATCAAAAAATTTCCTTAGTCGGATTCTATCCATTACCGGGACCTATGTACATGTTATTGGGATCAGGACCAGTTACCGGGATGAAGACTTAGTCGGGATGAAGTAGATACCAATGTCGGTGTTAGTGTAGAACAATGTGAGTACGAATACTAGTCAGGTAATGCATATCGGTTAACCAACCAATGAAACCTTTTACCCTGAGATGATGATTTTTCATCAATGACAACCCATAATGTTATAAGCCCTTGTTGGATGAGTGTCAATTGCCAATAATCTCCCCCTTTGACATTGATGGCAACACTCATGCAAAAAATGATATCATCTACATAATCTCCTTGTGTGTACATGAATCTTCTATATACAAGTATATATCAAATATTCCAAAGCTCTCCCTGAGAAATATATATATATATATATATATATATATATATATTTCACTTATTCCTCCTCCCCCTTTGACATCAATAACAAAGCAGAGTGCCCATAAAGAATTTTGTACAAGTATAAACAAGAACCAGGACTATATACACTTCAAAATATCAACATACATGATCTTCAAAAATAAAAAGTAATCATCCCAAACATTATTAAGAGATTCTAAGATAGAAATGAAACTATTCAAAATGCTGGCATAATATTATATCTCATCTAAGGTAGTGGGATCTTCCTTCTGCAGATTAGAGATACATTATGTTTTATAAAACAGTAAATTGTTAAATCAAGGACCAATCAAATTTTGAGCTCATTTTCTCTCTTTATTGTTTTGTCCCTAACCTTCTTTAATTTCAAAATTCAATCCATCACCATCAAAATTGGACCATCCAAAGAATTTGTCAAGATAGTTGTCGGGTTGTAGGTGTTATAAATCTAGAATAGGTTCTTCCTACAGTTTGACAGTTTCTTGTCTATGGAGCCGGTTAATTTATTAAAATTTAGACAATACTTATAAACAATACCTCCTTTGGCTAAAGCTACATCAGTGGACTGCAAACAGGTCTAAAGTTTTACCTTGTCAGTCTCAATCATGCACAAAAATGTTAGTTTCTGTGTTGCCACAAAATCTTCTTTATCTTGAGTTATAGAGATCTTCAATAAAGAATCATATTGTTTAGGAATAAAGTCAATGATTTCCTTTAATTTACCAGAAGAGCTAGTACCTTCCTGTGCATGAAATTCCAGAACTAACTGATGCAAAACTTCAATATTGTGCTCAATTAGCTTCATGTCCTTAGATTCTTCTTGGGCTAATTCTTGTGTAGCTTGAGCTTGAAGAGTTGTTGCCATGAAAAAATTTTTATGTTGGTGACATTTTATGGTATGGTTTATCAAAATTGATGGAAATTTTCAGTAAACTTCCCTTAGCTATGGCATAGGTGTCAATTTCCAATCCGAAGGAGAGTTCCACCATAGTCTCCTTTCCCTTGTCTACCGGTGAAATAACCTTTGTATCTTTCATCTCTTGCGCACCGGTGGCTTCGCCACTTGGTGCCTCACTCAAATCCTTATTAACATCAGTCTCAGTATCGTCTATTTTCTGTTCATTCTCTGTTGGGATATCCTAAGATTCAGTATGAGAATCAGTAACTGGTACAGTGGTATCTGGTTCAATGCTTGTTGGTTTCTCAATATTTACACTTGGTTTGTCTGTCGGTACCTTATCCTTAGGTAATTGAATATTTTTTGATTGCACAAAATTGGAGCTTAACTCATAGCCAAGACCCAATAGTAGTCTTACCCATATATCAATTGTCTCCTTTCTAATTTCTTCAAGTTTGTCTAACATGAGACTGTTTATTCTGTAGTTAGGGTTGAATTTTGTGGATCCAATTTTATTGATTATGTCATCCATTTACGAAGGTGCTATTGATAGACAAAGGTTGACCAATTCTGCCTCCTTAATCTATTTATCCAATGTTTGAGCATGTAGCTTTCTGACCTCTAATCTATCATATAGTTCCTTAGGCAACACTTTCTCCAATTTTATCAATGTCCTACTAAATGAATCAAGATATAAAAGAATAGCCTCTTCTATCTGCTTCTTATCTTCCTTACCAAAAATTTCAAAGAATGAAGAGATATTATCGAGATTTCCGTGATTTACAATTTGTTCAATTAAATCCTGAGCATTAATTTTTTTCTTACCAGTTATCTTCTTGGGTTCAAGTTTAGCTTGCTTAGCTGATTTGGGCTTCCTCTTATGTACAATGGTGATCTTTGGCTTCTGAGGAGTCTCCTTAACCGGTTCAAGTTTTTGTTCTTCTTTCTTCTCCCTGACCACTCTAGCATAAACTCCTTTCTTTTTAGGATCTTCCTTAACCTAAGTGTCTGACTCTGTCTCAAATGATACTATCATGAATTGTCGAGTTGCCTTTTATTTCTTTTAGGGTGGATCTACCAATGTTTTCTTAGCAAGCTCAGTTGAAGATTCAGTCTGTTGTTTGGATGTTTCAGTTGTAACTAGGACCACATTGGGTGTGGCCTGAGCTGCTTTCCTTGCTTGTTTATCCTCTCTTCTCTTTTGTAACAATTTTTTCTTTCTTTGTTCCTCTAAAAATTTGACATTCTACTCAACTTTGGCTCTGTCAGCACCTTCACTAATCAATGTCTCAGCTACTAACGGGGTCATCTTCTTCGATATTGTCGAGGCTACTCGTTCTTGATGAATTTTAAGCCCTTTTTCTTTAGTAGTTCCAAATTTTTCTTCCTTTTCGTCTGCCAGTTCCTGCAAAAAATGTTGAGCGTAGGCATCTACTGTTGCTTCCTCAACCTCATAACCCATTGGAATTATCTAAATTGTCCTAGGTTGCACTGCTTCCATTATGCATTCATCCTTATCTACCATAATGCATATTGTATCCTTATATTTTTCAACTATAATTTAGGAATCCAAGATCTGTTTTTTCATTTCCTCTTGAAATGTTTTCAAAAATGCCCAAATATTGGATTTGATATCCTTATCTCCTTGTCTATGCAAAATTTGAGCAATCTTCGATGCTACTAGGTGATCAAAAGCCCACTGAACCTTTTCAAACTGGGCACGGTACCCAAAAAGCAAAATACCAAGCAAATTATGAAGGAGCCATACTGGAAAGTATTATTTTTGACTTGCTTGATCTTGTGCAAGTTAGACATGAGTTCCTTCAACATTACACTACAAATATTGTAATGGGCATCGTCCTTGACCATTTGATATGCCACCAAAATGTTGTTTCCGACTAATAAGTTTAACCAGTTTGACTGATATACCTTGTAGCCAATGACCATCACTAAAAACTTAACATCAATATCTCTAACATCATCTACCCTCATGGATCTTCCGTCAAAGGTTACACTGGTAAGTTTGTTGATTTCAGTGTTGGGCAACTTGCATCTAGGGCCGAGAACACCTCCAATTTTGCGAAGGCAGGTGACGTTCTTAATAACTTCTACAATGATCTTATATGGTTGGTCCAACCAGATGAATTCTCTATGAATTTGGCTTAGAACATACCATACCCATTCCGCCTCATCAAATGTCGGGAAATCCATAAACTGAGTGAAACCCTTCCTCTGCAAGTGTGCAAATTCTAGTTTCAGCTAGTTGTCGGTGATAAGGTTATCAGTGAAGACGTGGGACAGCTAATAATTCCCAATTTCTTCAATGTTGAAGTGGATATATGCCCTAATGTCCTCTGTATGAAAATTTCCATGATAAACCTTCAAAAATGCACCTAGCGGCTCATCCAAAAGAGATTTGTATGGATGCTTCTTGAAAATGGGACGAGGGCGGTTCTTGATTTCAACCACCAAGGGAGTATCAATGTTGGAAGAGGATGAAGCCATTTCAATCAAACACGAAAGCTAGGGTTTCTAAAAACACAAAAAATATGTCAAAAATGGTGCTCAAAAATCAAAATGCCCTGAAACAAAGTGCTTGTTGAAGCCACTTTAGATCTTTGAAGTTCTTTGGAAGTCTTCTTGCTTGAATACTCAATCGCTGTGTGAGAAAAATAACTTTACATTTTATTTTTATCTTTGTTAACCCTAAATTATACTGTCATAAATGTTGTCAGTTAATCTTTACCAGTTAACATGATCCACAAAATCTTTGCAATATCTATCCGCAAGAAGAATCTTCTGACTAAAAATCCAATTCGGGGTAATTGCAAGATTTTCAATGATTTTCCTACCCCTAAGGCCAAATGCCTTAGTTACCAGTTGTATTTGTTGGTGGTGTAGGGCCTGATGACTCTGTCGGTTGTTCTATTGGTGGTGTATCAGATCTTCTCACCCATCTCATCTCATGCTTCTTCCAAGTGTCTTCCACTTATTCCTTGCCCTTCTCATATGTGTTTCCATTAGTTGTCGGTGGATTCTTACTTCTGCAATATTTAGCAATATGTCCAATCTTGTTGCATGCATAACAAACAATATTATTTTTTCTGAATTACCTTGTCAACCTCTTGATTTCCTTGATTACCTTTTGATATGCACTAGTTAGCCATACGTCCAAATCTACTACATGCATTAAATCTTACATTTCCAAGACTGATGAATGGTGCATTGTTCTGATTATTCCTATTTATACGTTGACTAGCCATATGACCATATTTATTGCAAATAAAGCATATACCATTGAATTTGTGAGCATTAGTCTATCTTACCGGTGATTTCTAATTTCGGTTGTCAGGATTTTTCTTCTGTCTGCATGATTGGTTTTGTTTTGCAGCATCAACGCTTTCTCCTCCTTCATATCCAAGACCTCTTTCATCATTACCATGTCTCTGACTCTTCTGTAGTTCATCAAGTTTGGCAGAGATGGCTAGAAATTTGTCTTTGTACTCATTTGCAATGATCAAATCATCTCTCATGATTATAATCTATCTTTCAAGTTCTTGTTCATTGTCCTGGGACTGAGTCAACTCAAGTTTCAGCATACCATTCTTATGAGTCAGTCAATTACATTTCTCATATCTATCCTTCAATGCTTGACATATATTTTCTTCATTCTTCTTTCTATCCTCAATCTCTCTGCACATTCTCATGGTTATGACTTGCATCTCATTCTTCCAGGCAATGTTCTCCCAAGTAAGTTTCTGACAATGATCCTTTAAAGCATCTTCTTCATCACTATTCTGATTTTGCAATTGATCACAAAGTTCCTTCATCTTAGCCTTGATAGTTGAAAGCCTTCCTTGTAAAGAAACGATATGTTCTCAAGATTTCTTTAGTTCATTTATTAGTTTACTATTCTCCATATCCTTAATGTCAAGATCTTCAAGAGCAATTCTAAGTTGTTGCAGACCAGTTTCCATTGATTGCAAATTTCAGATCTTCCTCAAGTGGTTAAACTTCTTCCGAGGAACCAAGCTTTGATACCAATTGTTGGAATCCAAGAACACTAAGAGGGGGGATGAATCAGTGTTCTACAGGTAATGAAAATTTTGAAATTATTACTTATAAACTAGTTAATAGTAAATAATAGTAGAATTCATACACCAAATAACACAAACAAAGGCAACACCATAACACCAAGATTTATACATGGAAAACCCTACAAAGGGAAAAACCACAGTGGGGATGATACCCACAATATCTATACACTTGATCAAGGTATACAAATATTGCATAAGGGGGTCTACACATGTAGAAAGGCCAACTGCCTAGAGCTCACTGCTTAAGCACAAAATATAGGAAGTCTCACTGACTTACAAAAAATTTACGAATGATTACAATTGAAGATGAACTTATCAATAGAGCCTAACCATGATGGATAAGTTCCAGTGAATTCTCTGTTAACTTGCTCTGTATATCGGTTGTCTGATGTTTTGTTCTGCTACTGGTTATGTTGTGTATGTGAAATTGCACACAGTCACTGACCAAAATGAATACAGGGAAACTTTGATCAATTCTCCATCACAATCTCATCACAATTCATGTTATGCTCTACATACCTACCCCCATTAGTTTCCTTGGGTTAAAAATATGGGTCTCTCTTTTTGCTTTGTGTAGCTTTGTTTTTTTCTAGTTTTTGGCCCAAACACTTCGGAACTTCAAAACCCCATAGTCCTGAGGAGTCCTTTGTTGTTTTTTGTTGGTCCTACTTTAGAACCCTGGAGTCTTGAAGTAGGTGTTTGTTTTTTGGTGCACAACTTTAGAACCCCAGAGTCACAAAGTCATGCCTTGTCCTTTTTCATTGAATTCTCGGAACTTCAGAGTCCCAAAATCCTAATTTTTTCATGGTTTGTTGTTCACAACCTCGAAACCCCAGAACCCTGGAGTCCCGAAGTTGTTTTGTCTTTCAACCTCGGAACCCCAGAACCCCAGAGTCTCAAGGTTTTTTTATCCCTTTTACCCAGAAACTCCAGAGTCCTGAGGTCTTTTACTTGTTTTTGTAATTCACTGTAGAACCTCAAAGTCCCGAGGTGAATTTTGTTGTCTTTTGTTTGTCACCTAGGAAGTTCAGAACCCCCAAATTTTGAAGTCTTGTTTAAGGCGATTGTATAGACAAAGTTTGGGGGGGTATAAATAAGAGGAATGAATTTTTCTAAGTTCATTTGTGCATTCAAGTTTTTCAGAGCTTCTAAATTGTGACCTCCCAACTTCGCGCCCCTGTGTTACTAAGTATTTTGCATGTTTTTCTCACTAGGTTGGTGGAATTTTCTCCCTCATGTTTTCATGTTTAGATCTTTTTGGTTTCTTTTACTTTTTATTAGATTTTCATTTTTGGTTTTCCTCATTTTTTGTGTTTTTCGCGTGCCCTAGTTTTCCCAACCTCAGAACCCTAGAGCCTCGAAGTTCCGGGCTGGGTAGTTTTCTTCACCTCGGATCCCCGGAGTCCTGAGGTTGGTTCCTTTGGTCGTTCCTATTTATCCTGGAACCCTAGAGTTCTGGAACATCTTCTAATTTTCAAAGTGAACTACCCCAGACCTCGGAACCCCGAAACCCCAGAGTCCCAAGGTCCTTTCTTATTGGCCTACTACTTGAAACCTGGATCCCTGGAGTTCCGAAACTTCTTCTTGATTCCTTGTTGATCTTCCCCAGAACCCCGAGGTCCCGAAGTTAAACTTTCCCATCCACCATAGAACCCTAGAGTTTGAGACTACATTTGTTTCATCCATCCCAAAATCGTGAAACCCCAAAGTTTCAGACTCTATTCATTTTATCTACCCTAGAACCCCGGAACCCCGAAGTTTTGGAGTTTGTTTTGCAAACCCATCCACCCTGGAACCCCAGAGTTCTGGACTCTATTTGCTTCATCCATCCCAGAACCCCAGAGTTCTAGACTTTATTCATTTTATCTACCCTAGAACCCTGGAGTTTCAGAGTTTGCTTTTCAAGCACATCCACCTCGGAGTTCCTAGGTTAGTTATCTTCTAGGTCAGTTATCTTCTAAGGAAGTTATCCACCCCAGAACCCCGAAGTCCCAAGGTGGATGATGTTATTGATATTTTTATCTATGCAATGGATTAATTATTGATTCTTTCTTGTAGATCGGAGTGTTTAGATGGACCCAACTTCTAGCAAGAGAGGCAAGGAGTTAGACAAACTTCCCATGACCATGAAATATCAATATCAAGGACATGTGTATATTTCAAAGCTGGATGACCAGATTAAATGGGTGACAAACATAGTGGTGGGGAACATCGATTTGGAGGATATTAAAACACAATTGGACCAACCAAGGCCAAAGGCCCCACTAAGGAGGATTAATAGATCAAGCTTGGTAGAGGCAACCATTTTTCCACAATCAGTCTAAGCTCCTGAATTCATCACGACTGTTGCATAGTTCAACAATTCAGATACAAGTAAGTGCACAGATGGTTAGGGTAGGACAGTAATTGACTTGTCTGTAGATATGTTGGTATTTCTGTTTTGTATCCCTACAAGGGATGAAGTACTCCTAACTACTGAAGAAGAATCCCTCAAGGTATGGAATAGCAATATTGCTCCAAATAATAGACATGTGAATGGGAACTGGCTAGAGGAGGAGAGAAAAATAGGGCTAAAAGCCACAGATGTTTTGAGGGCAGACTTTAAGGAGCGGCAGAAAAATTTGATTATCATGTTGAGAAAGGCCTTCACCAAGCCAGATTATAGGCATTTCCATCCCTGGATGTTCCGTTTCATGACCACTATCCTTATAGGGAAGCAATTATTCAGCTAGGCTCAAAATCCTCTTCTATAACATCCATAAGTAGATGAAGGAAGTACATCAAATGAAGAAGTTCTTTTTCACTTCCTATGTTATCTGGGTGGCTACTCGAGCAGGTAAATTCTCAGGGCTATAGGTGGAGGGCCAATTGGAAGATGAGGAAGGGCTGAAGAAGGTTTGGGAGTATTACTCACAACTCCCTCTAGACAATGCAAAGACACACTATAAAAGAATCAATGATGCCTTCCTCTTCCCTGTTATCATCAAACTCATAGGTGATAAAGGTTATGAGATTATCCCTAAAGCAATGGTGCTCATCCAAGAATGGGCATGCTGGTCCATTCAGAACCAATGCTCTACATATATTAGGGTCAGTGGGTTCATAGGGAACCCTATGCTATTGTCATGATATTGCAATGATCACATCATTTTGTTAGAATATGTCAGGAAGATGCTTGGCCTCCAATCCCTATTATCCTCGAAACATAAGGCGGGGATAAATTTCTCAGTCTCCATTAGTTATTTCTCTTGTTCAAAAATCTAGATAGCAAAGAGGGAAAAGCAGGAGCTTCAAGATCTAAATCTTAAAGAATTCAATTATGCAAGGGAGTATTATAATCCCTATGGAAATCTCACACAAACCATGCCTAAGGCATATGAGGGGCACAAGCCTATATTGGAGGACTTTTGGGAAAACATCCAAGACAATTTTGAGGTTAGAGAAAAGAATTACTATAGGCTGTCAGTACCTCAGATTAGGGATTTTGAAATACAAACTAATCTCCCCACAGAGCTGAGGGATGATGCAGAATTATTAGATTTTTTATATAAAGAACAAGAAATTGACAAGAATCCTCTCTCTCCTATAAGGTGGTCATCACATGAAGATACAGATATATACTAAATAACTCAAATGGTTGTAAATAGAACTAGACAGTGGCTCGGTTTAAGGGTTAGGCCAAGTGCTTCAAAGGGGAAGTAGAAGGAATCTACCTTAGGTTTTCCCTAATCAAGAGGTTATAAGGAGTATGCTCGTAAAACCAGGTCTAGTTCCCAAAAGAATATGTCCACTGACCCATATGAAGTTGTTGAGCCTGAAGAAAGTACCAAGGAAGTTTTGAAGAAACTTGGGGATCAAATGAGAAAATTTGAATTATTCAAAAAGGTTGTAGACTTTGGAGTGAGAGAAGGGTTGGGTGTTGTGCCACTAGCAGAGGTACTTCCTATGAGAACAATAATTGGACAAACTCTAGGAGAAGGTGCTTAGGAGAAAGAAGAACAAGGGAAAATAGATGAAAGTGCACAACCTCCTCCTCCTTCTGATATGACAAGTGCACCCACTCAACCTTTATCTACCTTCATAGCACAAGCTCCAGTTACTAATTCCCCTATGCCACCACCAGCTGATACATTAATAGTTCCTCCTAGGATATAGGGATTTACACTACCCAAAAAACTATAAGTGTTTGTAATCTTGAAATAGACTCTGACCAAGAGGAGGAACAACTTGTGGGATAACAACCACATGGAGGAGAGAAAGAACAAAATGAGGGTGAAGATTTGTTGAACAAAAGATAAATGTTAACTCTACAGGGCCGAGAAGATCTCCTAAAAGAGATACCTTTTAGGAAAGGTATGGGAGAAATGGATAAGGATGGCAAGACATTTGGGGAAGAGGTTAGTAATAGGTTAGGAGAGTTGCACAAGCAACAACAATTAAATGTTGATATTGATCTCCAAACTAGTTTGGCCTACCAAATTGCTTCATGATGTAGAGGGATCTACTCTAGAACTCTTCCAAGGGAAAAGTCACTCAAGGAGACACACCAAAGGATCCTTCTACATGCTAGGTGTTACAAACCCTCCACTCCAACTCCTATTGATCATGTCTAATCATCTCATCATTTTTCTTAACACTGCACTTTCAAGGTTTTGATGACCTACTCACTCCTTTGGACCCTACCCTAGGATCAATACTTTGTTCTTAGTATTCTCCATACTCTAACACCAATATAGACTCTTCCCACATTGTATTTGAAATTCTTACAACCCAACTAAGATCTAAACTAGGTCCACAAAACAAAAGATTATCATCGTCCTAACACTGGTTGCTTGACAGTCAGCTAATACCCCTTAAGATAGTCACTTATGAACACCCAAAAAATGGTTATACTCGATCCCAAACACTTAAGGCACTTTTACAAACATCTAGACTCTATCCACATCCCATGGCACCTTTGAAAATGTTGGAAATGAGAAAATACAACACCATAGGAGCCCAAATGATCTCTGCAAGCTGAAAAACCTGTTACAAGGAGAAGCAAGGAAGCAAATCACAGAAGAAAGAAATACACAGAAAATATGCTAAAAAAGAGAGAGCTCAATATTCACAAAATGTGTAATGTAAAAAACCTTCTTGTTCTTGTAACAGGTTTTTCAACTTGTAGAGATCATTTGGGCTCTGTGGTGTTGTATTTTCTCAACTCCAACAGAAATCAACTTGTCTTAGCAAATGACTCTCATTGCCTTATATTGTCCTAACTGTGGCAGTCTGTTGCTAACTCTGATAACTCACTGGTTTAGCCCCTCCCTTGGGAACCCCACTTGCACCAACACCTTGAGAAGTTTTTACACACACCACACAACTACCCTCTAAGCCCTCCTAGCCATATCACACTTCATCACTTTGAACAAAGCCTCTACTCGTGACTTTAACAGTCAAAACTACCTCTCTGTGACTGTAACAGTCATGAAACTCTATTGGTTGCATGCTCAATCTCCTACATGGAACCCTGCACACACCATGTACATGTAATATACACCCTTAACCTCATCCCTACCCAAAATAAGGTTTGGTTATGCATTTAAATTAGACAAACTCGAATTATCTTAGTCATTGTTTGCCCTAAGCTGGGGTTTTGGCAATTTTTACAAAAATGCAGATATCTCTTGTTAAACACAATGAAAATAAGTGCCACTAAGATAAAAATTAAATAGGTTCAATGATTTTAGGATTACATTCACTGTTCCCTCAAAATAAATAGACTTTAACCATTAAAATCACAAGGAACCAGGCTGTTACCATGAAGAAGACAGGAAAAATGCATAAAATCAAACTTTTATTGATCAAAACTCAATGCCAAGGTACATCTTCCTTTTTTGTATTGTATTTCCACCTTTTATAATGTCTTTGGTCCTTCAAGACTGAAATCCACCTTGTCACTACCCATAACTACCCTTTTTTGCAAAATCGCAACAAAAGTTGCTCAAAAAGTTGTCAAGATTGACAATTTCATTTGTCAACTTGACAATTTGAAAACTAACCATCCCAACCAACCCAAATGGTCATTAAATGACCTTTTAAACATTATTACATTATTTTATTCATTATATTACCTATTCTACTCTTTAAACCCAAAATTAGCCTATTTTCAGGCCTAATTGCCAATTTTGACAATTTTACAACTTTTGATCTTTTCATTAAATTTAATATCATTTATTCGCTTTAATAACCACATTACAATTATTGAAGACCTTAAAGGTCTTTTTTGAATCCTTTTCTCATTGAATCCTCAATAGGGCCTATCAGTGACCCTACTATACCTTGTCTTCATAGGTCTTCATAGGTGCTCCTACACCACTTCACCTCAAGGCCCTAAGCACACAGAGGAAGAAGAGGAAGATGGAGTAGAGGAACAATCAGACGTGCACATCGTGACTGCTGACATAGTGCCTCACCAAGGTGATAAAGATAAGGATGTGCCACAATGGTTAAAATTCATCTTAGCCAAAAAGAAAGGGAAAATAGTGTTACCAAAGGGTACACTACAACAAGGAATCACTAAGGAACCAAGGAAAGTTAAGAAAGCCAAGACTATGCATCATTTGTCAAGAATAGGTACTGGTAAGGTGGTTGCGGATGTAGAAGTTCCTCTATAGGCAGAAGATCAAAGCTCCCCAAAGTACCAACTGTCTAAGGTAAAACTAGGTAAGCAGACGAAGTGGGGGGAATTGAATACCTTGGAACTAGCTACCAGTGTCATCAAGGGGTGAATGAAGAAGAAATACACGTCCCATGCAGAGGTCAATGCATAGCTAGAGTAGTACAAGCTATTGTTGGTAGAAATGGGCAGGCCTTTAGATACTTGTAAAAATGATAATTTACCTTCATCCTTATCACTCCCAGAGGGAGAGGTAAAATAATTAGTTGAGGTAAGAGAGGTGGCCACCATAGCAAAATCATGGGCACAAATAAATGCCTCCAAAATTAGACTATTTTTGCAAAATACCACGAACAAATACAAGGAGGTGGTACAGGTAGGAGGAGCATTAGCTTCTTTCTCTCAGCAATGGGAATAAAAGCTCAACATGTTTAGCAAGAAGTTTTAGGTGTTGAGTAAGGTTTTGCGTCTCGGTGAAGAAGTAATCATAGAGGAGGACCTCCTAGGTGGAGACAGTTGTAAGAATTTGCAGTCTTACACATACATTTTGGAGTTGAAGATGGAAATTCTTCAGTAGTATGTGAAGGATATAGAAAACATTTGAGTTCCCCTCCTCAAGATGGTAGAAAAGTATGAAGATTTTGTAAGACAGTTACTTGGATTTTTTTGGCTAGGGATAACCAATGCAGGAGTTATGGAAGAAGAGTGGGTACTCAACTAGTGGGATGCATATGAGGCCCAACATTTTGGACCTCTGGTTTAGTTTACTATTACATTGATGGACACATATACATATTTGATTACACAATGTCAAGAGGCTATAGAGACAGTAGGGGAGTTGGAGAAGGAAAGAAAGAATGTAGAGGAATTTTTGAAAAAGTATAAATTCATAATCAAGCATGTTGTTGATCCTCATGCCGAGGTAGTTGCATTTTTCATCAACAATTATAAGTCCTATAAAAAGAAGTAGAAGGTAAATGTATAGTTACTAAAGCTAGCGTGACTTTTGAGAGAAGTTTTTGCATGACTTCCCCACTGGTACTCCAACTCACGTTCCAGTGTTGAGCAAAAGTGCATGACTACAAAAAACGTGGTTCATACAGCATGGCCTTCATAGTGCTCACCTAACCTCCATTTCCTAGTAGTTAACTGGATTATAGAGGAAGAAACTTGCAAGTTAACTATGACTCCTAGCTTTTGAGTTCTTAATTTAGATTAGGTTTATTTCCTAGAAAGTAGGGCAAAAAACCCTATAAATTGAGGAGTTTGATTCATTTGTAAGGGTCCACAAATTGATGATTTCAGGCCCACTTAGAAATTTTAGATTATTTTTACAAATTATTATGAACTTGAGTTATTTTTGTTACCCATTATTTGAAATTAATACAAGAAGAAGTTTATACATTTCTTGATCTATGCTTATGTTCTATGAGCTTGTTCTTTGTGATCCGATAATTTCTATTGTTTGAAATGAGAAACATGTTTTGATCTTCCATTTATTTCTTTATGGCTCATTCTACACACGTAAGTGGTATATGAGAATTACTGGGATAGACAATATTGTGGTGGTATTCTTTCCATGAGTCTGTAAGGTTGCTAACTTTGCAGGTTTAATGTAGGTCTCTTATTGAATGTTGATTTGGATAATATTTGATGATTTTTGGATTGCAGGGTACTAATTAAGTAGTTCGTTAAGTTTTCATTGAATTGGTTTCACTGTTATTTTCTTGTTTCCCTATCTCTTGCAATTTATTTCCATAAGAATCTTAAAAACATACAAATATAAAAAAGGAAGTTAAGTTATTAATGACTATTGGGATTTAGTTTTAACCAGCGGGCCCCTTAATAGGTACAACCAAATCAACCATTGGGATTCTCCTCACCATCAAGACCTGACTATAGAGACCTTGGAGTGATTAGTTCCCCAAAACTTATTGCTTTTCAGGAGAGGTGGTGAGTGTTCACATTGGCTACCTGAATATTGGTGAGTGTGTTAAAACAATCGTTAATAGAAACTGGCACTAGAAGGAGGAAATGATACTAGTCCCCTCATTAATTAACCACATATGGTACTTCCAAGAGACAAAATTTTAACATTCATGCAACCCAACCTCAATTATGAGCAAGACGACATTGTTTCCCAACTATACGATCTTGCTTGGGATAGTACAAGGGATTATAGTGAGTGGTTGTGAGCATGACAAGTCCTTAACAATGAAAGACAAAGAGGTATACATATAGAAGCAGAGGCACAAAGGAAACTTCTTCCACAAGAAAACCCACAACCACCTCCACAACCAAGAAATTTGAGGTATTAAGCTGGATCGTATATCATCTTTCTCTCCCAAGAGATTCTAAAAACTTCTTAGGAGAAGTTCTTCACCATCCAACTTAGTAGAGTTAGGACCCGTGACTAAGAAAAAGAGAAATTAAGCTAAGAGACATCCTTGAACATCCTCACTAGCACAGTCTTTCATACCCAATGTAGAAGATCAATTGATCCCTAGTCCTTGGCCTATCGCTGCACCTTTTATGACTCAACGCCCACCATCACCACCTTCAATGGCCTAATTTAACCAATACCACACACCACTAGGAACTGTATCAGGGGGTATACATGACTTACCTACAAACCCAGATAAATTTTGCAGTAAATTTTGCTATTTGGGGGCTAGGATGATTGATGAGCATATTAAAGCATCCAAAAATGCAGTCATTTGTAATAACATTGAACACCAAGATGTAGTATGTAGACTCTTCCCATATTCACCTAGGGAGAATGAATATAATTGGTATTTGACTCTACCAACAAATTCTATTATTGGCTAGGATTTTTTGGAGAATGCTTTCATTGATCAATTCTGAGTGTATGTTGACCCCAGAATATTGTACCATCAATTTGCCTCTCTTAAGAAGTCACCGAATGAACCTTTAACAACTTTTAATACTAGCTTTCAAAGGGCATTTAAGAGGTTACAATCTCCTTACTAGTTAGCACCCAACATAGTAATTGACTCATATCTAAGAGCTATTGACCCATGGACCGCTATGTTTATCAAGAAGAGTGTTCCTGAAGATTAAAGGGATGCCCTGGAAAAGGCCTATGCGTTGACGACCAACATGAATTATGAGTTGAACCAAACACCAAGGGGAATTAGATAAAATTTACCCATAGGAGTCTATCAAGGGAACTATAACCAATCCTCGGGGTACCCGGTAAAGTAGCCCCAACAATGAAGCCGGTGCCAATCTATGCTTCTCAACCTCAGGCTAATCAATAGTTTGTTGCCCAAGCTTTAACTTGGCAAACTAATACCAATCTCGTTCCACTCAAACACAATATGTTGGTCAAGTACAAGGGGAAAATAAACAATTTGGTAATTCTTATGTAGCAAACCAACCTCCAAATATGACACCTAAGAGTCAAGGATCACATATATCTACCGAAGTAGAAGCATTAAAGAAAATGATTTCACAAGTTACTTTAGATTTGAGCCAGTTGAAGATGAATCCTCTGACAGGGTACAACCAACATCAATCATCTAATAATCAGTGAAACTACAACAATCAAAACCAAAACCAAATGTATAACAACAATCCATAAAATAGGCAATGGAACACAAGTCCAAACAATGGTGGGTTGAACCATGATCATCCTGACACACGAGATAACCCAAATAACAAACAAAGTATTAACCTTGATGGTATGAATTTACTAACTAATTGGTATAGGTTGCATGATATAGTGGTGCATTCCAAGGTTAATTGTGCCCAGTTTAAAAAGAACATAAGGATCGCTCAGGCTAATTCTCAACCAAAGGATTGTTCTAATGAAGAACCTGAGAAAGTTAATACTGAATTGTTGGTTGTGTTGGCATTATGGATGAATTGATTATGTGTTGCATTGATGTTTTGTCATTGATGTCAACACTACCTATTTTGGTTGGTTACGGGTAGACAAGTTTTAGTTACCAGTAGAAGATCTTGTGTTACCGGTAAAGGTTTAAGGTTTAACTGACAAAGCTTTTTCTGAGAATCTTTGATAGAATGCTAAATGGTGTTGGTGTGACTTCTAGATGGAATTTAGGATGCAGAAGGTGATCCCTGATCATGCCTCAACTGATTGGAGACATCGCTTTGGCATGGTGGACTCAGATTAGGTCCAGTACCTATCTAGGTTATGGATCGGTATCATGATAATATGTTCTCTACACGTTACCGGGATGATTTATGGATTCATTATTGTTGTTTTGGTCTAAAGCCGACATGACATATCATTGTAATATGGATGTATGTAATATCTTTTAAGTGGCTGACCTAATTGGTTTAGGCCTTAGGGTTTGTATAAATTGAAGTAAGATCTCATTGTAGATAAAGGCATGGTATGGGAATAATATGTATCATGGTTGTGGAATGTAATATCATATGCGAAGAAGATCTGTTTGATCAAAGGTGATCGAATTGGGTTTATGTAAGAGATCAAAGGCCTCTGGCATTGAGATTAATTGGGACTATAATCAAGCATGGAAGATGCTATCTCTAGCAGTTCATTCTTTGGATTGTTGTCCAATTATCATGAGGTGGTTATAACCTCTCTGTAGTCAGAGAGACTCTTTTGTAATGAGCAGTATGCTCTAGGCAGTGTGCCTTCTTGCATGTGCAGGCCCCTCATTGTATCACATAATTTCTGCAGAAGTATCATCTGACTGTGGGTAGGTTTCCCATTGTGGTTTTTCCCTTTACCTAGTTTTCCAAGTAAAAATCATGGTGTTATGTGGTATGGTTGAATTGTGTTAATTCTTTCTTTCATTCTTAATTTTTATTACTTACTGGTATTTGTTTATGCTATTCCAGTATTCAATATTTGTGTGTTCCGGTTAAAGGTTATAAAGTGGTTTGATTTATATAATCTTCCCCCCCCCCCTCTCAATTATCCACCGGTTATCCTAACAATTGGTATTAGAGATTTGGTCCTCTTTTGCAAAATCTTAACTGCTTGAGGTAGATCCTATGGCAGCTAACACTTCAAATCCACCTCGCAACTATTTTCAGAAGAGAAATCCCTAACCTTGATGGAACAAATTATGGGATATGGAAAATTTGAATGGAGACTCATCTTAGATGTCTTGGCAAGGATATTTAGGAAATAGTTGAGAAAGGACACACACCTTATGATCCGACATCTGACAATCCTGCTCCTGCAAACTTGGACAAGAATATTGAAAATGATTGCAGAGCTAGAGAAGGCCTCTTGTGTGCACTTACTGATCAACAAATCATGGGATTAACTAATAAATCATCAGCAAAGGTTATGTGGGATAAATTGCAAACTTTGAATGAAGGTGATCCTACTTTCAAAATTTCTAAACTTGATGGTTATCAGGTAAGGTATGAGAACTAGAAGATGGAAGATAAAGAAAGAATTGCTACATTTATAGAAAAAGTAAATAGGATTGTCATGGGATTTGAATGTTGTGGAGGATCTCTGAGTGAAGATGAAATAGTTTCCAAAGTATTGAGAGCCCTTCCACCAACATACAAGATGAAGGCAACTGCAATTAATGAATTGAGAACAATGGCAAACATTTAGTTAACAAAGACATTCTAATTGGGAATCTTCTTTTGAGCTTGAAGAATTTGGACCTTCTAGAGTTGCAAAATTTGAACCTGCTTTTTATGCATCATCATCTACTAGCAAAAGTGATTGGAAAGCCATATATGCAAAGGAATTGGAAGATATGAGGAAAGATGATGAAGAATTTGAGCAACTTGAATCCTTATTTTCTAGAAGAGTACCTAAAGGATCGACAGGAAGTAAGTATGAAGGAAAAGAACCTTTTAAATATTTTGCATGTAATAAGATTGGTCATTTTGCATCTAGATGTCCTAAAAGGAATGCAAGATTTGAAGAAAGAGTTAAGAAATCATTTAAGCCTAATCAGAATAGATATAGATTCAAAAGTAAACAATGCTACATAGCAGATGAGGAAAAAGTAAGTGATGACTCTAAGGATGAACTGGCAGCAAACACTGCTAGTGAATCCGATAATGGAAAGGAATGGGTGTTCTATGATTTAAAGGAAGATGAACTAGAACCGGCTATTAAGAATGAAGAAAAGGCCCTAGTAGAAAAAGTTGAAGACAAGGATGAATGGGTAATTGATAGTGGATGCTCACATCATATGACTGGAGATAAAAGAAAAATTTTGTACCTGCAAAAATAAAATAGTGGTCAAGTCAGATTTGGAGATGACAAAGCATGTATGATCAAAGGTAGAGGTATTAATTATCTAGATAGAAAGCATAATATTCATAATGTCTATTATGTAGATGGTTTAAAGCATAATCTTTTAAGTGTTGGTCAATTGGTTGACAAGGGATTCCAACTTTAGTTTAAGGATAGAAAATGCAAAATCATTAACAAAATTGGTTTGGAGATTGCAACTGGTACTCAGACTGAAGGTAATATCTTTCACTTCAACACTGGTAATAAGACATGTTTGATTGCTCATATTGATGAGAGATGGTTATGGCATAAGAGGTTGTGTCATGTTAATTTTGATTGTATTGTTAAGATCAGTTGAACAAAGGAAGTTAGAGATATACCTAATATTATAAAGCCTCAGAATCCGGTATGTAAGGAATGTCTATTGGGAAAGCAAGTTAGAACTTATTTTAAGAGAATACATGATAAATCTAATGATGTACTTGATTTGATTCACACTGATTTATGTGGTTCGGCAAGGACTAGAAATGTTCTTGGTGATAGGTATTTCATGTTGATTATTGATGACTATTCTAAAATGATGTGGGTGACTTTTTCTTAGGGAGAAGTATGAGGCTTTTGAGAAATTCAAGATCTTTAAAGCTAAGGTAGAAACTGAAACTGGATTGAAAATCAAATGTCTGAGATTAGATCAAGGTAGTGAGTTCACTTCTCATGAATTTAACAGTTACCGTGAGACAAATGGAATTAGGAGACAGTTATTTGCACCTCGGACTCCTCAGCAGAATGGAGTAGTGGAAAGGAAGAATAGAACTATTTTGGATGTAGCAAGAACTATGATGATGGAAGCCAAATTGCCTCACATCTACTAGAGATAAGCAGTGAGTACAATAGTCTATACATTCAACGGAGTTCACATCAAAGGTGAAACTAGTAAGACCCCTTATGAATTATGGTTTGGGAAAACACCTACTATTAAATATTTTAGAATTTTTGGATGTAAATATTATATCAAAAGGGATGATTCAATTGGGAAGTTTGATCCTAGATGTGATGAAGGGATATTTCTTTGATATTCAATTCAAAGCAAACCATATAAATGTTATAATAAAAGATTGCAGAAAATTGTGGAGAGCGCAAATGTGAAAGTGGATGAGCAATACAAAAATCAATCTATTTCATATGACAGGGAATCAACAGTGAAAATGATCATAACTGGACCAACAATGACTCAACCAGTACAAGGCACTGAGACACTTACACCGTTACAATCAGAAAACTTAATTGTGACTGATGATCAGAACAATGAACTTGAAGTTCAGAAGACAACAAGGTATGTAAGATTAAATCATTCTAAAGATCAAAACATTGGAGATAGGAACAAGGGAGTTATGACAAGAAGAAGAATGGTAAATGAAGAGGTATGTCTTATTTCTCAAATTAAACTGGTATCTGTTATTGAATCTTGTAAAGATAAACATTGGTTAAAGGCTATGGAAGATGAATTAGATTAGATAGAGAAGAATGAGACTTGGACTTTAGTTCCCAAGCCTAAAATTAAGAATGTTATCAGAACTAAATAGGTTTTTAGAAATAAACTAAATGAGGATGGTCAAGTTGTAATAAACAAGGCTAGATTGGTTTGTAAAGAACATTCTCAAATGGAAGGAATTGATTATGGTGAGACATTTGCACCTATAGCTAGAGCTGAAGCTGTTAGACTATTTCTTGCCTATGCAGCATATAAGAACTATAAGGTCTATCAAATGGATGTTAAATGTGCATTTTTGAATGGTGAACTTGAGGAAGAGATATACATTGAGCAGCCTGATGGATTTTTACTAATAGATGATAAAGATATGGTTTGTAGGTTAAGGAAAGCTTTATATAGATTGAAACAAGCTCGTAGAGCTTGGTATGCAAGGTTGGATAAATATATTTGGAAGCTTGGTTTTACTAAAGGTAGTGCTGATAGTAATTTATATTACAAGATCACTGATGATGATATTCTGATTATTGAAGTATTTTTTGATGATATCATTTTTGGAGGAGAAGATAAATTGTGCATGGAATTCTCTAATAATATGAAGACAGAATTTGAAATGTCCATGATTGCTGAGATGAGATTCTTCTTAGGTTTGCAAATTACTCAAACTGACAAAGGCATCTTTATCTGTCAAACTAAGTATCTAAGGGAATTGTTGAAGAAGTTTCATATGGATAATTACAAACGAGCAAGTACTCCTATGGTGACTAGTGAGAAATTATCTATCAAAGACACATCTACACTAGTAAATTGAATAAGGTATAAGGCTATGATTGGTGGCTTGTTATATATAACTCAGACTAGACTAAATATTATGAATGTAATAAATATTGTTTCAAGATATCAAAGTAATCCTAAAGAAAATCATGAATGTGCAGTAAACAGGATATTCCGGTATTTGCAAAGAACAATAGAATATGGCTTATGGTATTCTAGAGATGATAACTTCACTTTATGTACATATACAGATTCAGATTGGGTAGGAGATACTGATGATAGGAAGAGCACTTTTGGTGAAGCTTTCTTTCTTTGAAAGAAATTGGTTTCATGGATCAGCAAAAAATAGTCATGCATTCATTTATCTAATGCAGAAGCTGAATATGTTGCAACAACAACTAATTGCACTCAAGTCTTGTGGATGAAGAAAATGTTGAAGGATATCAAGGTAAATTGTATTGAACCGGTAGTTATCTATTGTGATAACACTGCAGCTATTGACATCTCAAAGAATGCGATATTTTTGTTGGCATTCTACACTCTAATGAGAATGGTTGATGTTGTCATTAATGGCAACCAACTGGTAACAAGATTCTACAGGTTCATCGGCAATGCAGACATCATCTACCGGCACCAATAGGCACAAAAAGTTCATTCATCAACATCTAGTTTACACTAGCAATAAAGCATACTGACACTCAGGCCGACACAAGGCAAGTTTTGTTTATATGAATTGTATTGTAATGTAATTAATTATCTGTAAGCTGACATGATGTATTGTAAAGACTCATATATGTATGAGATCTTATAGGTCATTTTGATATGGGATAGTGTGATAGAATGGAGAATAGTAAATAGAATGTATAGGTAATTTTGTAATAAGGAAGATAGATTATGTGAGTGAATATCATTCGTCAGAAATGTTTTTGGTTAAGGTTTCTGACTGAGCTTAAACTGGTACTGAATCAAGCATTGTAGATGCTATTTTGAGCTAAACATTATCTTGGATTTAATTATCCATTTTGTAGTCAGTGAGACTCTTTCATTGAGCAGTGAGATCTAGGCTATTGGCCTTCTCTTTGGGACTATCATTGCATCTAATAATTTCTTTCTAAGACTAGATACATATCAATAAAATATAACTTTATGAAGGACAAGGTGGAAGAAAAGGAAGTCAAATTAGTTTATGTGAACACTAAAGAGCAGATTGCAGATATATTCACTAAACCATTGTCTAAGGAATCATTTGAGTATTTGAGAGATAGGTTAGGGGTATCTACCCCTCTGGTAGAGACTTAATTGATGGAGCAAACCATCATTTTGGTATGCATCATCAGCTTTATCCTTTTCTTTGGGTTGATGTAGTGATGCTACTACTCAGGGGGAGTAGTCAGCTTTGAGATTCAGAGGCTTATATTTTTGCTTTGATATTTTTGTCAGATTTCTGGCATTGATGTCAAAGGTAGAGAAATAGTGAAATGAAAAATAAATTTATAACTTTACAGAGATATTATTCATAGGGGGAGAGTTATTGATGTTCGGGAGATTGTTGGTTGTCTTCCATAGGGGGAGACTTGTTTGGCATTTCTTGGTACTTAGATGTTTTTCACATCTAGTGTTGCCATCAATTACAAAGGGGGAGATTGTTGGCATTATGGATGAATTTATTATGTGTTGCATTGATGTTTTGTCATTGATGTCAACACTAGTTATTTTGGTTGGTTACCGATAGACAGATTTTGGTTACCAGTAGAAGACCTTGTGTTATGGGTAAGGGTTTAAGGTTTAACTGGCAGAGCTTTTACTGAGAATCTTTGACAGAATGCTAAATGGTGTTGGTATGACTTCTAGATGGAATTTAGGATGTAGAAGGTGATCCTTGATCATGCCTCAACTGATTGGAGACATTGCTTTGGCATGGTGGACTCAGATTAGGTCTGGTACCTATCTAGTGTTGTATTTCACAAAGGAGATCCCCAGTATAGGACATAAAGACTTTGGATATGACATACCGGTAGGAAAACAATTATAGGAAGAATTCACCAGCATGGGTACTGCTAAGGAAAACAATACAACTGAATATTTCAAAGTTTTTCACGCCAAAATGAAAACTAGAGAAAGACTACCGTATAGTGTAGTGGATAAATATGATAAAGAAGTCTATTTTGTAATCAAGAAGGATGAAACATGGATGGAAGTTGTACTACCTAGGACTATATGGGTAATAGAAATGGGTTATGAGGTAAATCTCAACATAATTGAGACTTATACAAAAGCCCTGTTAGATGCACCTAGAGAACCAAAAAAAGAAGTTTTTGGTAGTGCTGAAATAATTGAAAGTAATGTTAAAAAAATGAAGCAAAGGAAGAAAAGAGAGAAATACATAAGAGATGCATCAAAGTAGGTAAAGGAAATCAAAGAAAATGTTATGAACATTATTGGTATATCGGCTAGTCAGCTAGAAGGACTGCAACCAGAGACACACATTTCATTGGTTGGCACATCTTCTGACAGTGAGATACCAGCTGAATTCAAAAGAGTTGAAAGGAAGAGAAAACTTTCACCGGTACCCTCTCTTCCACGCAAAATAACAAGGATCTTAAGGAAGAAACAACAGGCAGTAAGGCAACTGGCTAAGAAACTGACTCCCAAGAAGAAATAGAAACCGGTTATACAACCATTGGATAATTTGTTAAATGAAATAACTGATGATGGTAATTTGGCTAATGTGAGAAAATTGTATAACACATTCAAGGATTCAGAAAAGGAAAACATTGAAAATAGTATAATCTTACATCTGGATATATACAAGAAATTTTTAATTGAAGTTGTGGATGACTAGTCTAATGAACTATATAGAAGATTAAATGCAAAGAGGATTGCAGTAATGAAATTAGACAAGAAACTTAAAGTTGAAAAACTTCTAGCTGTACATCAGGTTAACTCAAAAGAAGAGATTGATGACCTAATTTGTGAGGCTAACAGAACCATTTTTGCTAGTGGTCACTGATAAGTAAGTTTGATGGCAGGTAGAGTAAATGAGATTGTAGAGGAAACTGCTGATAAATGGGATCTTTTTTGTGGAAAAAGAAAAACAAGAAGAATTGGATAGGCCAAAGAAAACATTCAAAGTTCAGCAGAAGGATAAGGAAAAGGGGAAAGGTAAAGTTGGTGCAATACCAAACATCAAAATAAATGACAACTTGCCACCACCTTTGGATACTGCACCGGTACATTTTGTTGATCCACCAGTTACTGAAAGTGAAGGTATCACACATAATAACACTAATCCTGATTCTGAAATTCTATTCACCATGAATGTAGATACTCAAGAAGTGAACATTGTTGTGGATAAGGCCAATACAAAGGTTAAGGATGACATTGCTGACAATGGAAACATTGTTGAGCAACCGACAGAAACTATAGAGATTGAGATCCAAACAGAGCAAATAGAACAAACATTACAAACTGAGAAACCATTGGATACTGGAATGAATACTAATGGTATAGATGATAACACAGAGAAAACTATTCAGACAGAGATATCGGCAGTTGAGCACACAAAGAAACTGACAGATAAACCAACATAGGCAAAGGTACATATTGAGGTAGTGAAACCGGTAATCACTAAGAAACCCAAACCTTTACTGGTTGAAATGGAAACTCAGACTGATCCACCAGAGGATAATACAAGCAAAATGGCTACAAATCTTGGAAGCACAGAGGTAATCAAGGTAGTTGGTCAGACATCTAGTACTTCATTAAGTGAATTCAGGCCTACTAATATGACAGAGGTACTCCTGGACTCTATCAAGAAGATAACTGACTATAATGCATTGGCTTACAATGCAATTGATGACACAATACCAATACTTAAGTTCATTGCACCAAAATGTAATATAGATCACATAAAGGATTCTTTAGATAAGTTGGACACATTGTCCAAATTCATTACTGACAATGTAATAACAGTTGATAAGGTGAATGAGGACACCTTCAAAGAGAAATTTGAAAAGGAAAATGATAAATTCTTTGAGGATAGAATAAAGAAGTGCTTAGAATATATAAACACACTTTTATCAGCACTGAATACTACAATTTTCGAATACAAAGAGTTGTACAAACATGCAAACCACATCTGTTGACAAAGGACATAGAAAAGGAAATAAGCAGAGTACAGAAGGAGATAGATGACATAGCTAATAACATAATTGGTTCATCTGAACCTATATTAGTTATTGAGAAAGAAATAGAAGGTTTTGAGGAGAAACTGGAGAAATTTGAGAAAGAGAAGGCAAGGATTAAGGCTAATGCCAGAGAACTTAAGTATAAACTTGGTCCTAGTTGGACAACCTTATCTCTCTGAGAAATGAGATCTCTAAGGAATTACTTCAAGGAGAAAGATCACCGGAAGAGCACATTCATCATCCTACCAATACAATCCAACAGACTAAGGCAACCTTAAATGACAACAATAGATTCATGCAGAGTTTAAATTTGGTTTTGGTAGACATATTTCAGATTGTAACCAATCGGTTACAAACTTTGAGGTGAATTTTTTGTTTTGCTTTGGACTCGTTTGAGAAATTTTGACAACCTTTGTCATTGATGTCAAAGGGGGAGTAATGGACAGAGAAAAATGATTAATCAGAGGAGATCATCTACTTAGGGGGAGCACATCTTTTTGGTAACTTTTTGGACTTCATTTTTTGGAAATAGTTTTTGGATTTTTCTCATGAGTGTTGCCATCAATGTCAAAGAAGGAGATTGTTGGCATTCCACACTCTTATGAGAATAGTTGGTGTTGTCATTGATGGAAACCATCTGGAAACCTTATAGCACTCATCTGGTAAAGTCACCGGTAGGCACCGGCACCAGCATAGACATCTACATACATCGGCAGACACTTCATCGACAGCGGCAACAATGCATACTAACACCCTAGCCGACAGGGAATAAACTTTTGCTTGTTGTATTTAATTGTAATTATCTTTTGTAAAGCCGATAAGGCATATTGTAAAAGATTGATATATATGTATGAGATCTTATAGATCATTTTTGAGTTGAGTAGAGTTGTGTATTAAGGAAGTATGCATGGATGATATTTTGATATAGTTGATAGCGAAGGTTTTGGTTATAGAATGAGCTTAAACCAGTACTAAACCTGACATAGTTGATGTTACTTTGAAGCAGTAAATTGTATTGGATTTCATAACCCACTTTTGTAGTCAGTGTGACTCTTATTGAGCAGTGAGCTCTAGACAGTTGGCCTTCCTACATGTCCCTCATTGTAAGTAATATGTATTCATTGGCTAGTGAGTGAATATTATGAGTCACAAATCCCACCAAGGTTTTTCCCACACCGGGTTTCCTCGTTAAACATCTTGTGTTATGGTGTGTTTTCTATGTTATCTTTATTGTTCTTGATTACTACATTAATTCTTATTTACGGGTACACTGTTTTGAAATGCAAAGCTCTTAATAAGGTTAAATATTCTACAAACAAGTTAGATATTGATTCACCCCCCCCTCTCACTATCTTTGGGACTATCATTAATCCTAACACCTAGGTTATGGACCAGTATCATGATAATGTATTCTCTACATGTTTCCAGGATGATTTATGGATTGGTTATTGTTGTTTTGGTCTAAAGCCGACATGGCATATCATTGTAATATGGATGTATGTAATGATCTTATTGTAATATCTTTTAGGTGGTAGGCCTAATTGGTTTAGGCCTTAGGGTTTGTATAAATTGATGTAAGATCTCATTGTACATAAAGGCATGGTATGGGAATAATATGTATCATGGTCATGGAATGTAATATCATATGCAAAGGATATTTGGTCGATCATAGTTGATCAAATTGGGTTTATAGAAGAGGTCAAAGGCCTCCGATGTTGAGCTTAACTGGGACTATAATCAAGCATGGTAGATGCTATATGTGGCAGTTCATTGTTTGGATTGTTGTCCAATTATATTGAGGTGGTTATAGCCTCTTTGTAGTCAGTGAGACTCTTTTGTAATGAGCAATACGCTCTAGGCAGTGTGCCTTCATGCATGTGTAGGCCCCTCATTGTATCACATACTTTGTGCAAAAGTATCATCTGACTAAGGGTAGGCTTCCCACTGTGGTTTTTTCCTTTATCAGGTTTTCCACAGACAAATCATGGTGTTATGTGGTATGGTTGCATTGTGTTAATTCTTTGTTTCATTCTTAAGTTTTATTTCTTACCAGTATCTATTTCTACTACTCTGGTATTCAATGTTTATGTGCTCCAGTTAAAGGTTATAAAGTGGTTTGATTTATATAATCTGTTGACAGTTGTAGACATATAAAAATGACCATATTCCTAAATGAATATTTTAAGTTCATTCCTCTATTTTAGTTAAATCTAATTTAACTAAATCACCCACATTTTTCTATTTAATTAAGTAAATTATTCAATTTATTTAGTTAAATTTACTTAAGCGCTTTATGTCATTTAATTGAATAAATTATTTTATGTAATTAAATCCCTTCTTCTTACCTATGCAAAAACCTCTCAATAATAAAGGGTCGGGCATCTCCATCCCATCCTCTGCCCATACCTCGCAACCTGTATATGGTTGCCAGACGATCGTATCAATATCATCCAACACTCTCCTCCAGTGTTCTAGTTTTCCCAGCTTATGTTGGACAACTATCCCTCTATATCCATATGCATACGCACACCCAACAGGCCTATCTTTTCTAGCCAATGGCCTAGCTATGGGAGTATGCTCCCACGCCCACACCTATAGCAGTTTCACTCCAGCTGATAAACTACCATAACCTAAGTATACCACCTGATGTAAATTGTTGTATAAGTGAGCTAGCATAGCTGACCCCCATGCAAATCGGCGACCTTGTGTCACCATATCCTCTAGAACCAATCCCCACCCCACTGCTAGTTCCTTTGACCTACGGTTAGGACATATGAACCCACCTATGAAACATACCAAAATTGATGGTAGAGGAGTGTAATCCAAATCCAAGAACTCCTGCCAGGGGATCTCAACCCACAAACAGTATCATCCTACAAGATCCAACAAAGTACCTTAGTCCCACCCTCCTCAGTCTGCTCATATGGTAACAATGCACCTAAAAAGAAATCTGTAGTATCGGGTAACAATCCTCAGGCATCATTGTAATCTCAGCCGTCGCCAAATGGAAGGTGTTCGTATAACTGTGCCACCTCTCTGCCAATGTTGTCAATAAACCCCGGTTCACGATGAACCGAGGTATATCTAACAACGAGGTTAGGCCACACCTCTCAATAATGTCTTTATCTGCCTGTGTCAATCGTGGTATCAATGACCACGGTCTCAGAAATCGCTCACGTGATTGAACCACTCCAAGACTCTCCTGTCCCAAAGAAAAGCAAATCCAATATCAGTTTCCTCATCAAAACATAGTTATCAAAATCAAATTCATATCAAAAACTTGAAACTTTAAAAATCTAAATCAAATTCCACATCATATCAATCTATTAAATCATATCAACTTGTAACACAACTCAAGTTTCATATCAACTTGTAACACAAATCAAGTTTCATATCAACTTGTAACACAACTCAAGTTTCACAACCATATCAACTTGTAAAACAACTCAAGTTCCACAATCAATGTAGCTTGTAAAACAACTCAAGCTCCACAATTCATATCAAACACATTCATATCAAAAACCACATCATATCAAATTTGCATCAAATCTATATCAACTTGAAAAATCACAAATCAAATCAAGTTATATTAGAATTCATATTGGACAACTCATCAAAACAATGACAGTAGCCACGCAAACCGACAATTTGTACCTACCTGGCAGAACCAGCATCAACCTACCAATTTTCTTCATTCACAAATCACACTATACCAAAAATTTTCCCTATGCACTAAACAATCTTGTCTACGCGCTAAACTACTCACCATGCGCTACCCTGTCCTTGCTAAGCGCTACTCAATCTACCCTATGCACTACCCTTTTCTTCCAAAGCGCCACATAACTTATCCTATGCGCTAAATAATCCCTATGCGCTATTTTATCCTGCTTTTGTGCTACATGTCTATCCTTATGTGTTAGGTCATACTTACGCACTATCTAGCCCTACCCATGCGACCTCCTAGAAACCCTATGCGCTAGGGATCTCCTATGCGCTACCCGTTTTATCCTCTGCGCTACCCTATGATCCTGGTCTGCTAACCTAATCCTATGCGCTACCCTAACCTACCGATGTGCTATCCTATACTTTTTGGATGTTACCCTATTTTATTCAAACTTATGCGCTACGAAACCTATCGTATGCGCTATTTCTTGACCCTGACGCGCTAACCCGACAGATCCATGTGGCAAATTGCAAAAAATAACTAAAAACTGTTGGCATTATGTGAACCGGCATGAGCCTTATGTAAATTGGCATGAAGACATAATGATATTGTATGTTGTCATTGATGTCAATATGAGACATAGTGTGAACCGACACATGAGATAAGTGAAGAAAGAGATATCGGCATATGTGTGAATCGGTATATGCCAAAGTGAAGTGGCACATTTGTTCAAAGTGAACCGGCATGCAGTTATGGGAACTGGCACATGGAAGCACTATATGACTACCGGTTGGTAAGGCAGCTTCCACTTTGGGGTTTTCGGTTGGAGTATCTCAAGTCTATGTGACTCAATTGGTGATCTTTGTGTGATGAGTTAGTAGTATGATGGAGGACAGATCGTGTTGCCACGTAAGCTTTGTGCGCGTGAAGGATCTTGCATGAAGAAGACTATTCCTATCTACCTCGGGAATGTGTGAAGTCTGTCAAATAGTGATAACGCATGATGGGTTATCAGCTGCCATGAAAATAGTGGATAATGGACGATGGAGAATGTCTTGAGATCGACTCAAGACTGGTGCATTCAATGTAGTATGTTTCAACGATTAGGATCGAACTGTTTGAATTGCTCAACCTAACAGGTTTAGGGTTTAGGGTTTTTGCTACTGACCTGTATGATCCCTATAAGGTCGATGTTAGGTTTCTATCTAAAGTTGTTGGCAAAAAGTTGTGAGTGTGTATCCAACGAAAGTGATACAAGATTCTTGCCAGAGCATAGGAGAAAAAAGATACCTACAAAGTGTATGTGCAGAAGGAAAAGAGGAGCCTAAACGGATCTGTATTAGTATTAAGTATTGTTAATAGATCATTGTAATACCTATTGATCTCTAACCACTTCAATAGTTGCAAAATCCCCTAACAGGGTAGCCTTAACTGGCTTGATTCAAAATCCCTTAAATCAGGTGGTCTTAACCGGCTTGCTGTAAATCCCTTAACCGGGTAACTTGAAGCTAATGAGTTCTGAGAAGCTAGAGAAGCTTAGGAGATCCTTTCAGCTTTTGAGTTCTTAAAATCCTCTAACAAGGTGACCCTATCGGGTTTAACCCTTAACCAGGTATCCCTTAACCGGGTGATCCCTAATAGGATCGGTTCCTACCAGAACCTATTGTAATGTTCTTAACCGGACAAGGCTCCTAATAGAGCGGACTTCTAAAGAGTTCAAAAAGCAGCTTGTGGGTATTCATCCCCACCATGGTTTTTCCCAGTTGGGTTTCCACGTGAAAAATATGTGTGTCATGTGAAATGTTTTTGTCTTGTGATGCTTTGTTTTATTTGATTGCACATGAAGTTTCTATGTTTTATGCCTGTCTATAAAACATATTGAACTCACTGTTGTGAAGATTTGATGGTTAGGTCTACTAGTTCATGCATTAGAATATTATGATATTGTGGTATTGAGCTAAGAGAAAAGCTTAGTAAGTGACCGGTTCATGACTGATTGAGTTATTCTAGATGCTACTGGTTGCACTCTATTTTACTGGTATCTCTGTTTATCAGTCATTGTGAGTGTTTGTTGTCAAACCGATTTTAGACTGTATTTGTGTCTGTACTGATTCACCCCCCCCCCTCTCATTACCGGTTTGGTACTAGTGGTTCATCATTGAGTTATCAAAAATGACAAAATAAAAAATCAAAGAGGGGTCAAAAAGGTTGACTTACCGATGGTCCATATGCGACGGGCCTCCGATACCTCCGCACGCACTCGAATCGATGAGTAGAATACGGAATCGACATGTTGACTTCTCTCCAAGTGTCACTTTCTCTCAAGTCAACAAGCACAAATGAGACAAAAAGAAAACACTTTTTTCCCTTTTATAGGGTAAATCAAAATTAGGGTTCCATGGAGGAACGTAAAAATTGCTCGTGGTCTCATATCCAACCCTATCAAACATCATTATTGAGAGATGAATCAATTTATCACATTCAACATAGACAAAATTTAAAATACAATCAAAATTTTTCACAAATAAAATTTTCAACATTTGATTTATCTCCCAAGGGGGCATTATCAGCATCATTTATCAAATCTGGGGCATGACATAAACATCTTGACATAAAAACTGATCATAACCAAATCATGACAACACATCATTTTCTTTGAATCAACATGTGCACACACGTCACTTCAAAGAGGGGCAAAATGTAGACATATAAAAATGACCATATTCCTAAATGAATATTTTAGGTTCTGTCATGCCCAAAATTTAGGGCAAGAACGGGAAAAAAAAATTAAAATTTCCACTCAAAAACAATTAAATTTGACAAATATGAAATGCACTAGCAAGTTTGTCTTAACTACGCTTAGAGTTAACTCTAATCACTAACTTAAGTACGTGAAATTTAAATTTAATTAAATGTGGAATATTACTTCAATAGTTTTATTGTTTCATCAATTTTAATCAATAAACTAATTTAGTTAATTAATTGGTGTAGATAAAATAAATCTCCAAAAGCCATTAATTGATTTTAGAACTAATTAAAACAGTCCTGGCATATAGTTATAATTTTTCTAAAATGCATTTTAATTCATAATTAAAATGTGCTTAAATTAAAATAACTAAGGTTTAATTAAGTCCATGACGAAAATCGTCCTATAAGGTTTAATCCCAAAAACCTATATCCAAGTATAATAATTAAATCTCAACTTCATTTTTTTTTATTTTTTTAAATACCCTTAGGTTGATTAAAAATCAATATTTGTCCACTTGATTATATAAACTCATATAAAATTTACAAACACTAAATAAAATGTTTAACTCTAAAATTTGCCTTATTCTTTTATATTCACAAACTCTCTCTCTCTCTCTCTCTCTCTCTCTCTCTATATATATATATATATATATATATATATATAAATATTATAACAATTCCCCCAAATTTATAAAAACAAAACCATGATATCCCTAACTAGGTATTTGTATTATAAAATACCCCATATTTTATAATTTACTTATTATTTATACTACCCTAGCCCTACGCGGGCTAGGATTTTATATTTTTTTTTTGTTTATGGTGTTATGCAAGGGGCCGAACTGATCTCTAGGTGGAGCGGTGGCCATGGCAGCAAAGGGCGAAGGTGGACAACGGTGTTCATGGAGGCGTCGTTCACTGTGGGTTTCCATAGTGGCGGCGACCACTGTGGCTGCCCATAGTGGCGGTCCTCAGGTCATCCACTGTGGACGCGGCAGTGGCGCCGTCCACTGTGGTCTCCCACAGTGGCAGCTGTAGGCCGCACCGTCCACTGTGCGAACCATAGTGGTTCAGCTTTCCCACCAGCCATTGTGCTTTTTGCACAGTGGGTTCGGCCCGAGCCCTAACCCTTCGGTTTGCTTTCTTTTATATATATATATATATATATATATATATATATTAAATGCTTAGATTAATAAAAATATATATATATACACACACACACAGATATATATATATATATATATATATATATATATATATATATATATATATATATATATATATATATATATATATATATATATATAAGTATATTTTTAGAAATGAAAGAAAATGAATTCATTTAAACTTAAATAAATGAATATAAATTTATATTTAAATACCTATATTTTAAGTGTGTATTAAATTTAGAGCATTCTTGAAAATCTATGATGTTATTCTGTATATTTGAAAACCATTTTAACAAATAAATCAAAGGCTTCAGATTTTAATAAATGTATATACATCTTTTTAATTTAAATGCCAAGCAGCTAAAATTTAAATAAGATAGTTTGTTGATTCCTCAAATTTACCTTCTGCAAGTATTTAAAATTGACAAAAGCATATAAATTTAAAATGCAACTATTTAGATCTAGAAATTATTTATTTTCCAATAATCTGTTTAACCCTAGATTTTATTTTTTGCATATAAACGAATGATAGTATTTAAATAAACTCTAACAACAACTTTATTTATCTAGAAATTATTAAAATAAAACTATAGAGATGGTTATTTTAACTTTAGACTTTATTTTCTGTAATTAAAATAAAATCATAGATTTAAATAAACTAAAATTGCACTTCCATAAACAAATCTAATTGTTTGTTTCCAGCCTTCCACTTGCATGCTAAACTATTGCATTATTTTCCTATTTAATTGCAAAAGGATAAAATAATAAAATAAATATCTTGCTTTTCGAAATATTAAATACTCAACAAAGAATTAATTTCAAAACTTTATGAACTAAATCTAGAAATATTCATTTCTTTTCTGCAGTATAACATAATACAATATTTCATCTCTTTAAAGTACATTTAAAATATGATATAACCTTCAATACAAATGGATCTCTCATTTCTATTAAATGAGGTTCTTAAAAATATTTGATAGATTTCTTTTTCAAAAAAATCGATACGACATAATTTCCAATTACATTGTTGCAACTTAAAAACATAAACTTTCCATTCTCAAATCTTTTCTGTAACAAATAAAACCAGCAACCTCTACTTGTCCTCTTTCCTTTCTTCCAACAACCTGCAAATAAATCATAGGCTATGACCATGGAGTGCTCACCTCCCAGCCTAGGCTAATTGGTAGCCACCCTCGAGCTTGGAGAACCAAGCCCTAGACATGATTACACACATGCAAACACAGTAAACAAGGGGAAAACAACTAGAAACACATTCCCAACCTAGGGCTACACTGCACCACGCATTGTGATGTCTTTTCAAGGGTGATAGTGGACCAAGTACCCTAAGGAGACTGCAACTATGGTAAAACATATAGCCACCTCATGGTAAACTAAATACATCATAAGTATAACAACCCCACATTCTTTATGCCCCCCAAGGCATTCATTCCTTATTCCGCTCCTTATGACCCCCAATGTATAAACAAACCATGCAGTAAGGGTCACATAAAATCCCTTGTGATCACTCTCATAACGAAAGCCTCTCACTCGAGGGCTATCACTTATACCACCCACAAGACCATCCTCTCTTCCAAAGAGTAGGGGGCCTTGATTACTCCCAAAGCACATAAAATGCCTTACAAAAGTAAAACATAAAACACAATAATTTTCCAAGGGAAAACATGCAAGAAAACTAGATATTTTGCACAAGATATTCTTTCAATATAACATTCAATATGAAAACACATTACAAGTAAGGTGAAACCAACCTTCAACTGCCCAAGGGTATGCTAGTTTTGTTGAGGATGAGCAGCCCAATTCACAAGTCTTTCCTTTCTACACTTAGCCAAATTCTTAATTCAAAATCTATCTTTTTCCTTTCATATTCCTTGTCTCCAAAAATGGAGAGTGGGTGATTACCCACAAAATCTCTCATTCTTGCTTAAGAAGACCCTAGTGAGAGTTCTAAAAAGTTTCTAAAACTGAAAAGGAAAGGTAGGAGAAAATGAGAAAGGGATCTCACACCCAAAAGGAAAGTTTACAACTTAGATGATCCTTCTAATTTCAATTTTCGCACAACTTGAAAAAGTCACTTTTTAGGGTGTCTAAATGGTCACATGAGAGTTGGTACATGCCTAAAATTACTCCTAACCCTTAGGTATACCTTATGGACTTTAGGAAACCCTCTTAAACTACCCCTAGGTGTCCATTTAACCCTTTTTAAACCCATCTGAAGTTAATTTTCGGGTCAAACTTAAGTTGACCATCCCAAAGATTCTTTTCCCAAGGCAATTATGGATTCACATTAAATTAATTGAAAAAGCTATAGTTAAACAACTCCCTCCAAGAGACAAATTTAAAAAACTCAAACATAAATCAACACGTGTCAAGTGACACAAAAAAAATAATTTTACAAAATTATACATGAAATCTTGTCTCTTGTTGGATTTCCACAAATAAACAAAATTCAATTTAACATTCATGCAACAATCACTTTCACGAATAAAATACAGTACAAACGGGGTGTTGTCTCTCTAAATAGACAAACCTTGGTTTTACGAACATACATAGGTATAAGTTTGGTTCTCCATAATATTTCCATGGTCACATGGATAATTTTCCTGTGCATCTCAATTAAACATTAGTAATTCCAAATAACCTCATATCATATAAAACACATGAATAAGAATTCACATCAAACACTCTGCATACAATACATACACAAATCAATACATCCTATATCCAAATAAATCCACCTAATCAATCATCATAATTCTCATAATTTTTGATCCACACATAAAACATGCATCCTATTTCTATCATCATAGTAAATTCTTGCAAATCTAATAATGACATTTATCATCTCAAATTCATCCTATTTTAGAATCATATAGAGTTCTATAACATAAAGCATATAAATGAAGCATCGACATATAGCAATGTTATCCAAATCATGGAATAATATAAGTTCTAAATTCATAATGCATAAAAATGTACACCTCAAGGTGAAATGATTACGTAACTTGATTCAATTACTTTTCTCACCATTCTATCTTTCTAACATAGTCCATTCTATTGTATTATATAGCATTTATTAATAGGGTCAAAACATGGTCAACTAAGTTAATCAAAGCTTGGTTTGGGGAAGGCCTTACATCCTCCTCCCCTAGAGATGGACTTACTCCTGGAAGTCACATGAGTAGAATTACGAAGTAGGGACGTAACATTTCCCACAGTTTCAAAGAGTTCCTCAAAATCTTATCTTGCCTACTAGAAAGTTGAAATACCAAAATCAACTTATTTTTGTAATTAACTTACTATCTACACAAGGTTAAATTCTTAGTATTTTTATTACATTTCCCTTAAATCTCAGGTAGGTGTTTACAAAGTTCTATCTTCCAACAACTTACATTAATGTGCCATCCAAACTATATCAATAACACACATCAACTTCCACAATCAAGGTTGCACATATTGAATTTCTAGGAGTCCTACTTTGTTTAGGATTTGTTTTAAAGCATGTTTATCCTACTGTATTCTTGTCCAAGCATGTTACTTAAGAAAATTGTCATCACACTCAGCCCAAACGAATCTACTTATTCTACATCAAGGGACCTCATTAGGGTGTTAATAACATATTTGCTAACCTATCCTAAGTGCATAATTTCTTCCAACAAGGCATAATCAATTTTAGGTCCTCCAAATCTGCCCCTATATAGGGTAGTTTTCTACCACTAAGGATTAAAATGTTTTTATATTTCTTGGCACCAAGGTTCAAGTTTCATAGGGTACATTATTTGCAATTCCCAAACATTAAGGTACATAACAATCCCATTCTAAGGGAGTGATGATATTATTAATACTTATTTTAGATATCATCCACGCAATCATCTCCATACACATGCTAAATTTACCAGTCGACAATCATTACTTTCACAATTCATTAGGCCTAGATCACACTATTGTTATAAATTTTCCTCTTTCAGGTTATTCTCAATTAATTTTATTTAGGAGGATCTTCCTTCTTTTATCTTGATTTGATAAAATATATCCTTTGTTAATTCTTTGTGCCTAATTTCACTCCTTGCGGTAACCTCTCGGGACACACTATCAGTGGTTCAATGAACATGATAGATATTACACAAATCACATCACCAGGGCTAGCTATATTAACCATAAAAATGACCACTTGACACTTTAAAAGGTCAAAATAAAAATTACTTTTACCAAGTTCATTCAAAAGAAGAAAAATGTCGGCAATTGAAAGATATTAAAACTAGAAACATGGCCAGTGTCATAGTTCCAATAAAAAGAAACATAAATTTAGTGGTCCTCTCGTCATAAATAAATAAAAAATAAAAAAAATAAAAGAAAGTACTAGCCCCTAGGTCACAATATACTTTTCAAAGAAAGTTGAAAATACTAACGAATCAAAACTCGAAACAAGATGACCATACTGGTCATACCCTAGGGAGTAACCGCAACACATCACCCAAGATCACATGTCCTGAGTGTGTTAGGAAGTGATTGTTAGACTCTTAAGGTTCTTAGATTCTTTTTAATCCTTTATAGATTTATGAAATAAATTCTTATACGCAAGAGATCTCATTCATTTTTATAAATCATGTTCCATTTTAACCTTCACGTGCTTATTATTTCAAGTGACACTTTCCGATATAATCTACTATCTATTTAGGGTTATTAACATCCTTAATTATATTCTAACAGTTGCTTGCACTAACTCTACCATTCTCCATCCATTCCTCTTGCACTAATTTTTTTTTTGAACCCTTAATTATATGCAATCTATGGTTAATTAGAGGTTAAAGCTTAACAAGCTGATCCAATGAAACCTTAGGTCTCGATAAAACTCCTAGGCGATAGGATTAAGAAAATTACTAACATAACGATTACGATAACTCCTATTATCAAGCGGATCGAATAAATTTTATAAGGGCAATAATAATTTCACTCAAGAGTCCCTTTCATTTCAGTTGCATTTAATAGTACTTAATTAGATCATCTTCTACTAAATAGACATTTATAAAGTTACTTGGTTGAATATCAATTATTTAATAAATATACAGTTTCCTCCATCCTGTTAATACATCCTTCCTTGATAACTTAATTTAATATGGCTTCTATTAATTATCTTAATATGCTAAACCTTGATTCAATGCTACGTGTTAGCTCGAGTATCGACACTTCCATGTCTTACACACACGGTTGATAGTTCGGTACAAAATTGATGCTTGTTTACTTAGAACCACTTAGGATTTGTTTTCTAGGGACATCATTTGTTTTCTTAGCACCTTATGCTAGCTCCTTGTATTTTCACCTCTAACATTCACTTGCCTTCATTAGGTAGGAGCTTGTTGTCAAATTACTAACACATTTGGGGTGGAATTATTGTCAAGTAAGATTGATAACGATTGACAACCATTCCTACCCACACATTTCATGACCTATTTCAAACAACTCGGAGAGTGGACTTATTCTCTCCTACTTCATTTATGCAACTATGAAATCAAGGGGGTGTGCACTCGAAAAGTGACCAACACCCATCCTTTTAATTAAAATTTAGTAAAAGGGAAGTTATCTCGTTACGTATTACTTATTTATATTTACTTACTAGCCCATTTCCGGCATATCACAACCTTCGATTTGATTCAATCTACAAAAAGCCACCTTATCATCATAATATCTTGTTACCTAATTATGGTATAACTTAAAAGTGGTCCAATAATTACCAATGTCTTAAGACTCCCATAACTTTCCAAGTTCTCCCTTGGCTAACCACAAAATTCGGCTCCTTACCAATGTTCTCATAAAATATTTTACACTGCCAACTAATTCTCATTAAAAATTTGGTATTATATTATTGTTATACTATATTTCCATAAGCCATTTCCATCCGCATGTTGCTTCATCCATACTTAATGTTTTTCACATAATTTTACATTTGAGTGCCATAATTTGCAAAACTTCTTCGATTGTGCCTAGTAGTTAAATTGTGTTACATGTTGTCTTGTACCTAGTGAATAACCATGATTGGGTTGCACTTTTCTTCCTAGTTTTCTAAATGACTATTAGTTACTTATTCCTAGACTATAAGATCCTAATAATTTTACACTCCTTGCACTTCAATGGGGATTTTTGTACGATTCCCAAATCAACTCTACTCTCTCTTCCATTATTTAATTTCTCCAAGATTATCTTCCCATAAAGGAATTAGTTGAGGTTTTACTTGCTTGTTTCCCCAATTATATAACCACAGATGAACTTAGGGTTTATTGTAATTACGTGTTTTCACCCAAGAAGTTCATGCCTCCTTTCTCCATATTTTACTCACCTATAGTATCGCTAGGGTTTTCCGATCAAGGGGATTGCCATTCATCAATTTAGTTCTTACCTTCAGGATTATCCAACTCTAGGTTCACTGTATTGCTACAAACATTGTCTAACAAATGCTCTTAATAAGAAATCCAATATGACCACACTCTTAAGGTACCTAGTCATTAGGATAGGTTAATGCTTCTTTCTAAGATTCGCAAGAGTTTCCTTTTAACTCTTCTTCATTTGTGTCTCCAATGACGGCCTTGATCTTTTTAACCATCATAATTTTACATAGCTTAAAAACTTAACTTGAACTGTCTCGATCTTATTTATCTTGTTTATTGTGCCTTTATCTTAGGTCTAACTATCTTGCTTGACTTGCCATGTCACGCACATATCTCGATGGAAGGCATTCTCTTAGTTACCATCAAGAGTATTTTATTGAATAATTAACTCCTCATACTTGATTTGATTAGGGCAATTATTCTATTTAGGTTCCAATTGAATGGTACCCCATAAGTACTAAAGAGCTAAATTCTGTGATTATACACCGAAAATACTTCATACAAATAAATAATTGAAAATTTCGTAGCCTTTGGGGTTTTATTTAAGCCATAAATATTACGACTAATAAGTTCAGATTTCAGGGCTTTTAGTGACCCTTGGAACCCCTTGAATTGATATATGTTGATCTGTTCATTTAAAAGAATTTTTCACTTATGTTTCTCTTTGTTATTTCACAAGTTTCCACCTAGGTGTTATACTTCAAGCCATAGTTTGGTTTCAACTAAGTTATGAATGTAGCCCATGTTCACCAATGTTTGAACCTGGCTCTGATATCAAAATGTCATGCCCAAAATTTAGGGCAAGAACAGGATTTTATTTTTTTAAATTCGCACTCAAAAACAATTAAATTTGGCAAATATGAAATGCACTAGCAAGTTTGTCTTAACTACGTTTAGAGTTAACTCTAATCACTAACTTAAGTACGTGAAATTTAAATTTAATTAAATCCGGAATATTACTTCAATAGTTTTATTGTTTCATCAATTTTAATCAATAAACTAATTTAGTTAATTAATTGGCGTAGATAAAATAAATCTCCAAAAGCCATTAATTGATTTTAGAACTAATTAAAACAGTCCTGGCATATAGTTATAATTTTTCTAAAATGCATTTTAATTCATAATTAAAATGTGCTTAAATTAAAATAACTAAGGTTTAATTAAGTCCATGACGAAAATTGTCCTATAAGGTTTAATCCCAAAAACCTATATCCAAGTATAATAATTAAATCTCAACTTCATTTTTTTATTTTTTTTTCAAAATACCCTTAGGTTGATTAAAAATCAATATTTGTCCACTTGATTATATAAACTCATATAAAATTTACAAACACTAAATAAAGTGTTTAAATCTAAAATTTGCCTTATTCTTTTATATTCACAAACTTTCTATATATATATATATATATATAAATATATAAATATTATAACAATTCCCCCAAATTTATAAAAACAAAACCATGCAAACCCTAACTAGGTATTTGTATTATAAAATACCCCATATTTTATAATTCACTTATTCTTTATACTGCCCTAGCCCTACCCGAGCTAGGGTTTTATATTTTTTTTTTTGTTTATGGTGTTATGCAGGGGGCCGAACTGATCTCTGGGTGGAGTGGCGGCCATGGCAGCAAAGGGCGAAGGTGGATGACGGTGTTCATAGAGGCATTGTTCATTGTGGGTTTCCACAGTGGCGGTGACCACTGTGGCCGCCCATAGTGGCGGCCCTCGGGCCGTCCACTGTGGACGCCATAGTGGCATCGTCCACTGTGGTCTCCCACAGTGGTGGTTGTAGGCCGCACCATCCACTGTGTGAACCACAGTGGTTCGACTTTCCCGTTGGCCACTGTGCTTCGCATAGTGGTTTCGGCCCGAACCCTAACCCATCAGTTTGCTTTCTTTTTTTTTTAATATATATTAAGTGCGTATTAAATTTAGAGTATTCTTGAAAATCTATGTTGTTATTTTGTATATTTGTAAACCATTTTATCAAATAAATCAAGGCTTCAGATTTTAATAAATGTATATACATCTTTTTAATTTAAATGCCAAGCAGCTAAAATTTAAATAAGATAGTTTATTGATTCCTCAGATTTTACCTTCTGCAAGTATTTAAAATTGACAGAAGTATATAAATTTAAAACGCAACTATTTAGATCTAGAAATTATTTATTTTCCAATAATCTGTTTAACCCTAGATTTTATTTTCTGCATATAAACGAATGACAGTATTTAAATAAACTCTAACAACAACTTTATTTATCTAGAAATTATTAAAATTAAACTATAGAGATAGTTATTTTAACTTTAGACTTTATTTTCTACAATTAAAATAAAATCACAGATTTAAATAAACTAAGATTGCACTTCCATAAACAGATCTAATTGTTTGTTTCCATCCTTCCACTTGCATGCTAAACTATTGCATTATTTTCCTATTTAATTTCATAAGGATAAAAGAATAAAATAAATATCTTGCTTTTTGAAATATTAAATACTCAACAAAGAATTAATTTCAAAACTGTAGGAACTAAATCTAGAAATATTCATTTCTTTTCTGCAGTATAGCATAATACAATATTTCATCTCTTTAAAGTACATTTAAAATATGATACAACCTTCAATACAAATGGATCTCTCATTTCTATTAAATGAGGATCTTAAAAACATTTGATACATTTCTTTTTCAAAAAAATCGATACGACATAATTTCCTATTACATTGCTACAACTTAAAAACATAAACTTTCCATTCTCAAATCTTTTCTGTAACAAATAAAACCAACAACCTCTACTTGTCCTCTTTCCTTTCTTCCAACAACCTACAAATAAATCATAGGCTATGACCATGGAGTGTTCACCTCCCAACCTAGGCTAACTAGTAGCCACCCTCGAGCTTGGGGAACCAAGACCTAGACAGGATTACACACATGCAAACACAGTAGACAAGGGGAAAATAACCACAAACACATTCCCAACCCAGGGCTACACTGCACCACGCATTGTGATGTCTTTTCAAGGGTGGTAGTGGACCAAGTACCCTGAGGAGACTGGAAGTATGGTAAAACATATAGCCACCTCATGGCAAACCAAATACATCATAAGTATAACAACCCCACATTCCTTATGCCCCCAAGGCATTCATGTCTTATTCCCCTCCTTATGACACCCAATGCATAAACAAGCCATGCAACAAGGGTCACATAAAATCCCTTGTGATCACTCTCATAACGAGAGCCTCTCACTAGAGAGTTGTCACTTCTACCACCTACAAGACCATCCTCTCTTAACAAGAGTAGGGGGCCTTGATTACTCCCAAAGCACATAAAATGCCTTACAAAAGTAAAACATAAAACACAATAATTTTCCAAGGGAAAACATGCAATAAAAATAGTTATTTTGCACAAGATATTCTTTCAATATAACATTCAATATGAAAACACATTACAAGTAAGGTGAAACCAACCTTCAACTGCCCAAGGGTATGCTAGTTTTGTTGAGGATGAGTAGCCCAATTCCACAAGTCTTTCCTTTCTACAATTAACAAAATTCTTAATTCAAAATCTATCTTTTTCCTTTCATATTCCTTGTCTCCAAAAATGGAGAGTTGGTGATTACCCACAAAATCTCTCATTCTTGCTTAAGAAGACCCTAGTGAAAGTTCTCACAAGTTTCTAAAACTGAAAAGGAAAGGTAGGAGAAAATGGGAAAGGGATCTCACATGCAAAAGGAAAGTTTACAACTTAGATGATCCTTCTAATTTCAATTTTCGCACAACTTGGAAAAGTCACTTTTTAGGGTGTCTAAATGGTCACATGAGAGTTGGTACATGCCTAAAATTACTCCTAACCCTTAGGTATACCTTATGGGCTTTAGGAAACCCTCTTAAACTACCCCTAGGTGTCCATTTAACCCTTTTTAAACCCATCTGAAGTTAATTTTCGGGTCAAACTTAAGTTGACCACCCCAAAGATTCTTTTCCCAAGGCAATTATGGATTCACATTAAATTAATTGAAAAAACTATAGTTAAACAACTCCCTCCAAGAGACAAATTTAAAAAATTCAAACATAAATCAACATGTGTCAAGTGACACAAAGAAAATACTTTTACAAAATTATACATGAAATCTTGTTTCTTGTTGGATTTCCACAAATAAACAAAATTCAATTTAACATTCATGCAACAATCACTTTCACGAATAAAATACGGTACAAACAGGGTGTTGTCTCTCCAAATAGACAAACCTTGGTTTTACGAACGTATATAGGTCTAGGTTTGGTTCTCCATAATATTTCCATAGTCACATGGATAATTTTCCTGCACATCTCAATTACACATTAGTAATTCCAAATAACCTCATATCATATAAAACACATGAATAAGAATTCACATCAAACACTCTGCATACAATACACACACAAATCAATACATCCTATATCCAAATAAATCCACCTAATCAATCATCATAATTCTCATAATTTTTTATCCACACATAAAACATGCATCCTATTTCTATCATCACAGTAAAGTCCTACAAATCCAATAATGACATATATCATCTCAAATTCATCCTATTCTAGAATCATATAGAGTTCTATAACATAAAGCATATAAATGAAGCATCAACATATAGCAATGTTATCCAAATCATGGAATAATATAAGTTCTAATCCATAATGCATAAAAATGTACACCTCAAGGTAAAATGATTACGTAACCTGATTCAATTACTTTTCTCACCATTCTATCTGTCTAACACAGTCCATTCTATTGTATTATATAGAATTTATTAATAGGGTCAAAACATGGTCAACCAAGTTAATCAAAGCTTGGTTTGGGGAAGGCCTTACAAGTTCATTCCTCTATTTTAGTTAAATCTAATTTAACTAAATCACCCACATTTTTCTATTTAATTAAGTAAATTATTCAATTTATTTAGTTAAATTCACTTAAGCCCTTTTATGTCATTTAATTGAATAAATCATTTTATTTAATTAAATCCCTTCTTCTTACCTTTTAATTAAATTTACATTTAATTAATAGTCTACCCCAAATTGAATAAATCTAATTTATTCAATTTCCCAAATTGCAACCAAATTGAAATAAAGTAATTTATTTTAGTTAATTCTATTTTCCCTCACCCACTTGCATTTTCCTACATCTCCTACTTGCATCCTAAACCCTATTCCTAATTTCTTCTAGAATCCATCTAATCCTAATCAATTAACCCCAAACCCATCCATTATCCCTTTTCCCTAAATTTGAGAAGGTCACTTCTCAAATTTGGAGTAAAGTCTTCAACGGGCATTAAATCCTTTATCCATTCAACAAGATAACTTGTTGAATACCCCCAAATTTGGAAGGACTCTTACAAATTTGTCCCCAAATTCTTCAAACCATTAATGGTTAACTAACCCTTAGTGGCATGGTTAGACACTTTTTGACTAACTTAACCTCCATCTAACCCAAGGGTCTCATCAAGCATTTATTGCTTTGACCATGGTTATTCTTTTAACCTTTGCACAAGAGTTTACCTCTTGGGTAAAAGCTTTATCCAATGGATAACCCTAACCTAACCTTAAGCCTTACCTCCTAGGGTAACCATGAGGTCTTCTCAAGCATTTAATGCTTCTTACCTCTCCTCTCAACCAACCTTATGTTGACAATTGTCACCATTTCACTAGTGAAAATTGAAAACATGGATTGACAACTTTCAAATTGGACCCTTGATTAACTCTTTCAATCCTGACCATCCATTGCCCTATTTTTACTATAAATAGAGCTCTCATTCCTCCATTTTCATCTATGCAAGCTTTTAGTATCTCATTTATGCTCAATTTTATTAACACATCTAGCCTCTCTTTGTAATAGGAATTAATCTAATAAGCATTTTAGACTATTTCCTTTATCATTAGCTTAACTCATAAACTAGTATATCATGTTAGGATAGTCTTGTTACTAATTTTTTCATCTTATAATCTAGTTTATTGCATTTGTAGAATTATGCATAGATAGGATGCATTTTCATAACTAAATCAATCATAAGCATCCCTCATTCTTGCATTTGTCATCCCTAAGCCACTTTGCTCAGTGATCTAAGAGAAAAGGCATTGGCTTGAGGGACCTTGTGAGATAGAGAACCATGGAACCAACCTTGGGAAGTTGAGTCAATCTTCATGACTCCATAACTTGCACCAAGAAGTCTCGTGGGTGTGTGGGCAAGCCTCTTTGAGCTTCATTTTTCACATTTTAAGTTTCATCGCCCCGCTTTTCTTGCATACAATAGCTGATTCACCCCCCCTCCCCCTCTCAGTTGTCCACTGGTTATCCTAATAGGTTGACATGTTCCTATGCAAGGAGTTTCAAGCTGAAGCTGAAGGTGAACCGTATTTCTATGATGCTCAAGCCTTTCAGACCAGAAATAATTATAATCTTAGGAGTCAAGGCAAGGCTCCATTAACAAAACCACCTCCCCCAAAGGGTGGATTTGTACCTCCCAATATGAATGCAAGTAACAATCCTCCCCTTCCTCAGGCTTTTCAAGAAACATGTCCTAGACAAACTCAAGGGAACGAATATGTTTTCAAAGGATCTTTTGATGTTACTACCACCAATATGTCCCTAATGGAGGTACTGAGATATTGCCCTGAATAGTTGAAGGCTCTCCTTAAGAAGTTGGAACTATTGGAGTCTCAAAGCAATGAGGTTAAGATGGCTGACTTGAATGAAGTAAATGCCAATGTTAGTAGTGATGAAATTGAGAACCCACCATTTTTACTTAGTTTGAACATATGTGGGAAGAATCTGCACAATTGTTTCGTAGATTCAGGTGTTATTGAAAATGTAATGCCATACTCTATATGTCAGAATCTCAGTCTCAACCGGTGCATGCAAACAGAAAGGTGATACAATTGGACAAGATTGAGGTTAATGTAATTGGAGAATTAAAAGATGTATACATCCAGTTGGGTGTTGATCCATGTATATCCTGTTACATTAACATTCAAGTGGTGGATATTGAAGAGGTATATGGGATGCTTCTTAGTAAGGATTAATTAAAAACTTTGGGAGGCTATTTCTCAACTTATCTTACATACTTATGGCTTCCATGGATGGGAGTGAGTAACTAGATCCAAATTGATAGTGAACCCAAGTTAAAGAAATTGGTCACAGATTATGGAGCTCCCAATGACATGGCATATGCTGAAGTGATCCCAAAACTCTATAGAGTAAATAAAATCCTCATTTTCTTCACACCTGCCATTCCCTAGTTACGTCAAGTGGATATGACTCCATATAGAGGGTGGGTCAAAGGTTTCATTATAGTAGTAAAACAAGGGATGTATTTGCTAGGGGATACTATGAAAGTACAAAATTTGTTGCTTCCAAAATGGTGTCGAATACATCATGAGGAACACTCAGAGATATCTTGTATCCCATGTCAGAATGAGGTCACAAAGTTGATGAGCCCAGTCCCATGTGAGGATATTGATTATGTCATCAACATAGAAGAAACTCAAATTCCAAGTCATGAGGGAGTAATACCCCAAACAATGAATGTTATAAAATAAACTTCCTAGTCAGGATAATGCAACAAGGATATCCTCATGGTTGAGATTGGTAAAGAAGAGAATAAGGATAATATGCCTAAGCAAGAGAATCAAGAAACTCAGTCCCAAGTACAGCCTCAAGTAGAGTAGTCCACTCATGATACCCTTAAAGTACTCTTCCAACCTGTAATTGAACAACCTCATGTGTTGTAAGACCTTGAACTCAAGAGATAACAACCACCTTCAGAAACTAATCTAATCACTGATCCTAAGGTGAAGAATGTAAAGAGACTGAAAGATGAAGTATGGTTTCTAAAGTTTGATGGGTCTAGATCCAAGCAAGGTAGTGGAGCAAGCGTTGAGTTAACAAGTCCCAAAGGAAAAACCTTTCTAGCCTCCTACCGACTCCAATTCCCTTGCACTAATAATATGACAGAGTATGAGGCCCTAATTAGAGGACTACTCTTCACTCATAAGAAGGGAGCCAAATTCTTAAGAGTGCAAGGAGATTATGAATTGGTGGTTAAACAAGTAAGAAGCCAATACACATGTCATGACAAAAGGTTAGAAGCATATAGGAATAGAGTATGGGGGTTGGTTGAGTATTTTGATGCTTTCAATATTCAACTAGTGCCTAGGAAACTAAATGGGATATCACATGCATTGGTTGTAGCAGCAAGTACACTGGAACTAATGAGTCAATCTCCTTTGAAGATTTTTTTTGTAGAGTTTGTCTCCACACCTGCTATGCCCAATAACATCAAACACTTTCAAGTCTTCAAGGATGATACTGGCATTCTAGTGTTTCTTGCTAATTCAAGGGATTTTGAAGAACAAATCATTGATGAGAAGGATAGATCAAATGATCCTGATGAAGGGGGTGACGAAGAAATTATGAATTTGCCTACAAACGTTATTCCCAAAAGTATGGTCACTCTAGAGAGGCTTTTCGATTCTGATCCTAGGGTAAAAGAGAGATTAACAACAGATTTAGATGTTGGGAAATATGAACCACATAATATTGGTCTAGAAGGCCAAGAGAAGATAGTGTACATTGATAAGATTTGTACTCACAATGAAAGAGAGAAAATTCTGCAAATCTTAAAAGAATACATTGATGTTATAGCATGGGGATAAGAAGATCTAAAAATTTTTGATACATCAATCATCACTCATGTTATACCTTTGAAACCCAATATAAAGTCATTCAGATAGAAGCAATGACCAGTTAATTCATTGATAAAACCCTTGATTTTCAAGGAAGTTCAAAAGCTACTCTCTGCTAGGATTATTTTCTCACTATGTCACTCTACTTGGGTTGCCAATTTGGTGCCAGTAAGAAAAAAGAATGGGGAAATTCATCTTTGTGTTGATTTTCGCAACCTCAATAAGGTGTCAGAAAAGGATAATTACCCGCTTCCTTCCTTAGATGAGATATTACAGATTGTTAATGGTTCACAAATGATGTCATTCCTAGATGGTTATTCTGGATATAACCAAGTTTTGGTGAACCATGAAGACTGAATGAAAACAACGTTTACTACAAAGTGGGGGACATATGCATATTGAAGGGTGTCATGTGGGTTAATTAATGCTAGAGAGACATTCCAAAGAGATATGGATACAACTTTTAAAGATTTGATTGGCAAATGTATCATTATATATATGGATGACTTGACTATATTTTCTAAAGTCAGGGAAAATCACTCGAACCACCTCTGCAAAGTTTTGGAGAGATGCTGAAGATATGGGATTTACCTTAACCCCAAGTGTGTATTTGGGGTGGCTAAAGGAAAGTTCCCCGATCATGTAATCTTTGAAATGGGGATATCTATAAACCCATATTTAGTAGAAGCATTGTTGAAACTACAAATGCCTGGCAGTAAAAAGGAGAAGAGATCTTTCTTTGGGAAGATCAATTTTGTCAAAAAATTTATCACCGGGTTTACAGAGATAGTCAAGCCATTAAATGAAATGATGAATAAGCATGCTAAAATTGAATGGACTACTAAAGAAAAAGAGGCTTTCACCCAGATCAAGAAATCCATCGCTAAAGCTCCCATATTAACTAGTCCTGACTATACTCTGTTGTTTTATATATATTCTTTTTCTTTGTTACACTCAGGAGTGGTTGTTTAGACACGAAGGCAAGCAGGAGATGAGAAACCCATCATATTCATGAGTCCCCCTTTCAAGAGTTTTGAGGTGATATATTCTTCTCTTGTCAAACAAGCTTTTGCTTTGGTAAGACCATTCAAGAAATTCAGGCATTATATCCTAAGGAATAAAATCTATGCGATTGTACTTGATCAAGTGGTTAAGTCACTACTTATGCAGTTAGAGCTAGCAGAACATCGAGGGAAATGGATGGCTATTTTACAAGAGTTTGATCGGGAGATGCATCTAATAAAGTTAGTTAGATTTCAGGGTTTGTCTCAAGCTATGGCGGCTAATATTCCTCAAATCTAATGCCAATAGTATATGTTGCAGTTATTCACTTAGGACCCATGGTACACAAATTTAGTTTTTATTTTGTTGAATAATAAGTGTCCTGAGGGTTTGACAACCACGCAAAGACGATCTTTAAGGCTCAAAAGTGTCAATTATATGATCAAGCATTCCACACTTTATAGGAAAAACTATGAAGGTATTTACCTTCGATGTCTTGATCATCAAGAAGCCCATAAAATTATCGAGGAGTTCAATGGGAAATATGGTACAAGTCATGGGTCAATAGATGCCACTGCACATCAATTTTTGAAGGTTGGCTATTACTAGCCTAGTATTTTTAAGGATACTCATGATCATGTTCGTTGCTGTCATACATGTTAAACCGCAACTTCCAGAGAGAGGAATCCCGCCATGAATCTCCAACCAGTGTTTGAGGTAATACCGTTCACCCAATGGGAATTGGATTTCATAGGTGTCATTAATCCTAATTCGTCTACAGGACATAAGTTCATTCTTATAGCAACGGATTACTGCACCTGATGGACGGAGGACATAGCATGTCAAAATGCTACTACGGAGGTTGTCCTGAAATTCATTGAAGAATACATCATCGCCAAGTTTGGTATGCCATTCTCTCTAGTATGTGACAAGGACCCTACTTTTACTTCTGCATAGTTGATACAATGGCCATATGAGTATAAGGTGATATTGAAATTCTCATCCAATTACTATTTGTAAGGTAATGGAGTAGCTGAATCCATGAACAAGAACATTCTGGATGTCATTAAAAATCTACTCGAGAAGAATCCCATGGATTGGAACAATCAATTGAGATGCGCCTTATGGGTTGATCAAACCAAAGTTAAAGTCACCTTGGGAACTTCTCCGTATTACTTTTCCTGATCAATTTATAAATACCTATCCTCTAGTTAATGAAAGAACTTAAAATTGAGGATCAGGTAGAGGTTCATCTCCTAAATCTGTTTAAACTTGATGAGTAAAGGATTAATACCCTACAACACTTCGCTAAGCATCATGTTGTTCTTAAGCGATGGTTTGACAAAAGAGCCAAGGTGAAAGACTTTCAAATCTCTAACCTAGTTCTGTTATGGGATAAGGCCAAGGAGAAGAAAGGTGATCACCATAAGTTTGAAAGGTTGTGGTTAGGTCCTTACCAGATAGCCAAAATTTTAGGAGAGAACACCTTTAGGTTAAGCTATTTGACTGGAGAACTTGTACCATTGCTCGTTAATGGTTAGTTAGTCAAGCACTATTTCAATTAATCCCTAGTAAAGATTGACCTATTTTGCTATAGTAGATTAGTTTTTTTTTGTTTTGTTTTCACTTTGTTGCTTACCTATTTCCCATTTGTTTTTGTTTCTTTGTTTCGTTTCATTCATTTTCATTTTGTTGTATTGGGATATATATTTATTCTCAAGGATTCTAAAAGGTAGGTGTTCTTTTCATAATAGGTTGCCAAATTTTGAGAGACTTCGACTCTTTGCTCTTTACAACTTCATTATTATTTGGTTAATTTTGAAACCTTTGTCTACACTCGTTCAAGGCGGTATATAATGGTTTAAATATGATTTGAGTTTTTGACACTCAATTGGAAAAGGCTAGCTTGATTACTAGAACTATCATCACACTAAGATACATCAATTTTTTTTGTAAGATATCAAATGAACTTGTTTCCAAGTGAAAAATCAAAAGTTAGTATATTTCACATTGTCCATCATGGTTCCCAACCTAGTAATTAGACTTCAATGTTTGAAAGTTTCTTAAAAGGTTACTAAAGAAATAGTCCTTCTATATTTCACGATGTTTTCAAAAAAGAAAAGAAAGACACAAGAAATGATCCTATTAAAGAAACTAAACTTGGTTGTTTCAAGTAACCTCCACTGAGGCTATGGGCACCTAGCTAGCAGTGGAGCATTGTTTGACGGGAACCAGAGGTATCTCTATCGGGGCTATGAACGCCTAGCTGGTAGCAGAGCTATGCCCAAGATGACCTTGCATGAAACACATTGGTTGATTTCACCTATGTAGCTTGGGCCAAGTTTCCTCTATTTATCTTCATTATTGAAAACAATGGCGTAATAAATCATACACACACACTTAAGAGTTAATCTTGTTCAGTTTTGGACTTGGTTGTTTATTAATTAAGTCACTCATCTTTTTGCTCTTATATCTCCTTTTGAATGATAGTAGCCTTAGGCGTCAGGTTAACTAGAGATTATGAAGTTCTAAATTGCCTAGTGTCATTTTTCCCAAATAGTCGCTATTTGTTATGCCTTGCATACCAACCCCCATTAGTTTCCTTGTGTTAAAAATATGGGTCCCTCTTTTTTCTTTTTGTAGCTTTATTTTTCTTTAGTTTTTTTCTTGGACACTTCAGAACTTCGGAACCTCAGAGTCCCAAGGAGTCCTTTATTTTTTTTGTTGATCCCACCTCGGAATGTTGGAACCCTAGAGTCCCGAAGTAGGTGTTTGTTTGTTTGTGCACAAATTTGGAAACCCGGAGTCACGAAGTCTTTCCTTGTCCTTTTTCATTGAATCTTTCAAACTTCAGAGTCCTGAAATCCCGAGTTCTTCATGTTTTGTTGTTCACAACCTCAGAACCCCAGAACCCTAGAGTTCTGAATTTGTTTTGTCTTTCAACCTCGGAAACCTGGAGTCTTGAGGTTGTTTTGTCCCTTTTACCCCGAAGTCCCGAGGTGAATTTTGTTGTCTTTTGTTTGTCACCTTAGAAATCCAGAACCCCGGACTCCTGAGGTCTTGTTTAAGGCGATCGTACAAACAAAGTTCGAGGGGTATAAATAAGAGGAATGAACTTTTCTAAGTTCATTTGTGCATTCAAGTTTTTTAGAGCTTCTAAATTGTGACCTCCCGACTTCGCGCCCCCATCTTGCCTAGCATTTTGTGTATTTTTCTCACCAGGTTGGTGGATTTTTCTCCCTCCTTGTATTTCCATGTTTAGATCCTTTTGGTTTCTTTTAGTTTTTGTTTAAATTTTCCTTTTTTTTCCTCATTTTTGTGTTTTTCACATGCCCTAGTTTTCCCAACCCCAGAGTTCCGGGCTGGGTAGTTTTGTTCACCTCAGAACCCTAGAACCCTAGAGTCCTATTACCACATAATTCTTCCTTCGTAATAAGAACAAATTCCTTTTAAAATTTTTTTTTCCTTTCGGAGTCCTAGTCTTTCTTGTAATACCTTGGTTCAAGCCCTTAGTCCGTTTGCAAATCATCTTCCAATCAAAAAAAAAAATGCTGAGTTTTAGTAATTGGTTGAACTTTGTGAACACTTTGAACCATCTTGAACTGGGTTCAATAAGTTCATTTAGGTTCCACAGGTTCCTAGGTGTTCAGGGGATTTTTCATACTAACATTTTCTTTAAGTGTTTTGCAGCGGCTCTTTAAGGTTTCTTGTTCTGTAACATGTTACATCATCTCTCTCCAGGTGTTGAACTCATTGAACCAAGTTCAAAAGGTTCAAACATGTTCAACATGTTCAACACAACACAAATGGTCAGTAGCTTGGCATAATTAATACTCTCTGAAAGGATTTCCCCTGAGTGCAGTGTATACCTTGAACTACTTGAACCCCAATGAAGTCTATTCAGGATGTTCATATGTGCTCAAAGTTGGTGGGTCCCATGGGTTAAATGATTTGATGGTGCATTGATTGCCAAATATGAGGAAGGTGAACCATATCTTAAGTGACATCAATTGTTGGCTTTTTGAAGTAAGTAATCATTTCGGGAACAGGTGGTTACTTCAAAAACGCCGCCATGCATTTAATGCATGCGTGCGATGTCAAATCCACAAACTTAATACACTCAAACTGACAATTGGAATTATTAGACTTAATAGTTAGGTATCATTTCTCTCCCTATAAGGTATGAAGGATTAACTCTCCGAAAATTTGTTCCTCACTGCTGCAGTGTTATTTTTCCTAGATAGAAGTTTTAATCATCGGTAGTCGTCTGGTTGCTCAACTGTGAAGGTGAGTCATTTTCTTGTTCTCTCTAATAATTTTTTCCTGTAGTTCTTCTCTCATAGTAGGGTTGCTGCAAAAAATTAAGGCTTATCACTTTGAGTTATGAAGTCCACACTACACTTGTTCGGGAATGTTTTTAGCCTTGCATGTACAGAGCCCATAGTTAGCGATACCGACCTTCAAGGGAAAAATATTGAAATTTTAAAAGAAAGGGTATTCAAGGGAATTGATGGTTCTTTTGGTGTAGAGAATTTGAGTAGTTGTCTCATAGAGGCAACAGCTTTCCCCCATCTGTCCCTTGTCCAGAATTGGTTAGGGAATGTATTGCTAGGTATGATACAGTCTCTGAGACCATTAGAAGAGACAATGGTGAAACCCTTCTTGCTATAAACCATGAAGTAATTTCCTCTATCTTCAAGATACCTGATTACCAGTTCTCCAATTTTTCCCCTACTCAGTGAATCACGGAGTTCAACAAGGATAGAACCGGACACTGAAATAATGTAGCAAAATACTGGCTGAAAGTTCCTCAAAGGGGTGGTTCCAGGTTGCCCAAGAATCCCAATAAGAATCACATGCTGCCTCACATTCACGATGTCATGCTTTTGTTGCACAGAGTTAGAGGCTCTGCAGAAGCCTATAGTTTTGATGACTAGATTTATTGCTATGTGCAATTAGTACTAGAGGGGAAGCAATACCTTGATTGGGTAGAACTAATTGCCAATTCAATGAGGGAGCAATTGAGTATGGCTAAACAGTTTAAGCATAATTTATTCATGTCTTCATATCTTGTATACTATTTGGCATATGTCAAGGAGTTAGTTGGAATACCAAGACAGCTCACGAAGGAAGATGTTCCCGTGTACGATTTTTATCCCATGCTGCAAAAGGATAATGCCTTGTAGGATTTCAGAAGGGTACACAATGCTTTTCTGGGTAATTTGTGCTATGAATTGAAAAATGTGAAAACCAAAAGAATCTCCAAGGATGCGCAAATGTTGATAAAGAGGCTTGGCAGTTTCTTTATCTAGTTTCCTCATTTCTGCTATATAAGAATAGGTGGCTTTAAAGAGGAACCCTTCAAACTCCCTCATTATTGTTCAGTTTACTTTGTTTTAGTGGAGATATGTAGGCAGCTGACCTCTATGGTTAAAAAGGTGCAACCCAGGGATAAATAGGAGGGTCATTTTCCCATCCAATTAGGTGCGTTGTCCTGTAGTTCAATGTCGAACACCTTGAGCATTGGAGCAGATCTCAAGAACATCAATTTTCCCCTGTATCTCGAAAGAAAAGGTTTCGATAATAAGGGTTTTTCTTGAAGTCTTGGTGTAATGCCATATCTCCAAATTCCATAGTTAGAGGACTTCTGGGAAGATTGTACTGGTGAACTCGAGGTGTTCAAAAGGGGAAACATGAGGATGGTATTAGAACAAGTTATTTCACTTCAGGTAAAGCTGGACATTAAAGGGCTCAAAGAGGATTATCTAGAATTGTTTGATCCTGGATACTTAGCTCGAGCAGAAACTAAGATGCCTTCAATCAACTAGGATGAGGAAGAGGAAGAAAACTAAGAACCAAAGGAGTCTTGGAGAGAATTGTGGCGTGGGTTGCTAGGAAAAAAGCAGCGAAATTAGGCATCAAGTCTGATCCTATGAGAAGTAATGAGGTTCCTCTGCGTTCACCAAAGCGTTTTTCTAATAATGCTTCTATGCCTGTTCATGTAGGTAAAGATAAAAAGCTGCCTCAGGTTAGACACAAGCCGAATTTAGCTTTAGATTTCTGTACTCCTCGACATACCCAGTCACGAAGTGCTGCTTAGAGAAGGATGGATCAAGCTAAGGATGCAGAGGTGAAGGATACGATTCTTGGTGCCTAAATATTTGAAGTTGAAGACCTGGATAGTGATGTCACTAATGCCCTGGAGTCCCATGCAGTAACCATTGCTATGACACCACCTTCCAAAGCCATCGAAGGAACAACTTGTTCCAGTGCAACTCCCAAGTGGTTAACCACTTCGGTAAACAAAAAGTGGAATTTCCTTCGTGTGATTATTCCAATTCAGGAGATGGTCATGAAATATACTGAGAAGGGACCCAAGCTAAAAAAGTTCAAAATAGTTGCTCATCTGGATAATGATGAAAGAACCAGAAAATGGGTCACTGAAATTGCCTCATACAAGCCCAAGGATGAAAACAAGGAGGCCAGTGCAGATGATTTTGAGATCACTAAGGTTGAGCTGGGAAACATGAGTAGGGACTCAAACAATCATTTCTTCAAGATATCAGCAAAGAAAATGCTCACTAGATCAGAGAAAGATGAGTGGGAAAAGAGAGAGCTAAAGTGACACATAAATATTCTTGCCCAGTTCATTCACAACATTGGTTGTTTTGGGGCACTCCCTATATCTCATGCTATAGAGAAATTTGACCCGACTTCACCAGAAAATAAAAAGTTAATGAGCCAGGTTCAACGGGCCAAAAGTATTGCAGAGGCCATGGAGAGATGGATTGAAGGAATAGTCAAGGACGGAGAGAAGTATATCACTGACTCCCAGAAGTTATGTGATGAAATACAGAGCCTCATCAAAAAAGTTCAAAATCAGTTTTTGCCATGGATGAAAGAGGAACACAAATGGGAGAACGTCTTGTCAATGTTCACAAAAATAGAAGAGTATGGAGTTACCCAATTTCTAACAGAGCATTCAATCAAATTGGTGACAGATGAATGTCAGCTCTTCATGTTGAAAAAGACTATAATGTGGTGGGTGCCTACCTTCAAGTCTATGATCTCCGATGCTAAGACTTTTGTGTATGAACTCCAAGACCTCCAATGTAGTATAGTTAATGACAACAAGGTGGTTAACCCTAACCATGATTGGTAGTTGGGGATTTGTGGGCTGAACATGTAGGATGCGATTAAAGTTTTCCAAATATACATGGAGAAAATCAAAGCCAAGGGCAATTTCACTCGAGAGGATATAACATAGGTTGCTCGGATCAAGTCCATGACCTTTATTGGTAACGATCAGTTACCAAAACATGCCGAAAAGATGGTGAAGCACCGGTGGAACAAGGAAGTAGTGAAGGCAAAGCTCAATACGATGAAGGGTCCAAACCAATCTATAATCTAGGAACTCACAGCCACCCACGACGCCCAGGAAAGCGGAGAAGAAGCTGATGATGGTAAAGCAGCATAATGCGTTGATTTAGGCCTTGTTTTTGTTTATGTGATTTTCATGTTTATGCAAAGACTTCCAGACATCTGTCCCAATTATATCTTGTTAGTTTCATAATTGTTTTGGGGGAGGTCGAGTTTTCAGGGAGATCTCCCCTGTTCTAAAACCTATAAATTAAAGGAAGATAGATGGAATAGGGGTTAGATTATATAAATAATTTTAGTTAATTTTTTGTTTTATATTCCTCTATTTTGTAAAAAAAATCTTGTTGGAAGGAAGGATCAGATTTTCAAATCTAGAATTGGAAAGGATTTATAGATGTATTGTTATGTCTTTATCGCATAATATATAAATATAAATATATATATATAAAATCATACTATTTTTGGGAGAAGGAAAATCTGTGGGTTTTGAATCTACGTAGACACATATATTTGCATATGTTTATCTAATCAAACAACAGTAATGACCTTTCTACTACAGAAAATTATTATTTTTCTAGCACTCCTTCCTATGAGTGTTTGTTTATAGGAAAAGATTTGTGCTTGAGAATAGATTTGGTTTCTCTTATCTGTTCTTTTCTTATCTGAATTGTTGGAATGGTGTTCTGAACTTTGTTTCAGTTACTTCCATCTCTTATGTTGAAAAGGTTGGAAAGATAATTTTTCTCTGAAATATGTGTGAAATATTGGCCTCTCATCCAAGAATGAAGTAGGCCACCTTACATGCTTTTAGGTTAAAAGCATACTACTCAAATAAAATTAATTAGATTATTCCTTGAATAACTAAAATAGGGAGTTGTACCTATGGAAAATTCAGAGGGAAGTGGTTTATATAACACTTGCTCAACTGTTTAGTTGAACACTTGTCTTTAAAAGAAGGTGACAGAGTTTGAAATTGATCATTTTAAGAAAGGCAAAATCCGTTCACTAACAAGTCCTGAGGTTCATTCCTTTGCTCATGCCTATTTATCTCAGAACCCCGAAGTTCTGGATCATCTTGTAGTTTTTAAAGTGAGCTACCTCAGACCTGGGAACCCCAAAACCCCAAAGTCACGAGGTTCTTTCTTATTGGGCTACTGCTTGAACCTCGGAACCTCAGATCCCCTAGAGTTCTAAAACATCATCTTGATGCCCTTTTGATCTACCCCAAAACCCCGAGGTCCCAAAGTTAACCTTTCCCATCCACCCCAAAACCTCGAATCCTCGGAGTTCTGAAACATTTTCTTGATGCCCTTTTGATCTACCCCAGAACCCCGAGGTCCCAAAGTTAACCTTTCCCATCCACCCTAGAACCTCAGAGTTCCAGACTCCATTTTCTTCATCCATCTTGGAACCCCCAACTTCCAAACTCTATTCATTTTATCTACCCTAGAACCCCAGAGTTTCAGAGTTTGTTTTGCAAGCCCATCAACCCCAGAACTGTGGAGTTCCACACTCCATTTGCTTCATCCATCCCGGAACCCCGGAGTTCCAGACTATTCATTTTATCTACCTCGGAACCTCAAAGTTTTGGAGTTTGTTTTTCAAGCCCATCCACCCCAGAACCATTAAACCCCAGAGTTCTGAGATCAGTTGTCTTATAAGGAAATTATCCACCCCAAAACCATGAATTCCTGTGTTGGATGATGTTATTTATCAATGCAATGGATTAATTCTTGATTCTTTCTTGTAGATCAGAGCGTTTAGATGGACCCAACTTCCAGCAAGAGAGGCAAGGAGTTAGACAAACTTCTCGTGACCATGAAATATCAATATCAAGGACATTTGTATATTTTAAATTTGGATGACCAGATTAAATGGGTGATAGACACAGTGGTGGGGTACATCGAGTTGGAGGATATTAAAAATCAATTGGACCAACCAAGGCTAGAGGCCCTGTGAAGGATGATTAAGAGATCAGGCCTGGTAGAGGCAACCATTTTTCCACAATCAGTCCAATATCTTGAATCCATCATGATTGTTGCATAGTTCTACAATGCAGACACAAAAAGGAGCATGGATATTCAAGGTAGGATGGTAATTGACTTGTCTGGAGATATGTTGGGATTTGTCTTTGGCATCCCTATGAGGGATGAGTTACTCCTAAATACTGAAGAAGAAGCCCTCAAAGTATGGAATAGAAATATTGCTCCAAATAAGAGACACATGAATGAGAACTGGCTGGAGGAGGAGAGAAAAATAGGGCTAAAAGCCACAAATGTTTTGAGGGAAGACTTTAAGGAGCCGTAGTGAGATTTGATCATCATGCTGAGCAAGGCCTTCCACAAGATAGATTACAAGAATTTCCATCCCTAGATGTTTCATTTCATGATCACTATCCTTATAGGGAAGCAATACTTTGACTGTGCTCAAATCCTCTTTGACAACATCCATAAGAAGATGAAGGAAGTACATCAAACAAATAAGTTCTTTTTCACTTCCTATGTTATCATGGTGGCTACCTGAGTAGGTAAATTCTTGGGGATATAGGTGGAGGGCCGACTGGGAGATGAGGAAGGATAGAAGATGTTTTGGGAGTATTACTCAAAACTCCCTCTGGACAATGCAAAGACACACTTGAAAAGAATCAACGATGCCTTCCTCTTCCCTATTATCATCAAACTCATAGGTGATACAAGTTATATGATTAGCCTTGAAGCAATGGTGATCATCCAAGAATGGGCATGCTGGTTCATTCAGAACCAGTGCTCTACATATATCAGGGTCAATGGGGTCACAGGGAACCCTATGCTATTGTCGTGATATTGCAATGATCCCATCATTTTGTTAGAATATATCAGGTAGATTCTCGGCTTCCAATCCCTATTATCCTCAAAACACAAGGAGGGGATAGATTTCTCAGTGTCCATTGGTTATTTCTCTTGTTCAAAAATTTAGGTAGCAAAGATGGTAGAGAAAGAGCTCCAAGATATAGATCTTAAAGAATTTAATCATGCAAGGGACTATTATGAAGCCTATGGTAAGCTCAAACAAACCATGCCTAAGCCATATAAGAGGCACAAGCATAGATGGGAGGACTTTTAAGCAAACCTCCAAGATAGTTTTAAGGTTAGAGAAAACAATTACTATAGGTTGTCAGTACCTCAGATTAGGGATTTTGAAATAGAAACCAATCTCCCCAAAGAGCTGAGGGATGATGGAGAACTATTAGATTCTTTATATAAAGAACAAGAAATTGACAAGAAGCCTCTCTCTCCTATAAGGTGGTTGACACATCAAGATATATATATAGACTGAATAACTCAAACGGTTGTAAATAGAACTAGACAATGGCTCGGTTTAAGGGTTAGGCCAAGTGCTTCAAAGGGGAAGCAGAAGGAATCTACCTCATGTGTGCCCCAATAAAGGGTTTATAAGGAGTATGCTTATAAAACTAGGTCTAGTTCTTGGAAGAATACATCTGCTGACTCGGATGAAATTATTGATCCTGAAGAAAGTACCGAGGAATTGTTGAAGAAGCTTCAAGAGCAAATGAGAAAATCTGAATTATTGAAAAATTCTGCAGACTTTGGAGTGAGAGAAGGGTTGGGTGTTGTGCCACTAGAAGAGGTACTTCATGTAAGAACTGCAATTGGAAAAACTCCAAGTGAAGGTGCTCAGGAGGACGAAGAACAAGGGAAAATAGATGAACATGCACAAACTCCTCCTCCTTATATGGTAAGTTCACCCAATCAACCTTCATCTACCATCGCAATAAATCTCTAGTTACTAATGCCCCTATGCCACCACCAGTTGATACAACAATAGTTCCTACCAAGACACAGACATTTATACCTACCACAAAAATCATAAGTGTCTGTAAAGTTGAGATAGGTTCTCACCAAAAGGAGGAACAACCTATGGGACAATAGCCATGTGGAGGAGAGAAAGAACGAAATGAGGCTGAAAATTTGCTGAACAAAAGATTAATCTTAACTCCACCAGACCAAGAAGATATCCTGAAAGAGCTAGCTGCCAGGCAAGGTATGGGAGAAATGGATAAGGATGGTAGGAAATTTGGGGAAGAGGTCAGTGACAGGTTAGGAGAGTTGCATAAGCAACCATAGTTGAACATTGATATTGCTCTCCAAACTAGTCTGGCCCACCAAATTGCTTCACCTCAAGGCCCTAAGCACATAGAGGAAGAAGAGAAAGATGAAGCAAAGGAATAGTCAGACATGCACATTGTGACTGCCGACATAGTGCCTCACCAAGGTGATAAAGATAAAGATGTGCCACAATGGTTAGAATTCACCTTCACCAAAAAGAAAAGGAAAGTAGTGTTACCAAAGGTTACACTACAATAGGAAATCACTGAGGAACCGAGGAAAGTTAAGAAAGCCAATACTGTGCATCATTTGTCAAGAACAGGTTCTGGTGATGTGGTTGCAGATGTAGAAGTTCCTCTATGGGCAGATGGTCAAAGTTCCCCAAAGTACCAAGTGTCTCAGGTAAAAATAGGTAAGCAGAAAAAGTAGGGGGAATTGGATGATAACTCAATGATGAACCACGAGTACCAAACTAGTACTGAGAGAGGGGGGGGGTGAATTAGTACAAACACAAATATAGTCCAAAACTAGTTTGACAGCAAATACCCCAAATGACTGACAAGCAGGGATACCAATAAAACAGAGTGCAACCGGTAACATCCAGTACAACTCACTCAGTCATGAACCAGTCACTTAATAAGCCACCCTCTTAGCTCAATACTACTATATCATTATATTCTCATGCTTAAATAGGTAAACTTAACCATCAGATCTTCACAACAGTGAGTTCAATATGTTTTATAGACAGGCATAAAACATAGAACCTTCATATGCTTAACAGGTAAAACAAAGCATCACAAGACAAAAGCATTTCACATGATACACATATTTTTCACGTGGAAACCCAACTGGGAAAAACCACGGTGGGGATGAATACCCACAAGCTGCTTTTTGAACTCTTTAGAAGTCTGCTCTGTTAGGAGCCTTGTCCAGTTAAGGACTTTACAATAGGTTCTGGTAGGAACCAATCCTGTTAGGGATCACCCAGTTAAGGGATACCCGGTTAAGGGTTAAACCTGGTAGGGTCACCTTGTTAGAGGATTTCAAGAACTCAATAGCTGAAAGGATCTCCTAAGCTCTCTAGCTTCTTAGAACTCATTAGCCTCGAGTTACCCGGTTAAGGGATTTTAATCAAGCCGGTTAAGACCACCAAATTTAAGGGATTTTGAATCAAGCCAGTTAAGGCTACCCTGTTAGGGGATTTTACAACTGTTGAAGTGGTTAGAGATCAACAGGAATTACAATGATCTGTTAACAACACTAAATGCTAATGCAGATCCTTTTAGGCTCCTCTTCACCTTCTGCACATTCACTTTGCAGATATCTCTTCTCTCCTTTGGTTTGGCAAGAATCACATATCACTTCTCTTGGATACACACTCACAACTTTTGCCAACAACTTCAGAAAGAAAAAAAACATCGACCTTATAGGAAACATACAGGTCGGTAGCAAAAACCCTAAACCCTAAACTTGTTAGGTTAAGCAATTCAAATGGTTTCATCCTAACCGTTGAATCAGACTGCATTAAATGCAACAATCTTGAATTGATCTCAAGACATTCTCCATCGTCCATTATCCACCGATTTCATGGTGGCTGATAACCCTTTACGTGTTATCACCGTTTGATAGACTTCGCTCATTCCCAAGGTAGATAGGAATAGTCTTCTTCATGCAAGATCCTTCATGCGCACAGAGCTTACGTGGCAACATGATTTGTCCTCCATCATACTACTAACTCATCACACAAAGATCACCGATTGAGTCACACAGACTTGAGGTACTCCAACTAGAAACCCCAAAGTGGAAGCTACCTACCAACCGGTAATCATACAATGCTTCCATGTGGCAGTTCCCATAACTACATGTCGGTTCCCATAACTACGTGTTGGTTCACCTTGAACAAATATGTCACTTCACATTGGCATATAAACCGGTTCATACATATGCCGGTTCCTCTCTCTTCACCTATCACATGTGCCGGTTCACACCATGTCTCATATTGACATCAATGACAACATACAATATCATTATGTCTTCATGCCGGTTCACATAATGCCAACAATCTCCCCCTTTGTCATTGATGGCAATATACAAAAGATATCTTCTTTGCTTCACATCTTCTCCCCATTTGCTGCAGATATCTTTTCATTTCACTCCTTCTCCCCCTTTGACAACAATGCCAAAGTGGAGGATAGTCATCACTATTTCATAATGCTGGTCCCCATGAGGAGTAGCATCCTTCAACACACCAATCAACCAAAAATTTGTCTTTCTAGTACCTGACTGATGTGGAACAATCACTTTTAGTTCACCTCCTGAAGGGGCAATACCCCTAATTCACCTCTCAAATGCACAAATGTTTTCTTTGGGAGAGGCTTGGTGAGTATGTCTGCTAACTACTCCTTACTGGACACATGCTCTAGTGCAATCTCTTTATTCTGAACCTTTTCCCTCAAGAAATGATACTTAAGCTCAAAATTCTTGGTTCTAGAATGTAAAACCGGATTCTTTGATATATTGATAGCACTTGTGTTATCACAAAATATACTTACTAGTTCAGATACAGGGATCTTGAAGCCTTCCAGTACATGCTTCATCCAGATTGTCTGAGTGTAGTTCATGAAAGCTGCAACATACTCCACTTCCGCTATAGACTAAGAGATACAACTCTGCTTTTTACTCATCCATGAGACCAGTCTACCACCGGTTGTGCTTTTTCGGTCATCCACATTGCCTACCCAATTAGCATCTGTGAACACTTTCAGATTGAAATTATTGTTGTATGGGTACCATAATCCATAGTCAACTATTCCCTTCAGATACCTAAGAATCCGCTTGATTGAAATCAAGTGAGATTCTCTTGGACTCTTTTGGAATCTTGCAGTAATGCCAACTACATGTGCAATATCCAGTCTACTATGCACTACATAATGCAACTTACCAATCATTGATCGGTATTCCTTCTCATCAACCAGTGCGGAATCATCCTCTTTTGTCAATTTGCAACTACTCACCATCGGTGTACCAAGTGGTTTGCTATCTTCCATGCCAAAAATCTTCAACACCTCTTTGACATATTTGGACTGAGTGATGAAGATTCCATCTTTCATCTACCGTATCTGCAGTCCAATGAAGAACTTAATCTCCCCTATGAGTGACATCTCAAAATCTTTCTTCATCTCATCAGCAAACTCATGACTCATCTTGTCATCTCCACCAAAGATGATGTCATCAACAAAAAATTCACAGATTAGGATCTGATCTCCTTCAGGCTTCAAGTAGATATTGCTATCTTCACTTGTTCTCTCAAATCCAATCTTCACAAGATGGGAATGTAGGCACTCATACCATGCCCTAGGTGCTTGCTTTAGACCATATAATTCTTTGAATAGCCTACATACCATGTCACTATCTTTAGATAGGGCAAACCCATTTGGTTTCTCAATATACACCTCCTCTTCAAGTACACCATTTAGGAATGCAAATTTTACATCCATTTGATATACCTTGAACCTCTTAAAAGCTATATATGCAAGAAGCATACGAACTCCTTCCAATCTGGCCATACGAGAAAAGGTTTCTCCATATTCTTCTCCTTCTTCTTGAGCATATCCTTTGCATACCAATCTGGCTTTATTCCTAATCACTGTGCCATCCTCATTCAACTTATTTCTGAACACCCATTTGGTGCCAATGACATTTTTATGCTCAGGTCTGGGTACCAAGGACCATGTACCATTTTTCTCTATCTGATCAAGTTCCTCTTCCATTGCCTTGATCTAGTCTTCATCCTTATGAGCCTCTTTGAATGACTTAGGCTCAAATTCAGAGATCATACATGATTTTTCTCTGATCTTTCTTCTAGTAAGGATTCCTGCATCCTTATCACCTATGATCTACTTGGGATCATGATTCAACTTGACATACCAAGGAATGGTCTTAACTGGTTCTTCTTGTTTTTCTTCTTCATCCTCATCTTCATCAGTATCAGCATTCACCGGTTCAGGGACACTGCTACTAGTACTTGGTTGGCTAACAACTGGTTCCCAGAAGGTTGCAACCAGTTCATTTATAGCTTGCTCACTGCCAGTTTCCTCAATCTTCTCAAAGGATTCATCAACTCTTACATTGATGCTTTCTATAATTCTCTGAGTCCTATTGTTGTAGCACTTGAAAGCTTTACTCTTGGTAGAATATTCTAGAAATATTCCTTCATCACATTTAGCTTCAAATTTTCCCTGATCTTCACTCCTCTTGATGTAACATTTGCTACCAAATACCTTAAAGTAGTTAACCACAGGTGTCTTACTAGTCCAATGCTCATAAGGAGTTTTGTCCTTACCCCTTTTGATGAGTACCCGGTTCATAGTGTAGACTGCAGTGCTCACCGCTTCTCTCCAAAAGGTGTGAGCTACCTTTCCTTAGATCAGCATGGTTCTAGCTACTTCAACCATAGTCCAGTTATTCCTCTCTGCTAGGCCATTCTGCTATGGAGTCCGAGGGGCAGACAGCCGTCTCTTGATGCCAAACTCTTCACAATACTTGTTGAATTCACTGGAAGTGAATTCCCCTCCTTAATCAGTTCTGAGACATTTGATCCTTTTACCACTTTCCTTCTCCACTAATGCTCTAAAAGCTTTGAATTTCCCAAAAACTTCAAACTTGTCTTTCAAGAATGTGACCCACATCATTCTTGAGTAGTCATCAGTGAGAATCATGAAGTACCTATCACCCTGTACACTTCTAGTTTTCATAGGACCACATAAATCAGTATGCACAAGATAAATCAAGTTGTCAGCAGTGAAAGATTTACCTTTAAAGGTTGAGGAAGACATTTTTCCCAATTGACATTCTCTACACAAGGTATTATCCGGTTTGCTCAGCACCGGCAACTCTCTAACTGCCTTGATCTTACTAGCCTTCACAATGTTGTCAAAGTTCACATGGCAGAATCTCCTATGCCATATCCAACTATCATCAAGCTTAGCCATAAGACATGTACTTATATTTGCATTCAGATGAAATAGGTTACCTTTAGTCTGCATGCCAGTGGCCACCAATTTGCCATCTTTTCCTTTGATTTTGCAAACTCCATTCTTGAATTGCAGAGTGAGGCCACTGTCATTTAGCTGGGCAACACTTAGAAGGTTGTGTCTGAGACCATCAACCCAGTACACATTGTCAGCACTACACTTTCTATTCAAAGAGGTGGACCCTTTGCCTTTGGCCATGCATGCTACATCATTGCCAAAGCGAACCACACCACCATCATACTCCTCTAAGGATAGAAACTTCCTCCGGTCACCAGTCATATGGTGAGAACAGCCACTGTCAATGATCCACTCATTGGAATCATCAAACCAAGAGACAAGAGACTTCTTGTCTACCACATCTTCCTTTATAGCAACAAACACAATGTCTTCATTCTCTTCATCTTCTGATTCCTCATCTGTGACACCTTCATCAACTGCCACAAAATAGTTTCTCCAGTTTCCTCCTTTGAATTTCTTGAACCTTTCCAGTTTATCCTTGTTGTCTCTATTAGGACAATTCATAGCAATATGTCCTATCCGGTTACAAGAGAAACATTTCAAAGGTAGCTTACCTTTGTATTTACCAGTTCCTTTTCAGAATTTCCTAACAAGAAGTGCTTCAAATTCCATCAAAAACTCTTCATCATTCATTTCTCTACTCTGATTAGGTTCCCCACTAGTGCTAGCCTCTTTTCCTTTTCTGGAAGGTATAGCAGAGGCTCTAAAAGTTGACTCTATCTTTTGAACACTGTCATCAAAACTATTCAGATCATAGGCTGTCAACTTGTCTATGATGGAGTCTAAGGATGCCTTAGACTTGTCTATTGATCTCAGCTCCTAAATAGCAGCAACCCTTATTGCATAGACCGGCAACAGGGATCTTAGGTCTTTGCTTACCACAGTGGAATCTTCTATTTTCCCACCTACACTCTTTATTTCTCCAACAACTATTTTGATTCTTATTCCATACTGTTGAATGGTCTCTCCTTCAACCATTTGCATGTCTTCAAACTTTCCTCTCAGTCTCTCTTCCTTAGCCTGTTTTACATGCTCATCACCACCATAGATATTTTCAAGAGCATCCCATACCTCTTTGGGATTTGCCTTGTCCTGAACATCAATAAACTCAATGTCAGAAAGACTACTAATGAGGGCTTCCATGACTTGCGCATTTTCTTGTATCTCTCTCTTTTGGTCATCGGTGAGAGTGCCGGTAGGAACAACATATATATTTTCAACACCCATGCTTTTGATGAATATCTTCATCTTGTCCTTCCATATACCAAAATTTTCCCTGTTAAACTTTGGACCTTCCCTCTTCATCATTTCACTAGGATCTTTTCCTCAAGTGGTTAAGCTTACAACACAGAGGACCTAGAGTGCTCTGATACCAACTGATAACTCAATGATGACCACGAGTACCAAACTAGTACTAAAAGGGGGGGTGGTGAATCAGTACAAACACAAATATAGTCCAAAACCAGTTTGACAGCAAATACCCCAAATGACTGACAAGCAAGGATACCGGTAAAATAGAGTGCAACCGGTAACATCCAGTACAACTCACTCAGTCATGAACCGGTCACTCAATAAGCTACCCTCTTAGCTCAATACTACTGTATCATTATATTCTCATGCTTAAACAGGTAAACTTAACATTCAGATCTTCACAATAGTGAGTTCAATATGTTTTATAGATAGGCATAAAACATAGAACCTTCATATGATTAACAGGTAAAACAAAGCATCACAAGACAAAAGCATTTCACATGACACGCATATTTTTCACGTGGAAACCCAACTGGGAAAAACCACGATGGGGATGAATACCCACAAGCTGCTTTTTAAACTCTTTAGAAGTTCGCTCTATTAGGAGCCTTGTCCAGTTAAGGATATTACAATAGGTTCTGGTAGGAACCGATCCTGTTAGGGATCACCCGGTTAGGGGATACCCAGTTAAGTGTTAAACCCAGTAGGGTCACCTTATTAGAGGATTTCAAGAACTCAATAGCTGAAAGGATCTCCTAAGCTCTCTAGCTTCTCAGAACTCATTAGCCTTGAGTTACCCGGTTAAGGGATTTTAATCAAGCCAGTTAAGACCACCCGATTTAAGGGATTTTGAATCAAGCCAATTAAGGCTACCCTGTTAGGGGATTTTACAACTGTTGAAGTGGTTAGAGATCAACAGGAATTACAATGATCTGTTAACAACACTAAATGCTAATGCAGATCCTTTTAGGCTCCTCTTCACCTTTTGCACATTCACTTTGCAAATATCTCTTCTCTCCTTTGGTCTGGCAAGAATCACGTATCACTTCTCTTGGATACACACTCACAAATTTTGCCAACAACTTCAGAAAGAAACACAACATCAACCTTATAGGAAACATACAGGTCGATAGCAAAAACCCTAAACCCTAAACCTGTTAGGTTAAGCAATTCAAATGGTTAGATCTTGACCATTGAATCATACTGCATTAAATGTAACAATCTTGAATCAATCTCAAGACATTCTCCATCATCCATTATCCACCGATTTCATGGCAGCTGATAATCCTTTACGCATTATCACCGTTTGACAGACTTCGCTCATTCCTGAGGTAGATAGGAATAGTCTTCTTCATGCAAGATCCTTCATGCGCACAGAGCTTACATGGCAACCCGATCTGTCCTCCATCATACTGCTAACTCATCACACAAAGATCACTGATTGAGTCACACAGACTTGAGGTACTCCAATTGAAAACCCCAAAGTGGAAGCTACCTACCAACCGGTAGTCATACAATGCTTCCATGTACCGGTTCTCATAACTACATGCCGGTTCACCTTGAAAAAATATGCCGCTTCACTTTGGCATATAAACCGGTTCATACATATGTTGGTTCCTCTCTCTTCACCTATCACATGTGCCGGTTCACACCATGTCTCATATTGACATCAATGACAACATACAATATCATTAAGTCTTCATGTCGGTTCACATAATGTCATGTCGGTTCACATAATGCCAACATTGGATACCTTGGAACTGGCTACCAGTGTCATCAGGGGGTGAATGGAGAAGGAATACACTTCCCATGCAAAGGTCAAAGTACAGCTGGAGCAGTACAAGAAGTTGTTGATAGAAATGGGCAGGGCCTTTAGATACTTGTAAAAATGATAATTTATCTTCAACCTCATTACTCTCAGAGGGAGAGGTAAACATATTGCTCGAGGTAAGATAGGTCGCTGCCACAACAAAATCATGGGCACAAATAAATGCCTCCAAAATTAGACTATTTTTGCAACATACCATGTAGGAATACAACGAGGCGGTACAGGTAGGAGGAGAATTACCTTATTTCTCTCAGAAATAGGAATGGAAGCTCAACATGTTTAGCAAGAAGTTTCAAGTGTTGAGTAAGGTTTTTTATCTAGGCACAGAAGTAATTGTAGATAGCAATCTAGAAATCATCAAAGCAAATATAAACATTAGTCTAGCTCAATCACGAAAACTAAATTGCAATGATAAATCCTAATTACATTCAATTGAGATACATGAAAAACAAGACATTCAATTCAAATGCAAACCATCACAAATGTGAAATGTCTCCTGAAGAATTATCCAGTGTCCTTCTTTCTCCTTCAAATGGCTTTGTTTTGTGGATCTCACCTACAAGTGCATAAGCATAATATGAAAGCAAGATTGACAAGACAAGATGACAGTGTAAGGATACTAGAAGCGTGATTGATTCTACAAAGTGATTAGATTGATAATGTGATTATTAGATCGATAATTTGATTAGGGGATTCAAAAATGTGATCAATTGGGGATCTTGATTGCACAAATTCATCCAATTTATAGATAAATTGGAGAAAAGACAAGATTAGCATGAAATTGATATTAGAGGCAATTGATTTCAAAATGGCAAAATTGAGTGGAAAGAAGAAGGTTATGACACCTTCTATGTCATGAATTATGATATACTGCCAATGCAAAGGTTAGAGGACTAGAAGCTTATGACATCTTACTATGCCAATAGTATGACGCATGAGAAATTCATGCTTCCACCAAAGCACAAAAATAGGGAGAACTAGAGAGAAATTAATTAGGTGGAAATTAATTTTGACAAATTATAAAATAGGTGGAAATTAGGAATTAGGAAAATTAGAAAATTAGAAATGATGTGGAAATTAGGAAATTGATGAAAATTAGGTAAATTAATTAATAATTTTTCATTCATTAATTAATTTACAAAAATAGGAGGAAATTAATTAGCCAATTAAATAAACATTTAATTGTGACAAGAAGACTTAGGATAAATAAATAAATTATTTAACCTAAAGGGGAGAATGACAATCAAGATTAAATGAATAAATCATACAACCTTAGATGATGAATTAGAAATGCAAGGACGACAATTAGGTCTTGATGTAAGATTGATTTGATGTCGATTCAATCATGATTTTGAAAATGATTTGATTGATAAATGCGCCAATTTACGAGGAACAATGAGTAATTGATCCAAATTGAGAAAGACGACGATCGATGACAAATCGATCGCAAAATGACAAAATTGACAAGAAGACAAGGATCGATGACAAAATAGATCACAAGATGACAAGATTGACAAGAGGACAAAACCCTAATTAGGATTGACGATGTCCAAAATGATGACAAATTAGCATGCACATTGATGCGACAGGATAAGATTGAAGAAAATCATGACTGAAGATTGTTGTCGACAAGACCAATTTCGAAAGTGAGACAACTGAAGAATGAAGAAGAAGGACTCAATGCTCACAAATGATAAAGACCAAGTGCGAATGATAGGAGAAATGTTAATGCGACGCAAAAACTCTAAAATGAGACAATGTGCAAATGTTAAAGTATGACTCCGCAAGCGCTGACCATTTTTAGGTGTCTACAGTAATCATAGAGGATGACCTCCTGGGTGGAGACAATTGTAAGAATTTGTAGTCTTACACATACATTTTGGAGTTGAAGATGGAAATGTTTCCGCAGTATGTGAAAGATATAGCAGACATTTGAGTTCCCCTTCTCAAGATGGTAGAAAAGTATGAAGATTTTGTAAGATAGTTACTCAGAGTTTTTTGGTTGGGGATAACCAATGTGGGAGTTATAGAAGAAGGGAAGGTACTCAGCCAATGGGATGCATATGAGGCCTAGCATTTAGGACCTCTGGCTCAATTTACTATTACATTGATCGACAGGTATACATATTTTATTACACAATGTCAAGAGGTTGAAGAGACAGTAGGGGAGTTAGAGAAGGAAAGAAAGAATGCAGAGGAAGTTTTGAAAAAGTATAAATTTAGAATCAAGCATGTTGTTGATCCTCCTACCAAGGTAGTTGCATGTATCATCAACAATTATAAGTCCTATAAAAAGAAGTAGAAGATAAATGTATAGTTACTAAAGATAACATGACTTTTGAGAGGATTTTTTACATGACTTCCCCACTTGTACTTCAACTACATCTCCAACTCACGTTCCAGTTTTGAGAAAAATTATGCATGACTACGAAAGTGGTTCATACAGCGTGGTCTTCGTAGTGCTCACCTAACCTTCATTTCGTAGTAGTTAATTGGAGTATAGAGCCAAAAACTTGCAAGTTAACTGCGACTCCTAGCTTTTGAGTTCTTAATTTAGATTAGGTTTATTTCCTAGAAAGTAGGGCAAAAAACTCTATAAATTGAGGAGTTTGATTCATTTGTAAGGGTCCACAAATTGATGATTTCAGGCCCACTGAGAAATTTTAGATTATTTATGCAGATTGTTATGAACTTGAGTTTTTTTTGTTACCCATTTGTAGCGTCCTAAATTGTACGCACTTGCTAAAGTGGTACAATTTCACACCTAGTTTAGCACCCGCCTTGGCGCATTTTGCATTGGCATTGCATTTCCCCTTTAGCACTTAATTAATCAAATTAATTAGGTCTAAGGTCCTATTTTATCATCTCCTACATCATAATGTTGGGCCCTTTCATTAAAGTGTGCCCCTTTCATTTTATTCCTCCAATACATCATTTAATCAAAAACCCTAATTAGGTCCTATTTTGAACTTGGGGGCTTGATTTCAGGGGTCAAAACATCTCGAAATCACCTGTAACTTCGGGATTCTCTCTAAAATCATCATATTCGACAGTCCTGAAAATTTGGTGAAAAGTTGTCAGGACCATGGCGCCCGGAGTGCAACATGGTCCCGGACATTTTTCCCGAAATTTTAGGAGCGCGATCCAATCATAAAATAAAGCTTAACCCCAAGAAATTGGTGGGAGATTCAATCTCTAGGTCGGCCAAAAGTTGAAATTAAGACCTAGGGTTTCATATATAAGAGCTCTCTTTCTTCATTTGAAAGGATCCGAATTTTTGGTTTCAAGGACCCTCTATGCAGCGAAAGAGCAGATCTTTGAAGACTTCAACAACATTCAACATCCATCCATCAAGCATTCATCAATTTCATTCATCCATTTAGGGCTTTGAAGACATTGAAGAACAATAGGAAATTACTGACTGAAGATTGGCTTGTACCCCTCCCTTGGGGTTGGGTTACAGATCCGGAAGAAGCAGACGGAGACCGAACTTCATACCAAATCTCAGAGCAAGAGACTAGGACAGGGGCGTGGGGTGCCCTGGTCCTACCAGGATAGGGGCGTTGGGCACCCTGGTCCCTGGGATAGGGGCGCTGGGCGCCCTGGTCCTCCTGATAGACAGCATTTTCAGCATTTTGATAGCTTTTCCAGAGTGTAAAACAACAGTTTCTGGAGCAGTTTCAGGAGCAAAATCAGGACAGTGGCGTCCGCGCCCTCGTCCCAAACATTTTCAGTCAGATTTTAACTCCAGGTATGCATTTACATTCTTGTCTTGTCCTTGTGTTTACAGCTTTCCATTGTTTAAGTTCAATTCTGCAATCTTGTTATTAGTTCATACTTGCACTTTGGGATTAGGAATTGAACTTGTATCATTTTATCTTTCAATTACAACAAAGGAATAGAAATCCTAATAGGTAGCTCGTGGCTCTCTCTTTCACAAGAAGAAGTAGCCAATTGTGTGATACCTCTAGGCTCTTTCGTATTCCACAAGTGTCTGGTTGAAAGTGGGATTAGGGCATGTTGACCTAGTCTCGCTTTTTCCCCTACACATTTTGGTGAACCCGACGTGAAACTTATTATTGCTTTCTCTTGCATTGTGTGTTTAAATTTTATGCAATTTCAAAATGTCAGATTTTTATTTGCAAGATGTTCATATTTGTGATGATTATGAGTTAGATGAAGCTTTAGATGATTTTTTGAAACCTAAATATACCAAACCTTCATTTTACCAAAAACTCATAAACATTGTTACTATGCCATTTCGTTGTGATGAGAATGATAAGTCGAATGATTCCTCTCAAGGGTACATTCCTATCAGCTCTTCCACTAAATCTAGTAACATGGTTGTTTTCAATGATCCCCTCTATGAAGAGATATCTCCTTTTGAATCAAAAGATAAATCTTTTAATAGATATGATCATGCTTTGTTGAATGATGCCCTTGATGCCTTTGTGTCCCCTAAAAAACACTCCCTTCATGAGGATCCTTTTGTGCAAGAAGATGACATTATCCCTACATTTCCTAGTGATGGCCTTTCCTTTTCCAACAAAATTCCCACTAGAGATGATGAATTAATGGTAAATGCTTACCCTTCTCCTAAAGTTGGTCTTACCCATAAGCATCCCTTAGAGAAAGAAGATGAAATAATAAGCAATTTCCTTAATTCTCTCTCCCCTATTGAAAATATTTTGAGGAAAGAGGATGAGTTTAACACATCTATTGATGCTCTCCCTCCTAGGGATGAGGAATTAATAAACAATGTTATCTCCTCTCCCGAAATTGACAATACTTCAAACATTCCTTTCAACAACCTCACTATTTGGGATGAACCATTAGAAGAAGGTATAGATTATTCTCTACCCCTAGCCAAAGGGGATGAAATCAAGATTGGAAACTCCCTTGATAGTTTCTCCCCTTCCTTGAATCTCAATTATTCTCCCTCTAAAAATAAAGCATCTCCCTCTCCTCAACTTGGTTCTACTCATAAGGAAACCCTAGTTCAAAGCAAAATGGTTAACATCTCTTTCAAAGATCTCCCTCTCAAAAGTGAGACTTTAGAGAGTAATGTTGATCCTTCTCCTAGAGAGTTTATTCCCCATGTATATCCTTTGATGATAGAGGATGATATGACCTTTCCTAGTATTACCCTTCCTACTAGAACATCAATGCCTATCCCTTGTCTCTCTCCTAAAATTGATCTAATCTGTGATAAGATTTTAGTGCACGAGAAGACTATCAATAATTCTTCCAACACTTTTGTTCATTCCTCTAAACCATCCTCAATCAATTTGATACATGTGAATGAGACACCTAACAAACCTCTCTTCACTATCCAAGGTGTTTGTCCTTCTCAAAATTCTCAACCTTTAAATAAGCCTATCTTAGTGGTTCAAGGTGGTTATGCTAATGATTCTTTTTGCACTCCTAAGAAGCCGGTTATTACTGTGCAAGGAGGTTATTCCTCTAAGAGCCCTTATGAGTATGCTAAGCAATTGACTAGAGAGAGTTATCATGCGGTTGCCCATACCTATAACACAAGAAACAATACGCAACCTAATCCTCCTCCAGTTATCCCCACTTCACTTCCTCCTTCCCAACCTATTCTTCCTCAAGCTCCTCGTATTTCACAAATGCTTAGTAAGGAATATGATCTCATAGAACAACTTAAAACTACCCCTGCTAAGATATCCCTTTCGGATTTGATCCAAACTTCTTCCGCTCATCATGAAATGTTACAAGATGCCTTGAAGGATTTGAATGTTCCTCCACCTAATACATCTAGTAATATAGTGTCTTTGGTTAACTCTATGATGAATCCTAAAGCTCAAATTGTGTTTACTCAAGATGAGTTGCCTACTAGTGAAATTCAACATCAATATGATCCCTTGATGATTGTGGTTATCATAAATGACACTGCTATAAGACAAACACTGGTAGATAATGGCTCTGGCCTTAATGTGTGTAGCATTAATCTATTGCATAAGATGAATGTGGATACATCTCTCATTGAGCCTGACTCTCATCCCATTCGAGGCTTTGACAATGTGGCTAAGACTTCATTAGGTATTATCACCTTACCCATCACAGTAGGACCTGTTACTTTGCCTACTCCTATCCATGTTATGTCGGGAAATCTAACATACAACTTGTTATTAGGGAGACCTTGGATTCACGGTATGCAAGTTGTCCCCTCTACATTGCATAGACAAGTTAAATTCATTTATAACAATAAGACATATACCTTGATAGGTGATACTAATTTTCAAGCTTGTTTGCAAACATCTAAGCCTTCCTCTTCTAGTAATGACTCTTTGAACAAGATACCTATGGATGAATCCTTACCCTCTGATAATCAAAATTCTTTGGATGAGTCTGAAGCTCCTGAAGAAGATCCTTCTCGACTTGAATATATGCATAAAAAGGCTTTTGATCCGGAGAAGGTTCTCACAGATGACGATTGGGGATCTCTTGACTTTAATCCCACCTTTGTAGGTGAGTATAGGGTTCCTCCTAGAGAGTTTAAAGTTAAAAAGAAGGAAGAAACTAAAAATCAATCAATCTTACCTAAACCTATGAGCAATAATTTTGTGGCCGCTTCTCAAACTTCTTCTCCTCACACCTCTAATTATGAAGAGTTTGATTCTTTGTCTTATGAAAAACCACCTTCTCTTCCTGAAATGGCTGATCGTTATGGTCGTGGTTTTTGCATTTTTGCTAAGCATGGGTATCATGGAAATGGTTGTGGCGCTCATGAACAAGGGATAAAAGTTCCTCTAGAGACTAATTTTCACAATTATGCCTTTGGACTTGGCTATAATCCCTGCAAACGTACCAAAGCATCTAAAAGACCATCTCTCAATGTAAATGCTATATTTAGTAGTGATGATGATCTCACTTCAACTAAATCATCTTCTACTTCTATCAACTCTCATTCCCCTCATAAGGAAATCTTGGCAATAAACAAATCTCTTTATGAATTCCCTCAAATTTCTAAATCCACTTATGAATCTTTATCTCCTATTCATCATAAAGTCCTTTCCTCTAGGGATAAGGCTCTAATAAATTACACTCATCCCTCTTCTAAGATTTCATGTGACTTTTCTTCTTCAATTTTCATCATTTTATACATGTTTTTGATCTCACTTATAGTTGAGCATTTAACATGTCATATTCAAATACCTCATTTAGTCTATCATGTCTTTAAATAACATTAATGGCTATTATGTTGCTCATCATTATGTGACATTGGTAGCTCATTTACTGGGGGCTCATTGTCATTCATGATGGTACAATTTCAAGTGCAATCATATTTTTTGAAGCAACATAATAGCCTAATTTTCTTGTTCCTATGGGGACAAGAGTGATTTCATACATCTCTTCTTTTGCTTATGTCCAAATCTCTCCCTAGAAGATTGTGTAAGTCCTTCTCATTGTCCTTATCCTTGGGAGGCAATGATCTTTCCTTATTTTTATCTAAGGATCCACTTTTTCCTATTTTGTGGATGGTGTGGACTTTATTACTTGATGTTAGGCCTTGTACGCATTTGTTGTTGTTTGTTCAAGGATTCTCTCTTACAAGAGGTGTAAGTCCTTGACTACAACCTCTTTTGCACTTGGTAAAATACATCCATAACGAATTCACTCTCCTCATTGGGTTAAAAAGAGCATCATCCTTCATTAAGAATCACTTTCACCTCGCAAAAGAAGGAAGTATTGCATTCTTATTCTCTTCTTTGTCTTATTCTAGAAGATGTTATATTTGTCTAAGACAATTTCTCTCAGGGATAGGTGTCTTTTGTACAAATATCTCTTCTCCTCTAAGGATCTCCTTTACACATACTACAAGATATCCCTTTTCAACTATCTTATCCTTGCTTAAAGAGTGTAAAACTCCCTTGCTTGGATCTATGACATTGTTGCATTTTTGGGGTATCTTCTTTTGTGATGAAGGTAGGTATCCTTGTTCTACTTTGCTTATGACATAAACATTACACTTTTTGAGCAATGGATTATTCTCGGAACTAGAGCACACACTCTTAGAGCGAGATGTCTCCATTTTTCTTTTATGCAAGGTGATTATTCTCGGAACCAGAGCACAGACTCTTAGAGCGAGATGTTACGCTTTTGTACTATACATATACGGGTTGTAGCATACTCAGGCATAGACTCCTACGAGGTGCTTCTAACCTCCCTTACACACACATGCACGAGGTTGAGTGGAACTAGTGGCATAAGGCTAGACTTTCTCACTCCCCTCCCTTACATGGATCACCTAGACAGACTCTAGGGGCTAGTTTTCCATGTCCTTTTCCCATGGATCACCAATGTGTGTATTCATGCTTTTTTTCCTTTCTTTTCTTCTTCTCTTTACATTTTGTTTCCATTTACATCCTTCATCTTGTGTTAGAGAACTCTCGAATCTTCACACTCTTTGTTGTGTTGGAATTGAGATTTAGTCCTCTTTCTTACCAAATGATTCTCCATTAGTTTTTGATCTCATATCAAATCTTCTTGTGAGCATTTGTCATCAATATTCTTTAAACAATTCGAAGTGGTAAACATGATACCCTGTTTCAACTCACTAAAATTAGCAAGCCGAAACAGGGGGGGGCATATAGCTACCCTCAAATTTTCATCACCTTCCTTAGTAAGCATTAGGTGATTTTGTGATCTAACGTGTGTTTTGTAGGGTGCGGTTCCTAACTGTGTACTGCAGATACCGCTGGGGGCTTCGTTCGACAGACTTATGGATATATCCTTTTTCAAATAATGTTTACTTTTCTGTACTTTAGCTTGCATATGCACGTAGTGTTCATATGACCGCTAAAGTGGGGGCTAAATGTAGCGTCCTAAATTGTATGCACTTGCTAAAGTGGTACAATTTCACACCTAGTTTAGCACCCGCCTTGGCGCATTTTGCATTGGCATTGCATTTCCCCTTTAGCACTTAATTAATCAAATTAATTAGGTCTAAGGTCCTATTTTATCATCTCCTACATCATAACGTTGGGCCCTTTCATTAAAGTGTGCCCCTTTCATTTTATTCCTCCAATACATCATTTAATCAAAAACCCTAATTAGGTCCTATTTTGAACTTGGGGGCTTGATTTCGGGGGTCAAAACATATCGAAATCACCTGTAACTTCGGGATTCTCTCTAAAATCATCATATCCGACAGTCCTGAAAATTTGGTGAAAAGTTGTCGGGACCATGGCACCCGGAGTGCAACATGGTCCCGGACATTTTTCCCAAAATTTTAGGAGCGCGATCCAATCATAAAATAAAGCTTAACCACAAGAAATTGGCGGGAGATTCAATCTCTAGGTCGGCCAAAATTTGAAATTAAGACCTAGGGTTTCATATATAAGAGCTCTCTTTCTTCATTTGAAAGGATTCGAATTTTTGGTTTCAAGGACCCTCTATGCAGTGAAAGAGTAGATCTTTGAAGACTTCAACAACATTCAACATCCATCCATCAAGCATTCATCAATTTCATTCATCCATTTAGGGCTTTGAAGACATTGAAGAACAATAGGAAATTACTGACTGAAGATTGGCTTGTACCCCTCCCTTGGGGTTGGGTTACAGATCCGGAAGAAGCAGACGGAGACCGAACTTCATACCAAATCTCAGAGCAAGAGACTAGGATAGGGGCGTGGGGCTCCCTAGTCCTGCCAAGACAGGGGCGTTGGGCACCCTGGTCCCTGGGACAGGGGCGCTGGGCGCCCTGGTCCTCCTGACAGACAGCATTTTCAGCATTTTGACAGCTTTTCTAGAGTGTAAAACAACAGTTTCTGGAGCAGTTTCAGGAGCAAAATCAGGACAGTGGCGCCCGTGCCCTCGTCCCGAACATTTTCAGTCAGATTTTAACTCTGGGTACGCATTTACATTCTTGTCTTGTCCTTGTGTTTACAGCTTTCCATTGTTTAAGTTCAATTCTGCAATCTTGTTATTAGTTCATACTTGCACTTTGGGATTAGGAATTGAACTTGTATCATTTTATCTTTCAATTACAACAAAGGAATAGAAATCCTAATAGGTAGCCCGTGGCTCTCTCTTTCACAAGAAGAAGTAGCCAATTGTGTGATACCTCTAGGCTCTTTCGTATTCCACAAGTGTGTGGTTGAAAGTGGGATTAGGGCATGTTGACCTAGTCTCGCTTTTTCCCCTACACACCATTCTTTTAAATTAATACAAGAAGCATCTTATAGATTGTCTGATCTATGCATATGTTCTACGAGTTTGTTCTTTGTAATCCAATAATGTCTATTATTTGAAATTAGCAACGTGTTCTAATTTTCCATTTATTTCTTTACGACTCATGCTACGCACGTAAGTGGTGTATGAGAATTACTGGGATAGCCAATATTGTGGTGATATCTTTCCATGAGTTTGTAAGCTTGCTAACTTTGCAGGTTTACTGGAGGTCCTTTATTGAATGCTGATTTGGATAATATTTGATTATTTTTGGATTGCAAGGTACTAATTAAGTAGTTTGTGAAGTTATCATTGAATTGGTTTCACTGTTATTTTCTTATTTCCCTATCTCTTGGAATTTATTTCCAGAAGAATCTTGAAATCATAAAAATACAAAAAGGAAGTTAAGTTATTAATGATTATTGGGATTTAGTTTTAACTAGCAGGCCCCTTAACATGTACAACCACATCAACCATTGGACTACCCATCATTGTCGAGACCCGACTATAGAGACCTTGGAGTGATTAGTTCCCCAAAACTTATTGCTTTTCAGGAGAGGTGGTGAGTGTTTACATTGGCTACCTAACCATTAGTGAGTGTGTCAAAACATTCATCAACAATTGATATGACTCATCACATGATCCATCACTAAACTAATCTTCCTTAAATACGTCATTATCATCTACCATGTCGACTACAATGAAGATATAAACATGTTGACAAAATAGTTGTTTGTGCAAATTGATAATTGTTAATTGAGTTTAAGGGCTAATACGTGTTGCATGACTTTCGTTTAGCCTTGCGACTTCCAGGAGTAAGTCAGAGGCCTAGGGGGGGAGAATGTAATGCCCCTACCCTAGTCGGCCTTGTAAAACCCATTTGACCTTGGTTGACTTCCTATGTGGCATTTTTGAATGGTTGGTTTACCGTGATGCAAAGTTGTAGATTAGATAAAATAAATAATTGTGCATACCTATTATTGTGCTTTTGCATCAATTTTTGTGTAAATGTAATTGTTTCCTAATTCTTGTGATAAATCTCGAGCTAACGCCTTCATTGAATATGTATATGTATATGTATGCTTGCGTGATTCATGGGTGTAGGAGATTGCAGGTACAACACCGCCTAGGGTGAGGTTCATCTCCTTCAGGATTCGCAAGGTTGAGTATACCTCCTCCATCCTTAGAATTTGGATTTGGGGGTCATAAACCTCTCATCTTGCCTTAGCCATTGTCAGGTGAGCGTCGTGTGTGGTCCTTAGGATTTTCTTTTCATTTGGGTTGCGTGTCCTATGATTGGTGGACTTCCTTGGTTTGCATGCCTTGCGCGGGGTAAGTGGAGTTTGTTATCCTAAGTATTTAATTCAATTTAATGTGTGGATGTACGCATTAGTAATTTAGAAATTTAAAATAGGTAGTTTTCTTTTATATGATTAATCATTAATTTAAAGAGATCGCTTTAATTATAATTGTAGCAAGCTTAAAGTATTTAACTTGAATTAATGTGTTCATTTACGCATTAGTAGTTGAGAAAATTAGAATAAATAGGTTTCTTTCATGAGATTAGTCATTTATTAAAAAGGTCGCTTTATTATATTGTAGCAAGTTAATTTGAACAAAATAAATAATTCAATGAGTTATGCATTTTAGAAAGGAAAGATTTAAAGTCATTGGGAAATAGAAATAAATTAATCATTTTCGCATTTTGGAAGAGAAAGGGTAAATTTTATTATTTAAAAGAAATTATTTTTTTACTTGTAAAGTTGATATAGTATAAAAGATTGATTTTTGAAAATTTAAATTAATCTAAATGCTTTACCCTGGTCAATAGTTTCGAAATATAATGTAGGCCTAAATTAATATTGAGAAATTAAAATTTAAAACTAAATAAGAGAAAGAAGCATTTTAATTTTAATTAGAAAAGCAGGTTAGATTTATTGAGTAGTGGAAAAGAATGATTTCCATTTTCATTTTCCTTTATTTTAAAAATAAATGCTTAAATTCAAAATTGGAAAATAGGTCAAAAAGAGGGGTTTCTCATTTAACCTAGTTTTTGGAAATATTTTGTGGGGTTCTCTTCTTTCGGTGATTTTTTGGGGGGAGAAAATGGAGTTTTGCTTTGAGTTGCAGGTGGAGCTCTCCTTCAAATTCTTGCCCGGAATGCGATATGAGGTAGGATTCCGGCTTACCCTTTTATTTATTGTTGAATCAAAAATTGGTGTTTGAATGTTCTCCATGAAATGCTGGTAAAGAAAAAGAAATAATAATACCCATGAATGTTTTTAAGATTTAGTTTTAGTTTTGAAATTTTGGTTGTTCTTAGATTCAAGATTTGTTGTGGTTCCTGGAACATTTTGAAAGGAGAAAATCTTCCCCATTCTTTTGCTTGAACATTCTGGAAAAAAAAGAGATAACATAAAAATATATATATATACATAAATAAATGGCTATGGCTGTGACTGTGTTTTGGTTTTTTTTCAGTATCCTTATTTAAAAAAAATTTGACTTAGTTATAAACTGTGATTCTTCCAAAAATAAAAAGGAAAAAAAAAAGAATATAAAAACAAAAAAATATATATATTGGGGTTAGGGTTTGGCGGGCGGAGGAGCTAAATCTCGGCTCGTGCTGCCGCCCCCTCCCCCATTTCCTCCCTACCCCGTGGCTCCACAAGGATCCTTGCGTCCACTATGGCCGCAGGGTAAAACCTGCGACCACTGTGGCCACAGGGTAACCCTGCATCCACAGCGGCCGCAGGGGGAGTCCCTGTGCCTACAGCATGGCAGCGAGGGAGCTGTGGGGTTTCCGCCTCTTCCGAGTTGGAAGGTGGGCCCCACAATGCCCCCTCCTTTTTTTATTTTAGTTTTATTTTAGTTTTTTTTTTTTAATTATTTAAAAAAAATAAAATAAAACATATTAATACAATAAAATGAAAAATTTGATTTTAATGGCAGTTTTTTTTTTTAAATATAGTTTTTAGTTAATAGTTAATTTGTTTTATTAATGCATATATTTAATGTGAAGGTTAATATATGTGTTAATAAATAATTAATTTGGAATTTGAACGTTATTAAACAATATTTTTAATATATATATTTTTTAAGAAAATTTATATAAATATATTGAATAGTAATTAATAACTGGTGATTTTTAATTAATACAGTATTCAGGAAACACATAGTGATTTTATCTGATCATTCTGAGAACTTAGAAATAGAAATATAAAATGTATAAGTATTTTAAGTTCGTCATGGAAATTCCGAAAGCTCAAATGACATGCAAAAAAAAAAAAAAGATCATCAGAAATTTAATAATGTGTCGATCGGAAGTTTGGAAGAAAATGATACCTTCTTTTAGTAAAATAAATAGTTTAGTTATTCCTTCCCTGATGATGTGAAATAGATAATGGAAAAGTTGGCAAGTTTATTTTATGTTTTCACTTGTGTTAAGTACTAGCAAGGCTTTGATAGGTTTGTTTGGACCCTATCATCTGGTTACTTGTGTTGGTCATAGCCGATTACTTCCCTAGTCAGAGTATCGTCAGTCAATATAACCTGTAATTGCTTTGAAGTGTTCAGTTGGATCCGCTTCAAAAGGGATCATTATGTAAATTCTGACCGAGGTGTCTATTGTATATTGGTTGTGTTCACCTAAGTGGCAAAGATGTAAAAGACTTATAAATTATGTATTCCTAACGATATTAATACCAAAGGGGTCTTGTAGTTGAGTAGACCCGGAGATGTAGCCCTTTAGGGGTGAACTCCGAGATCATATCCATGTTATGCGATGCCTTGTTCCTTTATTTCATATTATAAGTTATCATGTATGGTTGCTTTTCATAAGTGTAAGGTGGGAATTTGACGAAGCTAAATCAAAGTGCATAAAATTATTCATCTTGATAAATGTAGTAATCAGGTTCATAAAACATTGTAAATTATGATTATGGAAAAGTATTTGGTTTATGTTAATTAAAAGAAGTGATGCTCTGCAAAAAGGATTAGAAAATCTGTTTGATGGCAACACACACAAGAGCACAAGAAACAAACGTTAGTGTTAGCAACAAAAGATTATCCTAAACAAGCATATCAAGAGAGATATTAAGCATGAAATAGAAAGCATATAAACATAGAATAGATAAACTATACTCCTCCAAATGCTAATCAAGATGCTCATAGTTGCTCCTCCCTTGTTCCTCTCCTCTCCAAGTCCCAAATGACTCTAGCTCTCAGCTTTTAGCACTAGCCATGGATGCCATATGGAGATTCAAGATGGTTGAATATGATAAGCAAATCCTATGCAAGTGTAGATAGTGATGCTATGAGAAAGCTCTATGCTAATGCCAGTATAAAAACAATACTCTAATGCTTCCTCCTTTGCTTGAGGAGAAGGGTTCTATTTATAGAAGAAATGGGGAAATGAAGGGTTAAGATTGAATGGTTTAATCAAGGGCCATGTTTGAAAGTTGGGGATCCATGTGCACAATTGGCACCAATAAAATGGTGACAAGTGTCAACATAGGATTGGGTTGAGAGAAGAGGTTGGAGGCATTAAAGGCCTGAGAAGACCTCATGGTTATCTAGAGGCTAGGGTCAAGTCCAAATTAAGATTACCCACTGGATTAAGAGTTAATCCAAGGATAAACCTTTGTGCAAATGTTTAAGAGATAATCATGGTCAAAGCATTAATGGCCTGATGAGACCTTTGGGTTGGGTAGAGGTTGAGTCAAAACAAATGTTTTAACCATGTGGGAGGGTTTGAGGTAACCATTAATGGTTATTGGAGACTTTGGGGATTAAGTGGTTGAAGGTTGAAAGCCTTCAATGGTTATCAAAGACTTTGAGCCATTTAGTGGTTGAAGGTTGAAAGCCTTTAATGGTTATCAAAGACTTTGAGGGTTTGAGAAGTGACTTCCCTTTTGCTTAGGAATGTGACAAAGTTTAGAGAAGGGGTTAGGTTATTTAGAAGTGATTAGAAAATTCTAGAAGGGGTTTAGGCATGCAAGTGGATTTTGTAGGAAAATGCAAGTGGGAGAAATTTTGGTATTTTCAATTAAAATAAAATCATTTATTTCAATTAAATGGTGTAATTTGCATTTGGATAAATATTCAAATAAATATTAATTTATTTAAATGAGAAAAATGAAGATAAAGCATTAAAATGCTTGAAGACTTTGAGGGAAACCATTAAAGGCTTGAAGACTTTAAGGAAAACCATTAAAGTCTTAAGAAGACTATAGAAGGAAGCCATCAAGTTTGAAGACTTTAAAGCCATCAAGTTTGAATACTTTAAGGGAAACCATTAAAGGTTTCAAGTGGGTGAGGATAAATAGGATTTTAAATAAATAATTTATTTAAAATAGTTGTGCAACTTGCTTTTGTAGGAAAATACAAGTGGGTGGAGGATAAAGGTGATTTAAATAAATTATTTATTTAAAATAATTGTGCAACTTGCATTTGTAGGAAAATACAAGTGGGTGGAGGATAAAGGTGATTTTAAATAAATTATTTATTTAAAATAATTATGCAACTTGCATTTGTAGGAAAATACAAGTGGGTAGAGGATAAAGGTGATTTAAATAAATGTTAATTTATTTAAATGTGAGAGGTGGGATTTTGGGGGATTTAAATAAATATTAATTTATTTAAATGTGAGAGAAGATTTAATTAAACAAATATGATTTATTTATTTAATTAATGGTCTGAATTTGGTTAAGTGAATTAAATCAAATAAATTGAATAATTTATTTAATTAATAGGAGAAGAGGGTTAAGATGAATTAATTAAATATTAATTTAATTAATTATTAATTGATGGTTAAATAATCAAATAAATAGTAAGTATTCATTTAATTAAGTGGACAGATTTATGTGACTACATTTGCCCCTCTTTGAGACGGTGCAGTTTATCGCGTCGTTTCAAAGAAAGAAAAATATGTGTGAAGAAATGCCCCATAAAATGTAAATTTAATGGGTGGTATGCCCCCTCGAGAGATGGGCTGAATTTTTTTTGAAAAATCGGGCGGTCTCTCGAAAAAGAATGAAAAGTGGAGGGGATGTAGAATAGAAGAAATTAGAACTAATGATGAAAGAATGGGAGAAAATGGAGTGAATATGAAGAAACAACAAGCCAGCGAGTACCCTGAGGTCATGCAAGAGATACATAGCAGATGTAGTGTGGGGTTTGGATTGATGCTATACAATTGATCAAAATTGGTTAGACAATCTGGTGCAATCGGTTTAATTGCCCCGGTCAAGTCAAAGCATGACAGTTGATGTCAGTTGGTCGCTTGGACATGATAAAGTCTGAGTAAGTGAATCAAAGTGACCTGATGTGACTTAGACAATTGATGTAATTGCTTGATGAAGTCAAGGTATATGAAGCAAAATACTCGTTAAGACGTAGATAATTGATGTAATTGTCTGTTGGATTGTGTTTGATTGGTTGATCAATTGATAGTGTGTGCGTGTGATGGATGGTTGTGGGGAATCATGGCAACCCCGTTGAGACTAGGTCATTATGATAAATGCCTGTTGTAGTCTAAGTTTGCCATAATCGATTACCTGTTGAGACCCGAAGATACTTGATCAGAGTATCTGTTGATAGTCTAGGTGTGTGGGAGTCGATGTATCTGTGTAGACAGAGTAACTTTCTTGACTTATTGGATGAGTGAGGATGGGAAGCGATGAAGGGATTAGGATGATGTTGATGATCAAGATAGGGAGGGTGAGGGGGGATTCGATGTTAGATAGAAGATATGGAGGACTAGGACCGAGTCCTTATGGAAGAAAAATAGAGTATGCATTATTATGACTATGTATGCATGATATGCAGCTATTATGAATGTATGGATGGGTGGAATGCAACGAAATGCAATATATATAGATGAGATGAGATGATGATCCATAGTGCTCTATTTTCATCATTGAGCTTTTAAAATGTTGTAAGAAAATACAAGCAACTTGACATAAAGATTCAAGATGACTAGAGTATTTCTTACATGGATTTTGATATAGCAAGTTAATACAAGCAACTTGATATAATGGATCAAGTTGACCTGAGTATTGCTTGCGGAATAGACAAGGATTATCTCCTTTCATGCATGACTTGGATCGTCCTCCTTGATCTTAGGCTGATCATATCCTGAGACAAGTGCATACCGTACTAAGAGATAAAAACCTTTATCCAGTTTGGATGAGGTAGGAGGAACCAAAGGAAGAGCATTGTACCTGCAAACAAACAATATATACATAAAGAATAAAGAATATGGATCCTTGGTAATGGTTCATGCCCATATGGTCGAGGTATACGATATAGTCACCAAGCCATAATGATCTATGACTGCATTTGGCATAAGATCACGTAGCTTGGTGAACTTCCCACGTAGACACCATTAGTACATGCCCCAGTACTTCATCAGAAATAATGTGCAAATGATACAAAACAATGCTGCAAGATCCTGATACAGATAAACGAACAATTGTACTCACAAATCAACCAAGTATTTGATAGCTTAACATAATTTTCTTGTCAAAGAAAATGTCACTTTTGTCTTTGTTTTGGTAAGGAAGGATGCATCCTTGTTGAAGAAAGTTTGATTGTTGATGTTGATTGTGTGGTTGATTGGTAAATGGTCATTGTGTGAGTAGTTTGTCAATGTTTATTTTGGTATCTACATGGATGATTATGTACAAGGTGTTGTCATGTTTTTGTGTGATTTTTCAATGGTTTTGTCGATGTTTTTGGATTTTGAATTGTTTTGAATGTTTTTGGTATTTTTGCGAGATATTTTTGAATGTTTTTGGATTTTTGATGATTGTTTGAATGAAGAACTTAATGAATCATAAGACAATGTAGAATCCACTTCCATCAATAGGTTAAAGGCATTGCCCCCAGTTTTAGACATGACTATGAAAAAGTGGGATGCAAGATGTATGGAGAACTATCATAATTGCAGAGGAATAATCAGCCATGTTTTTTGGATGGATGGATGTATGTATGAAGTGGATGTGATTGCAACAAGTCTAAAAGACAATGGATCCATAGCCTTTATGAGTGGTTCCTGTTTGCCAGGTTTTCACCATCGTACTTACCCAAGGTGCCACCGGAGTGGTTCTTCACCGTTTGGATGCATGATTTTTCTTTACTTTTTTGAATGTTTTTGTATTTTCTTTAGGACATTTTTTTGAATGTTTTTGGTATTTTCTGATATGCAAGGGAGCCTGATGCTCTATATAGCTTAGGTATAAAACCATTTGAGGTGCATGTTGTTGATTGGATCTGCAAGCGGTTCTCCTTCTGATGTAGCCAACTGATATGCCCCGGACTCGAACACAACAGTGACAACATATGGGCCCAGCCAGTTTGATTCAAACTTGCCCTGATGTTCTCGGTTTGGTTGGTTGCGAGGATTCTCTCGTAGAACAAGATCACCTACCTCAAATGTACGAGGTCTAACTCGGTGATTGTAGCTTCTACTCATGCGCTGCTGATAGGCTTTGAGATGGTTGTATGCAGCTTGTCGCTTCTCATCAAGTAACTCTAAGTCCTGAAGACGTGAGACTCTGTAAGCTTCATCATTAATGAGATTGTGCAAGGAAACCCGTAGTGACGATATCTCAACCTCAATAGGCAAGATAGCTTATGCACCATAGACCAATAAATAAGGAGTTGCACTTGTAGGGGTTCGAATGCTAGTTCGATATGCCCATAGTGCTGGATTTAGTTGAACATGCCAATCACGGCCGGCATCATTGACTGTCTTTTTGAGGATTCTTAATATGTTTTTATTGGATGCTTCGGCCTGACCATTGCCTTGTGGGTAATAGGGGGTGGAAAAGCGGTGTTGGATATGAAATTTCTCACAAAGTTCGCAAACATCCTGATTTTTGAAAGGAAGACCGTTATCTGTGATGATGGACATGGGTACACCATACCGGCAGATGATGTAATTGAGGATGAATGAGGCGATCTACTTGCCGGTGACTTGGGTAAGTGGAACAGCTTCGATCCACTTTGTGAAATATTCGGTGGCGGTAATAATGAATTTATGGCCATTGGATGAGGATGGATGAATCTTACCCACAAGGTCAAGGCCCCATTGACAGAAAGGCCATGGTGTTGTGATTGGTTGCAGTTCCTGAGCTGGTGCATGTATTAGGTCGCCATGAACTTGACATTTCTTGCATTTTCTGACAAAGTAGTAGGAATCCTTTTCCATAGATGGCCAATAATATCTAGCTCGCAGGAGTTTCTTGGCGAGTGATGGACCACTTGAATGAGTCCTGCAAATTCCTTCATTTACCTCTTCCAAAGCCTTTGTTATCTCACCTTGTTCCAGACATCGAAGGAGAGTACCATCAAGACCGCGTTGGTATAGGGTTTCGGCAATAATGGTATATCGAGCAGTTTGGCGAATGAAGGTTTTTCGTTGGTTATTCGATTGGTTGGGAGGAAGGGTATGATCGCGAAGATAGGTGTAGAACTCACTGTACCATGGGGATTTAGGACCGACAAGGCAACATATCATCTCGGATTCAGGGATATCATGGGGCATTTCTTCACACCTATTTTTCTTTCTTTGAAACGACACAATAAACCGCACCGTCTCAAAGAGGGGCAAATGTAGTCACATAAATCTGTCCACTTAATTAAATGAATACTTAGTATTCATTTAATTAAGTGGACAGATTTATGTGACTACAAGAAGTAATAGTGGAAAGAATCTCGCTAGGTTACCATTATTGTTTTAGCTTGATATAAGTTGGTAAATTGAACGAATGTGAATGAGTAACAAAGTTAGAATTAATGTCATAATTTCTAAGTTGAAATCTAAAGGATGAACACCATATAGGTATTTACTTTTTATCTTGGTAAATGAGTATCGCCATGTTAATTATATTTCACTATATTGGATGAATTTGTTTAGTTATTTCATGTTTTAATCTTAATAAATAATCCTGACCAAATTAACTAGATAATTGGGTGAACTCAACTATTTATCCATAATTATAACCCTAATAAAAGAATCTTCTTATGATTGCTAAAATTGAACTGAAAAGGGAAGTATTCGAATAGTTGTTTATATCTTAATCTTAGAAAATGTATCTTTTCATATTAACTTCATTTAACTAAAAAGAGTGACATGCAATAAGATAATTATATTCTAATCCTAATGGAAGAACGTCACTATGAACTTATATTTTAATCCTATAATGATGAATATCATCTTGCTAACTATATTTTAATTTAAACGATGAACTCATGTGTTCCTAATACATTTCCACCTTAAAGAATTGAGTCCATCTATTAGCATTATTAAAGCTTCAATGAATGAACTCTATGGCTACTTACAATCTATCCTCCATAAAGAAACTACGACTCATTAGTTGGTTATGCTTGAATTCAAATGAAGGAACCTCACTCTATTAATGGTTGTTTAATCCTTAATGAATGAATCTCATCTTATTAACCATACTTTTAATTATAAAGGATGATATCAAATGTGGGTGGTTACTTTAAACCCAAATGAATGAACTTCGCGATATTAATCACATTGGACCTTATGGGAGGCCTCTTAAATTTATTATGTTTAAAAGTGCATTGAGTAAATAACCTCGCGATGGCCTCCTATCCACCCAAAATAAACGAACGCTTCCTAAAATTCTAAGAGGTCAATTTATCGAACATATATATGTCCATGTCGTATGCATTATCTCGTATTTAAGATATCCAGCTTATTGGATCTATTGACGCAAGTTGAGTTAGGTGCAAGGTTGCATAATTGTGTTGGGAAACTCCTTAGGTTCGTTTAGCCTTCTGCTGTGTCATCTGAGTTTTAGATAACTCCTAATTATCTTAATGTTTTAACTCATTATTAACGCTCGTAATTAGAATTAGCATTATAAAAAAAAAAAAATTACACTCTATTTGAGTGTTTTTAACTTAAACCCTTAGGGGTTTCCTGGCGGGGCATTACAGTGTTCACATTGGCTACCTAACCATTAGCGAGTGTGTCAAAACATTAGTCAACAATTGATATGACTCATCACATGATCCATCACTAAACTAATCTTCCTTAAATACCTCATTATCATCTACCATGTCGACTACAATGAAGATATAAACATGTTAGCTACCGAAACATAATCAAAATCAAATATAAATCTAATGACCATGTTGGCCATCACATGTTACCAACAATATCCATGAAGACATAATAGAAACAAATCATTTCTTTAGTCGGGTCCTATCCATTATCGAGACCTATGTACACGTTACCGAGATCAAGACCCGTTACCAGGATGAAGACTTAGCTGGGATTAAGTAGATACCAATGTCAGTATATATATATATATATATATATATATATATATATATATATATATATATATATATATATATATATATATATATATATATATATATATATATATATATATATAATTAAGCTTTCAATTCAATTTTTTTTCATTTTTTCCTCCAATCGATAAAGCCCCTATTCCCATCCAATGTTTCTCCTCCCTCCTCCACCGATTGGGGATAGACAAATTTTATATGCAATATTTTCTTTCCAAGATGCACAGATCAGCTACGTGTGCATTTAAATGAATAATACATCATATATGTACATATATACGTACACACACATGCACACACACACACACACACACACACACACATATATATCAATATATATGTATATGTATACTTATATATATGCTTAAATGCTAGCAATAATCAAACTTTCTATGAATAAAAGATAGTAATGAGATGCATAGAGTTGTCAGTTATACATGTATCAAGGAAGTTAATTCACTTAGTTTTGATGGTATAGATATGATATGGAAGCTATAAATTTCTTTTTGAAGTGGTTTGCAGTCGGGAAAAGGAGCCATCAGTGCTGGGGAAAACTTGAGAAATGTTTTTTTAAATAGAAAAATGTAATTTTTTGGTTGGTTTTTTATAAAATTCAATGCATTATATATGCACACACACAGATATATATATGTATGTATGTATGTATGTAAATGTCAGTAATAATAAAAGTATTTATGAACAAAAGATAGAAATGAGATGCACAAATTTGGTAGTCATACATGTGTCAAGGAAGTTAATTCACTTACTTTCGATGGTATAGCTATGAGATGGAAGTTATTAATTTATTTTTGGAGAGGTTTTGCCATTAGGAATAGGAGCCATAATGAAGGTCCATTAATAATGTACAAATACCAACCCCATGCATCTCATTTGCAACTCTATGTCCACCAAAACACAAACCATCAACAAACACAATGTGATTTACAAATTTAAATACATTCAATATGCTAAAAGTTGTGGAAACAGAAATGACACTAATTTACACTGGGCATTTGATTTTGTTTGTAATTTGTCTATGTATATATCTGTTAGCTATACATTTATCAGGATTGGTGGTTCCCTTCAAAAAAATTTGGTCTCGGTTAAATAACATGCATTCAAATGGCTTTCTGTAGAACATGGAACTACCATCCTCAAGTGGATGGCAAAACAGAAGTAGTGAACAAGTGGTTAGAAGGTTACCTTCGCAATTATGTAATGGGGCAATAGTGTGCATGGGTGAGATGGCTCTATTTAGGTGAGTATTGCTACAATACCACGTATCATATGTTCATAGATATGTATCCTTTGAGAGAACTTTATGGATATGATGCACTTTCATTCATGGATTTGGCATTTGAGGATGATCGAAAGGAATCTCGTGGGAAATGCAGACCACAACACACTTTGCCTTGACAAGTTGAAACCAACAGTGGAAATCCACAAGCACATATACATGCAAAAAAGAATAAAAAATAAAGATGCAATGTCATGCATGAAGCCCTAGAAGGACTGACCAGGATACAAATTTCTAATTAGCAAAGAATGAACAAAAAACAGGTCTAGTTAATGGTAAGCACATGGAAACTTAAATAGTTGCACCCATAAAAGTCACACATACATATTGTCACATATAAAAGAATTATGTGAATGACCTTTTTTTGTTTTTAATAATTAGTAGTAGATGAAAACCTAATAGCATACAAAACCTATCAAATGCATGTGATTAAATCAAATGGATTAATTTCCCTAACAGACAGTCCTTTGCCAACTCCAATCATCAAATTCATAACATATAACAACAACCGGAAAAGTCACACACACACACACACACACACACACACACACACACACACACACACACAAATTAAAGAAAATCAAATTCATAGCGTGCATTTAAAGAAATTCACTTTCTAAATTGTAGAATGACTATAGAACGTGCAACAACAAAACTGATAAGGAAATTTAAACAACCACAATCCAATGGAGGTAATTGTGTGTGTGTATGCCTAGAATTCACATACTAAATTTCATTACCTCTTTTTCTCGAATCTAGACAATGAATTTCATTACAAACTAAATTTCATTCTGAAATTAGAAAGAAAAGTGTGTGTGTGTGTGTGTGTGTGTGTGTGTGTGTGTGTGTGTGTGTGTGTGTGTGTGTGTGTGTGTGTGTGTGTGTGTTTCCAATAATTATTAGGTCATCACAAACAAAATTAAATCGCATTGCCCATGAAGTTGAAATCGTTAGCCAATTATTTTGGATTATATACAAGCGAAAATCACAGAGAAATTTAAATAATTGTAACCCTTGAATTGACATGTATATATATACTAATTACACATAGAATGGAATTAATACTTTAAACTCCAAAATAAGTTCCCAATTAGAGCACAAGAAGTAATGAAATTCACTATCAAAAATGGGGCAAAAGAGGCAATGAAATTCACTATATAAATTGGAGACACACAAAATTACAGACAAACTTAAATAATGTAAGGTTGAAGACCTTACCTTAGAAAGCTAGAAACTCAACTGCAAAAACCAGAATACCGAAAAGTCAAATTTATGAATCACATATGGTTCTCGAGATGCCCCTCTATAAATAAACATGCAATATCCTTTATCTAACCTTAGCATTAAACATAGGTATACACATTGGTGATTAGTGAAAAACAAAATAAAATTTACACACAATAAACAAATCCCTATAGCCATTAACATTAACCACCTTACACTCTTCTTTTCTTGCACAGGGATAGGAAACACAATCAAATTTACACACAATAAACAAATCTCAGTACCCATTAACATTAATCACCTTACACTCTTCTTCTCCTACACATATCTTGTTAGGGTTTCAAGCAGATCCGAAGCAAATATGAACTAACAATTATATGCAGATTTAAATACAAAAGATAAAGAAATAAAACAGGACACAGATAACACAGAGATTTAACGTGGTTCACCTAGAATGGGTTACGTCCACCATACACAGCCGTTCAATCTTTCTTATTATCTAGCAAAAACAGTACATCAACCTTTCAATGCCTTAAGCATCCCAGCTGCTTATAACATGTGTTTTTAGGGCAACAAACAAAGTCGGCCTTTTTTAGGGTTTTATTACAATGTCGGTTTTCATCAACAAAAAATGGCAAATTTTTTTTTCTGATCAGTCGCCACATTTCAACAATCTCCCACTTGGAGACTGATCAGGCTCCACACCAAACAATCTCCCACTTGGAGACTGATACTACATGACACCACTGTACATGCAACATCCGCTGGATAAAACACTAGGACTTGACTAGTATAAATTCCACAATTATCAATCAAGAAGACCAATAGAAACTGATGAAGAAATCAGCTTCTCCTGTGGAACTGTCTTTGTGAACATATCGGCAGGATTCTCACTTGTGTGAATCTTCTCAAGCCGTAACTGACCCTCCTCCAAAATAGTCCGGATGAAGTGGTACCTGAGCTGAATGTGCTTTGTCCTTGAATGAAAAGCAGAGTTCTTCGCAAGATGAATGGCACTCTGGCTATCAGTATACAATGGGCTATCCTCTTGTGTCTGACCCAATTCCTTCAGAAAACATTACAACCAAATCATCTCTTTGCTGGCTTCTGTAGCAGCAACATACTCAGCTTCAGTGGTTGAAAGTGCAACAACCTTTTGCAGCCTAGAAATCCAACTGACTGCAGTTCCCCCTATAGTAAAAACATACCCTGTAGTACTCCTCCGTGAATCAATATCACCTGCCAGATCAGAGTCAACAAATCCACTTAGAGCAGCATTAGATCCTTTGAAACATAATGCCTTCGTAGTAGTTCCTTTCAAATACCGAAGAATCCATTTCACAGCATTCCAATGTTCCATACCCGGATTACTCATAAACCTGCTCACAACTCCCACTGCATGTGCAATATCTGGCCTTGTGCATACCATTGCATACATTAGACTGCCAACAGCTGATGAATATGGGATGTTAGACATTTTATTAACCTCTTCCTGTGCCTTTAGGCACATCTCCTTAGTCAATTTGAAATGACTAGCCAAAGGTGTACTAACTGCTTTTGCATCCTGCATGTTAAATCTTTTCAACACCTTCTTTATATACTCACTTTGGGACAAATTCAAGGTTCTATTTTTCCTGTCCCGTGTAATCCTCATACTGAGAGTTTGCTTAGCTGCACCCAAATCCTTCATAGCAAATGACTTGGCTAATTTATGTTTAAGATCATTTATATGTTGCATGTTAGACCCAACAACAAGCATGTCATCAACATAAAGCAACAGGATAATATAACTGCCATTATCAAATCTCTTAAAATATACACAATGATCAGAATGACATCTATGATAACCGTGTTCAGCCATGAAACTATCAAATTTTAAATACCATTGTCGGGGTGCTTGCTTTAGGCCATACAAACTTTTCTTCAACCTGCACACCAAGTTCTCCTTACCTTTGACCTCATATCCCTGTGGTTACAACATGTAAATTTCCTCCTCCAAATATCCATGGAGAAAAACTGTTTTGACATCTAATTGTTCAAGATGTAAATCATCTGCAGCCACAAGACTAAGTACAGTTCTAATTGAAGTCATTTTTACAACTGGAGAAAATATTTCATCATAATCTATACCCTTTTTCTGTGCAAAACCTTTTACCACAAGTCTGGCCTTATATCTTTTCTGACCTCCTTCCTCCTCCTTCAGCCGATAAACCCATTTGTTAGGCAAGGCTCTTTTTTTTGCAGGTAAAGGGACTAAGTCCCAAGTCTTATTTTTCATCAGGGAGTCCATCTCCTCTTTCATGCCTAGCTGCCACTGTTGTTTGGCATCCACCTGCATTGCTTCTTCATATTCTTCTGGTTCACCAGAATCTGTTAATAAAATAGAATACAAAGAAGGAGAAAATCTTTCAGGGGGTCTACTTGTCCTCGTATAATGTCTAACACTTGTAGGAGTTTGTGGGACAATCTGTTGTTGCTGAGCATCAGGTACCTATGGCATTTCATTTTCAGGAATCTCATCCAACAGCACATATTCTTGTTTGTCCTGTTCATGCTTCTTTTCCTGCATCTGTTCTTTATACATAACCTTCTCATTGAATATAGCATCTCTACTTCTAATTATTTTCTTATTTTCAAAATCCCATAACTGATAACCATATTCATCTATCCCATATCCAATGAAGGTACATTTCTGAGATTTAGCATCAAGCTTGGTTCTGTTTTCTTTATCAAAATGGATAAAAGCTTCGCAACCAAAAGTTTTTAGAAAAGAATAATTTACCTTTTTACCAGTCCATGCCTCCTCTGGAATACCACCATCCAAAGGGGTTGAAGGTCCTCTATTTATCAAATAGACAACAGTATGTACAACATCTGCCCAAAAATGTAAGGGCAATCCAGCATGCAATCTCATGCTCCTCGCACGTTCCATGATGGTCTTATTCATTCTCTTTGACACACCATTTTCCTGTGGAGTTCCTGGAACTGTCTTCTACTTTCGAATCCCATTTAAGGAACAGTAATCTTCAAATGCTTTGCAGCAATACTCACCTCCATTATCCAATCTGAGACACTTCAACTTTTTTCCTGTCTCATTCTCAACCAAAGCTTTCCATTTCTTAAAAGTTTCAAAAAAATCTGATTTTTGTTTTAGGAAATATACCCATGTTTTTCTGGTTGAGTCATCAATAAAAATAACATAATAACAAGAGCCACCAAGAGATGATACCTGAGCCGGTCCCCATACATCTGAATGTACAAGCTCTAACTTCTCACTCTTCTTCTCTTTCCCAACCTTGAGAAATCTGACTCTTTTCTATTTACCATAAACACAGTTTTCACAGAACTCTAAATCAATCTTCTTTAGTCCTGGCAATAGATTTTTGGAGTGAAGGATTTTCATCCCTTTCTCACTCATGTGCCCAAGCCTATGGTGCCACATTATCGAATCTGTTCTTGCAACATTTATTGTTGTTGTCCCTGCAATAACTTTATCTGTAGCAGCTAAGTTAGAGTAAGTGTTACCAGTACACAGATATAATGTGCCTACCTTCGCACCTTTAGCTACTACTAATGATCCTTTAGTGACCTTCCACATACTATCTGAGAAGGTAACTATGCAACCTTCACTACCTAGTTGCCCTGCAGAAATTAAATTTCTTCTTAAATTAGGAACATGTCTTACCTCCTGCAGAAACCAGTCATTACCATTCTGCAACTTGATCTTTATCTTTCCTTTTCCAACAATTTGACAGGGCTCATCATCACCCAAATATACTTGTCCAAAATCACCTTGAACATAATCTAGAAAATATTTTCTATGGGGTGTAGCATGAAATGAAGCCCCAGAATCTATTACCCAGGAATCATTAACATTGTCCAAACATAAGATTAAAGAATCTTGTAAAGTATTACTTGCAATATTAGCTTCCTTACTGTCATTTTCATTTTTGTCTCCTTCTTTGTTTTTCCGAAACCAACAGTCTTTCTTTAGATGACCAGGCTTTCCGCAGTACCAGCAATCTTTCTTTCCTCTAGATTGAGAGCATTCTTTCTTTGACTTCCCTCGTGACTTCTCATTCCCAGGGCCTTTTCCTCTTTCCTTTGATCTTCCTCTGTTCTCCACATTCAAAACACTACCCGATGATGTTGGAGTCTCACCTGTGCTTTTCCTTCGCATTTCCTCGCTTAGGATAACACCAACAATATCATCAAATACCAAAGTATTTTTACCAGAGATAGAGTTACTTACAGCCATAACCAAGCTATTCCAGCTTTCTAGCAAAAAACATAAAATCAAGAGAGCCCTAACCTCTTCTGCAAAGGTAATTTTTACCAAAGACAATTGACTGGTAATTGTATTAAATTCATTTAAGTGCTCTGCTACAAATCCTCCCTCACTCATTTTCAAATTAAACAAACGCTTCATAAGAAATACCTTATTCGAAGCTGAGGGTTTCTCATACAGCTTAGCCAATGTTGCCATCAAATCTACAGTCGTTTTTGCTTCTATTATATTGAATGCTATAGACGCCGCAAGGCACAATCGAATGGATCCCAGTGCCTTTCTATCTAAAATGTCCCACTCTTCATCTGATATTGTGGTCGGTTTCTTTGCCTTTCCTTCCAATGGCCGCCACAAATCCTTTTGATACAGGTAATCCTCCATCTGCATTTTCCATAACTGATAATTCTGGCCGTTAAACTTTTCGACCTTGAATTTGGAATCCTGCATTGCTCCCACTCAAATCTGAAAGTCCTGGCAATTTACAGAAAACCTCACTCTGATACCAATTGTTAGGGTTTCAAGCAGATCTGAAGCAAATATGAACTAACAATTATATGCAGATTTAAATACAAAAGATAAAGAAATAAAACAGGACACAGATAACACAGAGATTTAACGTGGTTCACCCAGAATGGGTTACGTCCACCATACACAGCCGTCCAATCTTTCTTATTATCTAGCAAAAATAGTACATCAACCTTTCAATGCCTTAAGCATCCTAGCCGCTTATAACATGCATTTTTAGGGCAACAAACAAAGTTGGCCTTTTTTAGGGTTTTATTACAATGTCGGTTTTCATCAACAAAAAACGGCAAAAAAAATTTTCTCGGGGGCTGCCGCCCTCGAACCCCTGCCCAGGGCCCGGCCCGGCCCCGAACCCCGCCGAGGATACGTGCTGAGTGTACAGTACTTTGCTGATCAGTCGCCACATTTCAACATATCTAACCTTAACATTAGACACAAGTATACATATTGGTGATTAGTGAAAAACATAATAAAGTTGACAAAGAATAAATAGATCCCAAATACAAAGCAAAAATCACAACCAAATTCAAATAATCGTAATCGTTGAACTTATATATACAAATTACAGGCAAAATGGAATTAATACTTTAAACACTGAAACTAGTTCCTAATTAGGGCATAAGAGGTAATCAAATTCACTGTCAAAATTGCGGCAAAACAAATAATGTCATTCACTATGTAAATAGGATACAACAAAAAATGACATATAAAATTAAATAATGTAAGGTTGAAGGCCTTACCTCGAAAACCTAGAAACTCAACTATAAAAATAGCAATACAAAACAACTGAATTTCTAAATACCCTCTTGTTCTCCAAATACCCCTCTATAAAAATGCAATATCCTTTATCTAACCTTAGCATTAGACACAAAATTAAATAATGTAAGGTTGAAGGCCTTACCTCGAAAATCTTGTAACAAAACTACAAAAGTGGGAATACAAAAACAACTGAATTTCTGAATACCCTCTTGTTCTCCAAATACCACTTTATAAGCATGCAATTTATCTAACCTTAGCATTAGACATAGGTATACAAATTGGCAATTAGCAAAAAAATATAATTAAATTTACACACAATAAACAAATCCCAATACCCATTAATATTAATCATGTTACACTCTTCTTCGCCTGCGTAGGGATAGCCAACACAATAAAATTCCTACTCTATCCATGCATCCAAAATCCTAGTCCCAAATCCACTTCTACTAAACCTAATTGATGAAACCGACAAAATGACTCTCTAACCCACCATCAATGATCAAGGGAATCGAATTAACTTCCTTAACAGGCGCATGACCGCCAACACCACCCACCTCACTCCCAACATTCCGTCCGCCAAAACAATATTCTAATCTTTTTCAAACTCCGAGCCACATACGTTTCCACCTCCACATTTCCACAAAACTTGACCAAAAACAATGCATTTAAAAAAAAAAACATTTCTTGACCCTTTTCCAATGCTGACGACTCCTCTTTCTGCCTGCCAAGATGACAATTTCCCGACAGATTGATAATTTTCTAGGCAAAAGGCCACATGGCATTAAAAAAATACATTTCTTAGTTTTTCCCAATGCTGACGACTCCTCTTTCAAACCACCGAGATGACAATCTTATATGTATATGTATATGTATATGTATATATGTATGTATATGTATGTATATATGTACATATATATATATGTGTGTGTGTGTGTGTGTGTGTGTGTGTGTGTGTGTGTGTGTGCATATATATATGTATGTATATGTATGTATATATATGTACATATATATATATGTATGTATATATATGTGTGTATATATGTATGTACATATATATATATATATATATATATATATATGTACATATATATATATATGTACATATATATATATATGTACATATATATATATATGTACATACATATATATGTGCATACATATATATGTGCATACATATATACATACATATGTATGTATGTATGTATATGTATGTATGTATGTATACATATATGTGTGTGTGTGTGTATATATATATGCATATATATATGTACATATTTATACACACACACACACATATATACATATATATCTATATGTGTGTGTATACACAATTCACTTTCTAAATTGGAGAATGATATTTGATTTGTAAATTGCAGAGAAATGTGTCTATAATTTATGTGTATGTATAAAAGCCTACTATAAAGATGCAATTCACTGTCTAAATCAAAGCAAAAGAGGTAATGGAATTATTTTGTAGATTGCAGACATGCACACACCAACAAATAGCAATCACGTCAAAAGTGGCAATGTAATTCACTATCAAAATCAGTGCAAAAATCATTATGAATCCATTGTGTAAATTGGAGATATATACACACAAATTTAAATCGTGGTGTCCATGAAACTGAAATATATCTCTATGTGTATATATCTCTCTCTATGTGTATATATATATTATTTATGGTAAAAATGGAAACAACAATATTTTAAGACTAAATAGAATTCAACCACAAAACCCTAACCTAACAACAACAAAGATCCACCATAATATATGAAGATTACCTAAGACAATGAAAATCAATCAAATCACAAAGATTATACCATCACACGTCCAATAGGGTTTGGATTTCCATTCTTCCTATCTCCATTGATCTTGCTTGATATATTTGCTCTCAAATTTTATGTGTGCACAAGAGCTCAACAAAGAATGGAAATGTGGTTGCAAGTAGGCTTGATCACATCTGAAAGTTCGAATGCTAGTCAAGGAGATTGATTAGGGTTGATAATGAAGGAAGCATCTCCTTATATAGAAGACACTATAAGAAATGGAGGGATAAGATTGAGAGGTGTAAAAGATAAATGGTCGGCTAGGATTAGAGGGTAGGTAAAAGAAATAAGAAAATAATAAGAGGGTAGGTAGTGTAGGAATTAAGAGATGAATGCCATATGTCATGGGTAGAAAGGCTAATGAATTAATTAAATAAATAAAGATTTTTTTAATTAATAGAGGAAGTGGGATCAATTAAATAAATAAAAGTATTTATTTAATTTAGGAAAAGGAATATTTAAATAAATAAATATATTTATTTAAATGAGGAAAGGCTAGAAGAGGATAAATGAATTAATTAAATAAATAAAGATTTATTTAATTAATAGAAGAATTAAGATAAAATAATTAAATAAATCAAAATATTCATTTAATTAGACAGGACAATTTTAGGTGTCTACATTTTGGGCCTCTTTGAGATAATGCAACTTGTTGTGTTGTTTCAAAGAAGATAAGATAAACTGAAAGAAAGTTGCCCCAAGATGGGAATGATATACCCCCTTGAGAGATTGGATAAAAATGTCTGAAAAGATCATAGACAATCTCTCGATAAGAAAGAAAGGCTAGAAAGGATGAACAAGATAGGATAGAGTGACAGAGTCATGGGACAAAGAAGACAAACTCGGGAGACTAGGGATAGGTTAGTCTATAAGATAGACTATGAGGGAAAAAATCCTCATTGTCATCCACACACCTAAGCGATTAGAGTGCAGAGAGAACAGAGCAGTCAAAAGTCAGTAGCGATGGCATTGGTGCACAAATTCGATTGTGTTCACCGATATTAGAGGCTAGCAGATGCAGGAGAGCCAATAAGTACCACAAAACCTCCTTGTACCTTGTTGCATTAATTATTGTCATAAATTCATGCTAGGTAGTATAATAAATGCGCTCTAGGTAGGTTGAAAAAAATGTCAAGCGGGGTAAAAAAATGGTAAGGTGCATCTGCATTGGTGCCAGGTGCATCTGGGTAGGTTAGGCACATCTATGTCAAGTTTAAGCGCATATATGATTGTAATAGAGTATGTGTCCAATGAGAGCGCGTTTGTGAAATGCAGGCACGTTTATGCAAGACAGGTGCGTTTGTGAAGAATAGAGGAATATCTGTGTGATTCAGGTGCGTATGTGCAGGACATGCGTGTTTGTGTCATGAATGCACGTTTATGTCTTCAAAGTCAAATTGGAAGTTCCATGATAAACATACATTGTCGTCAATATGCTGCTGAGAGGATACACTCAAGCAGGTCCTCTAGGGAAGACTAGGATAGCAGATAGGGCTAGGATTGACAATTTTGTGATAGAACATACATTGCCAATCAGTAAACTATTCAAAAAGATATGCTCAAGAAGAGGCCCTAGGATAGGATAGATCAAGGAACTTTGTGATGAATAGGGAGTACCATAGAAATTACAATTTTGTGATAGAATATACTTTACCAATTGGATTAGGCTGAAATTGACAATTCTGTGATAGAAAATATGTTGTCAATTTGATAAGATACTTAAGAGGATGCACTCGAGTAGGTGCCCTAAAAGATAAGAGAAGCACTTTGTGATGAATAGGGAGTACCACTAGGATAGAGTGTCATATGATAGATATAAGCACTAGGATAAAAAGAAGCACTTTGTGATGAACAAGGAGTACCACTAGGATAGAGTGCCATATGATAGATATAAGCACTAGGATTAAAAAGCAACACTTTGTGATGAATAGGGAGTACCATTAGGATTGACACAGTTGATTTGTTTGACTACAGGAGGACCTACCGATGCTAGAGTAACGGAAGAGATTCCCTTCGACTCAGATTTTATGAGTAGAGCTGACATTTGAGGATAGAGCAGTCGTGGAGGTTATGGGATTGCGATACATTATGTATGTGCCTGAGTTTCGGGTGAACATGGGATTGTTGACTGCATTAGTTGAGAGATGGCACTCAAAGAGATGCACTTTTCATTTATCAATGGGTTAGATGATAGTTACCTTAGAGGATATGTATAGGATACTGCGGATACAAATCATTGCGGGGTTGGTTCCTAACAATCGAGAGAGAGATAGGGATGCATTGAGACAATTGTTCCAAGATCCAGGACTAGAGATGAGGGTAGGACATGTGGCTTGGGACACCATGACAGTGACAAGATTAGCACTACCAGTGGTGCTGGCAGGAGTTATCAGTGGGTTCCTCTATCCAGATAGGGCGACATGAGGGTTGGTTGTGGGATGGGGGAGGACTCTAGAGACATTGGTGACTGAGCACACTAGGTTTTCTTGGGGACCATGTCTGCTGGCACACTTGTATTTTGAGTTGCATCAGTTTGTTTATCACTAATCAATAGGATTAGGATGTGGAGTGACATTGTTGAAGGTATGGACATATGAGCATCTACCGGTGACACAGCCGATACACTTTAGAAGCAGGTGACATGGGCATAGTTTTATGCATTTGTATAATATGATTACCTCTCAGCCATGGATTGGGAGGCTAGAGTATTGGCATTGGGTGATTGATGACATAGATAGTGTGGTATGGAGGCATTACTTAGACTGTGAGGAGTGGGAGGATGATGTAGTGGAGCTGCCATATGTCTTCAAGATCAGGTATCTAATAGGGAGGACACTATATATTATTGAGAGGCACTTGATAAATAGGGTATGTAGGAAGTTTGGCAGGATATAGCAAATGCCATGAGGGTTGGGGATGTATACACGGACAGGTAGTTCGGTAGGATACAGTGGATGCCATGGAGGTCGGAGATGTATGCACAGAAAGTGAAGGATTAGGTGCATTAAGGTCCATTATTGTCATATGATTAGGCTGTGACACAGATGCTGGAGATGGTTCTGATGCCTTGGGACATATGGGCAGATGTGGAGGATGCATGGATGGATGCAAAGTACACTACATATTAGGGAGAGCATCCATTTCCATGCTTGACGGATCCAGGGGAGACAATAGAGGGAGATGGTGGAGGTGATGGAAATGATAGTTGGGATGGCAGAGGTAGAGGTTGATGGTGGAGGTGGGGCATAGTGGTAGAGAGGAGAGTGGCTCAGAGGAGAGAGGGTAGAGAGGAGAGAAAGATGCATGTAGTGAGGGGTAGAGGTGGATTTCCATTATAGGTGCTAGCAGCATAGGTTCCCAGATAGGTACAGGGATGGGGATAGGGATGGGGACAGGTATAGGAGCAGCCATAGGGATAGAGTGAGGGGAGAGAGGAGGAGGATGAGCTACTATCCTTGAGGGATACGGCTAGGCTAAGGAGAAAGTTGAGGGACACTGAGTGGGATAGGAATCAGGCTGTTTAGTGCTATACATAGGCTTAAACAACATTGAGGATAGGGAGGCAGGCAGCAGAGGACACAGGGGCTGGATACGCCTATGTTCTATTGGTAGGGGAGGAGATAGCCTACTTGGGATACCTGTACTATGGAGTGGTGCCACCAGATCAGCAGGCTAGGAGCTTCTGAAGACCATTGCAGATGACAAGCATCTAGCGGTGGGTTCATGGGTCCTCCACCACCACCAGATAGAGGGGGCAAGAGAGATGATCATGGGGTGGGTCCTTCTAGGTCTTAGACTCTGTCGAGGCTAGTTGGCTCTGAGGGAGGTAGTTCATTATAGCCTTAAAGATGCCCTATGTATCAATTTTTGTACCATTTTTGTTTGATGATGTAGACACCTTCGAGTGATTGTAGCCATATGTATTTTGACATCATTGTATCATGACACTTATGATTTTTGATATATATATGACATGATTCATCCTTGCGGCAACTATATCCATGTGTAGTTATGTGATACATGTTTCTATGTGATGCTTATGATATGAATGCAAATATGTACATGATGAAATGCAATATTTTTGTTCTTTTTTTTGTTTTTATATGTTATGCAAATGCAAATGTGAATGTATCAAATATAGATGAATATAATAATGTAAAAAAATATTTACATGACGAGAATGTAAAATGTGTTAACCTATGTTGTGTGCAGGATGCGATGCAATTGTGATATTTATATGTATGCATGAAATGCTAATGTGGTAATGCAGGTGCAAACTACATGAAATGCAAATATTTTTGGCGTGTCATTATACTCAGTCATGTGATAGCAGGCTACACAGACTCAAGAAGGACAATGGAGGTCAATCAAGAAAGGGGGATGAAAGATAGAAGATATGGAAGTGAAAGAGCTTCTTGTTCTATTATCATCATTGAGATTTATTATGGCAAAGAGGTTATGACAATCGAGGTATATGTTCGACCCAGAAAGTCATTGTACCTGTTTGCATGGAGATCAGACAGTCGTAAACAAGGAATGCCTCGATTCACACTAGACTCATAGTGTCCTCATATCCTTGGACAATTCATAGCATTACTAAGAGACAATCCACAGACAACAAAGAAAAATAGGTGACGATACCCCATCCCTTCCTTTCTAGTCAAAGACATCCTGGAGAAAATCTCTAGTCAGAGACATCCCGGAAAAGATAAAAGATATCTCACCAAAAGATAAAATTAAAAGAAAACCAAGACTCAACACAAAAATCCACTATAGTCCTCAAGTTTAGTTTCTCTTATCACTTGTATAAGTCTATTTTATTGTGGTCACAATGTTTTCATTCACAAAATGATAGATAGCACTGAACCGTAATGTTGTATGAGTCTGTTGAAAGATTTAATTTGTTAAAGCCCATTGTTGTTGTGTCTCATTTGAAACTGATTGAATCCATGAAACTGGTACTTTATTGTAGAGAAGATGAAACTTTATTCCATATTTGTGATGCAAGTGTTTCTTTATTGTGGATTGTGCACGGATAGACTGAAGAAAGTTGGAAGAAACTATACTCCTTAGAACATGTGATGCTCTTAGTTCCACACCCATCACTAGATGTAGGATCTTGCCTTAGCCACAGATAGGATTTGATTTATTATGGATGGAAAGGTTGTGAGTGTGTGCAAAGTGAAAGGATGGAATTGAATCCTGAAGGAGGGAGGAGCAATGTCTCTACACATGGCGTCAGTGACCTGGTTTTCACCATGGTACTTTCTTAGGGCGCCACAGAAGTGGTTTTCACCTTTGGATGGATTTATTTCTCTTCAATTTTTTTTATTTTTTAATTTTTTGTGTCACAAGGTGCCTGTTTGCCAGGTTTTCACCAAGTAACGATTTTTTTTTTTTTTTTTTATTATTTTTTTTTTTTGATATTTTTTATGATTTTTTGTATTTTTGATTTACGAAATGCTGAAGAGATATGTGTGAAACCTGTGAAGGTGCATTCTATTGATAGGATCCTCCAAAGGTTTTCCCTCTGGGGTGGAGAGCTGATATGCACCGGATCCATAGACTCATATAATGATGTAAGGACCAAGCCAATTTGGTTCGAGCTTGCCCTTCTTCTCTCTCTCTTGTTGATTTTTGGGATTTTCCTTGAAAACTAAGTTGCCTACCTCAAATAGATGAGGCCTAACCTTATAATTGTAATTGTGACTCATTCAATGTTGATAAGCCTTGAGATGATTAAAATCAGTTTGTCTTCATCCATCCAATAGTTCTAGTTCTTGTAAGCAAGAGACCCTATAGTCTTCATTACTGATAATGTTGTGCAAAGAGACTCATAAAGATTGTTAGATACTTGATCAGTCCCAAAGACACTAAGAGGGGGGGGTGAAACAGTGTCTAACTGGTAAACAAAAGATTTAAACTTGCTTGGAACTTTATAACCCAAATTAATATACCGGTAAACAAGTAATAATGTAGTAAAGAGAAATAACAATATAACCATCAATGTACACCATAACGCAGATATTTTTGGCGAAGAAACCCGATAGGGAAAAAACCTCAGTGGGATTTGTGACCCACAATATTTACTCATTGGCCAATATGAATAAATATTACTTATACAATAGGGGGTTGCACATGCAGGAAGGCCAACAGCCTAGAGCTCACTGCTCAACAAAATGGAGTCACACTGACTACACAATTGGATGGTTAAATCCAATGATAATATACTACTCAAAATAGCATATGCAATCCTGGATTCAGTACTGGGTTAAGCTTTGTCAAATACCTCTGCCATAGACCTTTCTTTTCTCTTCTCTTATTCACTCATAAAATAAATACATCATAATGCATATATAGTTATTCACTCTCATATACCACTTGCATTCATTACCTAATTACATTTTCTTACTTAATTTGTTGCTTACAAAATAACCTACAAGATCTCGTACATATATGAGTCTTTACAATACATCATGTCGGCTATACAAATAATATTACAATACAAAATAATATAATTTCATGTCGTCTAGGAGTGTCGTTAAGATATTCTATTGGTGTAGATTGGATGTCGGTGAGAATAGACTTGTAGTGTCTGTCGATGTTGGTAGATGATGTTCGTTGTCGATGTAATCTCTAAACCATATTACTAGTTGGTTTCCATCAATGACAATATCAACTAATCTCATCTAAGTGTGTAATGCCAACAATCTCCCCCTTTGGCATTGATGACAACACTCATGAGAAAAATCCAAAAGCTGATATCCAAAAATGAAGTCCAAAAATGATCCAAGAATAAGAGTGCTCCCCCTAAGCAATTGATCCCTTTTGTACATTTTTCTCCCATACTACTCTCCCTTTGACATCAATGACAAAGGATGTTAAAAAGAATCAAAGAATTCAAAATTCTACCTCAAAGCCTGTAACCGGTTATGTACAATCTGAAAGATATCTACCAAAATCATATCAAGACTCTGCATAAATTTAGTGCTATCAAAAATAATGATTTCAATCTGTCTGATCATACCTCGGTGATCTTTCTCCTTGAATGGTTGCTTTAGATAGCTCAATCCATTGTGTTAGAAGGTTGTCCAATCTAGGACCAAGTTTATTTTTCAATTCCTGGGCCTTCATTCTTATCCTTTCTTTTTCCTCTTCCAATTTCTCAATCTTTTCTTCCAAAACTGCCATTTCTTGATCCAAAACTAAAGTAAGTTTCGAAGAACCTATCATGTTATCTGCTATATCATCAATCTCTTTTTGTGTTTTCCTTATCTCCTCATCAATATCCTTTGTTAGATGGTGAGGTTTGCATGCTTCCTTATACAATTCTTTATATTCCAAAATAGTGGAATTAAGTACTGGTAATAGAGAATCAATATGCTCTATACAGTCCTTAATAGTCTTATCAAAGAATTCACTTTTCTCCTTATTCACCCTTTCCTTAACAGTCTCTTCATTAATTTTATCTACAGTTAGAATATTTGAAGCAATGAATTTTGACAATGTGTCCAATTTACCTAAAGATCTAGAAATATGATCTATCTTACAATCCAGTGCAATCAATTTCAAAATAGGTAAATTATCATCAATGGCCTTAAATGCTAAGGCATTGTACATTCAGTGATCTTCTTTACAGAATCTAAAAGTTCATTTGTCACATTAGTAGGTCTGTAATCCATAGTGGAAGTGCTAGGTGAAGTGTGAGGTTCTACAATTGGTTTCTTCTCATCTCTGGATTCCTTACCCACTTCTGCTATCTTGTTTCCATATTTAACCTCTTCCTTATTCATTGTTTCTTCCTTATGCTCACTCTATTTTTCAACTTTGTTTTCATCCTTACTGGCTACCTTGTTGTCTATCGGTTCAGATACACTCTATTCATGTCCCTTTTCTCCTACTGCTTCTACTTATACTTCTACCAGTTTCTCAATGTTAGGATGAGTATCATCAGTTTTCTTACATTCAGTTGTTTCCTTATCCATGACGATGTTAAAGTCCTGAGTGTCCACATTCATAGTAAAAAGAATTTTAGACTCTGGATATTTGTTATCTTTCGTCATTTCTTCTGCCCTTTCTTCAAATTGACTCTCAGTTTATGTTAGTGCCTCTGAAATTATTGGAGAAGTGTCATGTCCTGGTGGAGGAAGGTTATCCTTAACCACGATATTAGGTACACTAACAACTTTTCCTTTACCTTTATCTTTTTTATATAATTTAGTAAAATATTTATCTACTTTCTGTCTTTCCTTCTCTTCTTTCTTTTCTCTCTCAACAAAAAATATATCCCACTTGTCTGTCATTTCATCTACTGTTTCTTTGACTCTATCAGCGATAAGAATAGCCTGTCGGTGACCACTCACAAAAACTTTTCTATTTGCCTCTGATATTAAATCATCAATTTCCTATTTGGAATTAACAGGATGTACAACAAGTAGAGCTTGTTAGGTCTCAGAGACAACTAAGAGGGGAGGGGGGGGTGAATCAGTTGTCAAATAATTCAAACCAAAAACAACTAACCAACGTAATGCTTAATACCAGTAAACTAGTTAAGTATGTCAGTAGACAGTTTTAACAGTTAATTGTTATACCGGTAAGGATTAGTGCATGAAACATAAACAAAAAGTCATCCACAACACATAACACCAATATTTATATGTGGAAACCCTGTAAGGGGAAAAACCACGGTGGGAAACCTTACCCACAATCAGATAATACTACTGCAGATAGTAAGTGTACATAAATGGGGTCTGCACATGCAGAAAGCCCAAGCGCCTAGATCTCACTGCTCAATCATGAAATGGGAGTCACACTGACTACAGTTGGATGGTTAAATCCAATAAGAATGTACTACACAAAATAGCATCTTCATATGCTGGATTCAGTACTGGTGTAGTTCTAATTGTCTTCACAAAAACCCTCCTTCAATCTTCAAATGATGTCTACGTGTATAGCTCTAATTATTCTCGCATATACCTTCACACAATCCTTTTTCACATTCCACACTTTGATCTTACAATTAAGATCTTACATTTATACCATAACCTAAGACCAATTTTAGTAGGTTGGCTCTACAAGATATAACAATAAAAACATTTTACAAACAATATAATATCCGATGTAATGACCGATTGAACATGTTGGCTTAATGCATTTACAACAATAATTAATCATCTCCATAGCGTGCCATGCTGATCTGGAAAAGATAAACCTGTTGATGTAACCCTAGACCTATTTGTTGGTAACAACAAATATGCAATTATGAATATACCAATGAAAAAAACTCCAGGACAAGATGTCCAAATGATGTCTTTGACATAACCATGTGTTTTCCATATCATTCCAAGTGTTAGTGATCATTATATCTTGTTGGTGTACCAGATACCAATTATTGTGCATGAGTCACTTGCTTGTTGATGAATGTTGTTGATTCTCCAAAGTGCCAGAGTTGATAAGAGTTTAGTAGGTGTTGACATCAATGACAAAACCATACCAAAATACCAACAATCTCTCCTTTGGCATTGATGGCAACACAAGATGGAAAAACCATCAAAGTGCCAAAATAGAAATGCCAAATACCAAAAACCAACAATCTCCAAAAAGATCATAACAAGAAATCAAAATATAGATATAGAGAGTAATAATCTCTCCCAAACAACAATCTCTCCCCCTAGGAGCAACATGTGTTTTCCTTGTGTTTTTTTCAAAGTTTTTCCATACCAATCTCTCCCCCTTTGACATCAAATGCCAAAGTTACAACAAAACCAAGTTCATATACAAAATACCAATCAATTCAATATACCAACTACTCCCCCTGAGAAGTAGCTTCCTCATCAAAGCCGGAAAAAATATTTCTCTGTTAATTCTGCCAGTTGATGGCAATCATCAACTTCCTAGGTCTCTACCGGTGGTGGTATGACTCCAACTGATCTTTGAGATATTCAAAAGTCTCCTTAGGCAAAGGTTTAGTGAAAATATCTACAATCTCCTCTTTAGTATTCACATAAACCAGTTTTATCTCCCTTGCTTCAACATTTTCCCTTAGAAAATTTAGTTTGATAGAAACATGTTTGGTTTCAGAATGTAGTACTGGATTCTTAGATATGTCAATTACTGCAGTGTTATCACAATAGATAGTAATAGGTTCCTTGCATTTTACCTTTATGTCTTTCAACATTTGCTTAAGGCATAGTACCTGTGTACAGTTAGTTGCTGCTACAACATATTCTGATTTTGCTGTTGATAAAGATGTACAACTTTGTTTCTTACTCAACCAAGAAACTAATCTTTTTCCAAGAAAGAATGCTCCGCCGGTGGTGCTTTTTCTATCATCCACATCTCCTGTCCAATTTGCATCTATATATGCACATAGTTCAAAGTTTTCATCTCTGGGGTACCATAATCCAATATTTATAGTGCCTTGTAAGTACCAGAAAATCCTTTTTACTGTTGATTGATGATTTTCTCTAGGATTACTTTGAAATCTTGAAACAATACATACTGCATTCATAATATCAGGTCTGGTTTGTGTCAAATATAGTAAACCTCCTATCATAGATTTGTATCTAGTTAGATTAACAGGTGTAGATTCATCCCTTTGTGATAATTTCTCATTTGTTGTCAAAGGTGTGCTTACTGGTTTAGAGTTCTTCATCCCAAATTTCTTTAGTAACTCTTTTAAGTACTTGGTTTGACTCAAGAATATACCTTTATCAGTCTGTGAAATCTGCAATCCTAAAAAGAATTTTATTTCTCCAATCATAGACATTTTAAATTCTTGCTACATTTTAATAGAAAATTCTTTACATAATCCATCTTCTCCTCCAAAGATTATATCATCAAAAAATATTTCTACAATCAAAATGTCATCATTAGGTATTTTGTAATATAAATTGTTGTCTACATTCCCTTTAGTAAAACCAATCTTTAAAAGATACTTATCCAATCTTACATACCAAGCTCTTGGAGCTTGCTTTAATCCATACAGAGCTTTTCTTAACCTGCAAACCATATCATTGTCATCTGTCAAAGAAAATCCATTAGGTTGTTCAATGTATACTTCTTCTTCAAGATCTCCATTCAAAAATGCACATTTTATATCGATTTGATAAACTTTGTAGTTCTTGTGTGCTGCAAAAGCCAAAAAAAGTCTGACTACCTCAATTCTAGCTACCGGTGCAAAGGTTTCATTGTAATCAACTCCTTCTTTTTGAGAATATCCCTTACACACTAGTCTTACTTTATTGCTGACAACCTTACCATCTTCATTAAGTTTGTTTCTAAATTCCCATTTGGTTCCAATTACATTTTTATCTTTAGGCCAAGGAACTAATGTCCAAGTGTTATTTTTCTCAATTTGTTCTAATTCTTCTTCCATAGCTTTAATCCAAAATTTATCTTCACATGCCTAATTAACAAATAATGGTTCAATTTGAGAAATAAGACATACCTCTTCATTTTCCAATCTTCCTCTTGTCATAACTCCTTTAAACTTATTTCCAATTATTTGATCTTCAGAATGATTCATTCTTACATATCGGGGTGTCTTTGTTTGTTGTGGTTCCTCAGTTACTATGGAATCCTCAGATGAGACCGAGGTAACTGGATCTTCATTCTGTGCTGGTGGATTTGGAGTAGGTTCATTTGCCAAAATTTTTGTTGTCAGTTCAGAGTCTATGTACCTTGAAGTTCCTCTGAATTGTTCATCAATCTTTACATTTGTACTTTCAACAATTTTTTGCAATCTTTTGTTAAAACATCTATATGCCTTACTCTTAGATGAATAACCAAGAAGTATTCCTTCATCACTTTTAGGATCAAATTTGCCAATATACTCATCTCTTCTGATATAACATTTACTTCCAAATATTCTAAAATACTTAAGAGTAGGAGTATTACCAAACCATAGTTCATGAGGGGTTTTACCGGTTTCACCTTTGATGTGAACTTTGTTGAATGTATAGACCATTGTATTGACTGCTTCTTTCCAATATACATGTGGTAGGTTTGCTTTTGATAACATACTTCTAGCTGCATCCAAAATAGTTTTGTTTTTTGTTTCAACAAGTCCATTCTGCTGTAGTGTCTGAGGTGCTGATAGTTGTCTTCTGATTCCATTCACTTCACAAAATGTATTAAATTCCTTAGATGTAAATTCTCCTCCTTGATCTGATCTGAGACATTTGATTTTCCTACCGGTTTCATTTTCAACCATTTCTTTGAATAGTTTGAACTTTCCCAGTGCTTCTAATTTTTCTCTAAGAAAAGTAATCCAACACATTCTAGAATAGTCATCAATGATTAGCATGAAATATCTATCACCTTGTAAGCTTTAGTTCTAGTTGGACCACATAAATCAGTGTGAATCAAATCAAGAGCATTATTGGATTTTTTTGGAATACTTTTGAAACTAGCTCTAACTTTTTTTCCAAATTGACATTCCTTACATATTGTATTTTGAGGTTTGACAATTTTAGGTAAATCTGTAACTGCCTTAGTAGCACTGATCTTTACCATGCAATCAAAGTTTACATGACTGAGTCTTTTATGCCATAACCAACTTCCATCTATATGTGCAATCAAGCATGTCTTTTCACTATTATTCAAATGAAAGATATTACCTCTAGTCTGATTACTAGTTGCAATTTCCAAACCAGTTATGTTCATGATTTTGCATTTTCCATTTTTAAATTGTAACTGAAATCCTTTCTCAACTAATTGACCAACACTCAAAAGATTATGCTTTAATCCTTCAACATAGTAAACATTATCAATGTTATGCTTACCATCAAGAGATATTGTACCCTTACCTTTGATTGAATAAGCTTTGTCATCTCCAAATCTCACTAAGCCTCCATTGTATTCTTGAAAGTTCAAGATTTTACCTTTGTCTCCTATCATATGATGTGAGCATCCCGAGTCAATGATCCATTCATCCTTTACTTCAACTTTAGCTGCCAGGGCTTGTACTACCGGTTGAGCAGTAGGTGCCGGTTGATCTTCTGTTATAGCAATAAAAACCCATCCATTGTCTGTTGGATCCTCATCAGAATCATCAGTCACACCTTCATCGGCAATGTAACAAGATTTGTCTTTATTCTTCTTAAATATATATCTCTGATATTCAGGGTTAGGCTTGTATGTTCTTTTAGCTTCTTCTCTTAGTCTAGCATGTCTATCAGGGCATCTTGAAGCCATATGACCAATCTTATTGTAGTTAAAATATTTAAAGGGTGCTTTACCTTCATACTTACTTCCAACTAGACCTTTAGGCATTTTCCTTGCAAATAGTGCTTCAAGTTCTTCATGTTCTTCATTTTCTTTCCTACTTTCTTCAAGTTCTCTTGCATAAAAGGCTTTCTAATCAGATTTGTCAAATGATGGAGCAGATGATGTTGATGCATTAAAGGCCAAATCTATCTCTATAGTAGCAACATGACCAAATTCTTCAATTTCAAAAGCTGAGAGTTTCCCAATCAATGTATCCCTAGTAACTGATGTATTAGGCATAGTTCTTAACTCATTTATAGTAGTGAATTTCATTTTATATGCCAGTGGCAATCCTCTTAAAACTTTTGAAACAATTTCATCCTCACTTAAGGTTCCTCCACAACATTTAATACCCAAAACAATTTCATTTACTCTTTCCATAAAAGCAGAAATCCTTTCATCTTTTTCCATTTTCAGATGTTCATACCTGACCCAGAAGCTTTCAAGTTTTGCAATTTTGACTATGGAATCTCCTTCATTCAGTGTTTCCAAATGATCCCAAATAGCTTTAGCAGTAGACCTATCTGATAGTCCCATGATTTGTTGATCTGATAATGCGCTCAAAAGTGCTTCTCTTGCTTTGCAATCATTTTCCTAATCTTTTGTCAAGTTAGCTAGACTAGGCTGACCTTGTACAACAGTAGTATAACCATTCTTTGTAACATCCCAGATGTCCTTTCCAATGAAATTTCAATGTGTCTCCATTCTGATCTTCCATATGCCATAGTTGGTTCCATCAAGTTTAGGATTGTCCTTCTTGAAATAGTTAGTAGACATTGGATCTCCTCAAGCTGTTAAACTTCTGCAAAAGAAGACTAAGCTTTGATACCAATTGTTACGTCCTGGAGACAACTGAGAGGGGGGGGGGTGAATCGGTTGTCAAATAAATTCAAACCAAAAACAACTTAACCAACTTAATGCTTAATACCAGTAAACCAGTTAAGTATGTCGGTAGACAGTTTTAACAGTTAATTGTTATACTGTTAAGGATTAGTGCATGAAACATAAACACAAAGTAATCCACAACACATAACACCAATATTTGTACATGTAAACCTTGTAAGGGGAAAAACCACGGTGGGAAACCTTACCCACAATCAAATGATACTACTATAGATATTAAGTGTACATAAATGGGGTATGCACATGCAGAAAGGCCAAGCACCTAGAGCTCACTGCTCAATCACAAAATGGGAGTCACACTGACTACAGTTGGATGGTTAAATCCAATAAGAATGTACTGCACAAAATAGCATCTTCATATGCTGGATTCAGTACCGGTGTAGTTCTGATTGTCTTCACAAAAAACCTCCTTCAATCTTCAAATTATGTCTACGTGTATAGCTCTGCTTATTCTCGCATATACCTTCACACAATCCTTTTTTGCATTCCACACTTTGATCTTACAATTAAGATCTTACATTTATACCATAACCTAAGACCAATTTTAGTACGTCGGCTCTACAAGATATTACAATAAAAACATTTTACAAACAATATAATATCCGATGTAATGATCGATTGAACATGTCGGCTTAATGCATGTACAACAATAATTAATCATCTCCATAGTGTGCCATGCTGATCTGGAAAAGATAAACCTGTCGGTGTAACCCTAGACCTATTTGCCGATAACAGCAAATATTCAATTATGAATATACCAATGAACAAAACTCCAGGACAAGATGTCCAAATGATGTCTTTGACATAACCATGTGTTTTCCATATCATTCCAAGTGCCGGTGATCATTATATATTTCCAGTGTACCAGATATCGATGACTGTGCATGAGTCACTTGCTTGTCGGTGAATGTTGTTGATTCTCCAAAGTGCCAGAGTTGATAAGAGTTTAGTAGGTGTTGACATCAATGAAAAAACCATACCAAAATACCAACAAAGCCTCTAACTTTAATTTCTTATCTAACTCCATGATAGACATTCTCTTAGCCTCTAACCTTAAGTATAAATCATTTGGTAGATCATCTACAACCTCTATAAGACCTTTCTTGTATATATCTAGATATAAAATAATTCTTTCTTCCTTTGTTTCCTTATCTGAATCCTTGAAAGTGATAGAATTTATTCACATTACTAAGGTTACCATCTTGGGTAATTTCATTGATCAACTCTTCTGGTGAAAGAGTATCCAGTGCCTTAGGTTCAGATTTCTTCTTTGGCATCACTTTCTTCTTCGGACCACTGGGCTCTCTTACAGCCTGTTGTTTCTTTCTCTGTATCCTTGACTTCTTGGGAGATGGAGCAGGTTCCGGTGAGGGTTTTCTTTTCTTCCTGTCCACTCTCTTAAATCTAGCTGCCTGATCAGTGTCAGAATCAGATGAAGTAGCCACTAGGGAAATGTGAGCTGTCGGTTTCTATTTTGATTTACTTTCTGTCACACTAGCAGCAATACCACCAAGATTCATCAATCCTTCTATAACATGCTTTACCATCTTAGAAGCATCTTTCATTAATTTATGTCTTTTTTTCCTCTGCTTTTGCATGTCTACATCCTTCTCAATTGTTTCTGCATTTCCATAAATTTCTTCTGATGGTTCCGGTGGAGCATCTAAGAGCATTTTGGCATATGAATCTAATATGTGAGAATCCACCTCATATCCCATTTCATTAATCCAGATAGTTGAGTCTAACTGCCTCCATCCATATTTCATTTCTTTTTACTACAAAGCATATCTATTTATCATATTTATCTACAATGCTTTGGGGAATCCTTTCCCTTTGTCTCATTTTAGCTTCGAAATTCTTGAAATAGTCTCTTACCAGCTCATCACCATTAGATCTCATACTGGTAATTGCCTCCTTTATCTGTTTTCCAACAAGAATGTCTTAGGTAAAATCCTTGTGTCCTATATTGGGGATCTCTTTTGAAAAGTAAAGTATTAAACACGCTATCAGACATCCAAATTTGAATGTTCCTTTCTTATCACCTTTGATCTTGTGCAAATTCTCTAACAATTCATCCTTTAACCATTCATAAATATCAATCTTTTCATTGTTCAATGTCATCTCATGTGCACTATGAATGCATGAACTAGATACATACTTCAACCTATTTGTATGACCAATTTTATAGCCAATGACCATGCTAGCAAATTTAACATTTTTATCATTTATATCATTGACCGTAAGTGACCGGTTGTCAAATGTAGCTCCGATTAATCTCATAACCTCTTTGTTAGGTATTTTCTTCTTCTTGTCAGGTCTAGAACCAGTGGAGTGTAAACCAGTAACAACCCTTATAGCTTCCTTGGTAATATTAAATACTGAGTCTAGCCACATAAATTCATCGTGAACCCTACTAAGGACATAGTGGATGACTTCATCTAAGAATTTTGGCATATGGAGGATATCTATGAAACTTAAATGCTCAACTACCTTATGTTTCAGTTTCACTACCCCATTCTTGTTAGTAATAACATTCATGTACATGTTCATCAAATCTTTGGACCCTAAAATTTCTATGTAACAATGTATGTATGCCCTAGGGTCTTCAGTAAACGCGACTCCCTTCGACATTCTAGAAAATGCATCAATAGAGTGATCTAGTTTTTCTATCTTAGGAATGATCTTGAAAACAGGTCTAGGTCATTTTATGTTTTCCACAATGGTAAGGTTTGCTACAAATTCGGGAACAAAAGATGAAGATGCCATTGCGAAAGATAAATACCTTTTAACTGAGAAATCCTTGAATGCTCTGAAAAGACTTTTTCTACTTCCCCTTTAGAATTCCTATTGTCAATTTTGCTCTCTTCGAAGCTTGGATTCTTGGTGAATTGAAATGAGAAGTTACCAAACCTTTATAGCCAAAAATTAACTTATAACTGCAATAAATGTTTCGCCGGTGAAGTGAAAACACATATCTACCAGTAAAGAAGAAATATAACATCTTACCACCAACTGAGGGTAAATTCATGATTTTTAATTTGTTTCCTTACCCCTAAGGATTATTCCTTAGTTAGATGAAGAATCTCCTGCTGATGCAGGATTGCCGTATTCTGTCGGTGCTGTGACAAATTCATCACTTCTCTAATCTATCTTCCTAATCCATTGTTTAAAAAATTCTTGCTTGATTTCAGTCACCTTTTATTTGCCTTTATCAATAGATCCTTTATTGTTTGCTGGTATAGTCTTACTTCTACAAAATTTTACAATATGCCCAATCTTGTTACATGCAGAACAAGAGTTACATTGTTTCTCTGAATAGCCTTTCCATAACCTTGACCGGTTTGAGTTCTGTATTGATTAGATAAATATCCAAATCTACCATGAACATAGCTTTCCACATTCATTCTGCAACTGTCTGAGTTATGACCATTTTTATTGCATTTGGAACATTGACCAGTGAGTAAGTTTGTATTCTGATTATTCCTAAATTTGCACTCATTTTCTCTATGACCAAATTTGTTGCAATTAAAACATTTCCCATTAAATTTATAAGCATTAGGTTGTCTTACTAGTTTGTTGTGATCATGATTGTTTGCAGTCTCGAAACTTTCTCCATGTTCAAATCCAAGTCCAATTGTTTCTCCATCAAGTTTCTGACTTTTTAGCATATTATTAAGATTATCTGAACTCTTCTTGAATTTGTCTTTGTATTCATTTTCAATGACCAACTCACTTTCCAAAGTGCTAACTTGTCTCAAAAGTTCGCATGTGAATCAAATCAGTTTTAAGCATGTCATTTTCATAACTAAGCCTTATAGATTCATCTGATCTTTCATTAAGTCTTCTAACCAAATCTTCTTCATTCCTCTTTCTATCTTTAATATCCTTGCATAGTATCATGGTTAAATCTTGCATCTCATTCTTCATGTTATTGTTCTCTTGTCTCAATTTCTCTGCAATATCTCTAAGAGTTTCATTTTCTTCATCATCTTGATTTTGCAATTGCACATGTAATTATTTTCTCTTGTTCTTTACTATAACCAGGTTATCTTGAAGTGCTTTGATGAATTCCCAAGCAGTTCTGAGTTCATCTTCTAGTTTGATATTCTTCAATTTTTTTGCATCAAAATCTTCAAGAGCTCCTTCCAACTGTTGTCTCAAACTTTCCATCAGTACTAGTTTTAGAATCTTCCTCAAGCTGTTAGGCTTCTATAAATAGAGGACTAGGCTCTGATACCAATTGTTAGATACTTGATTAGTCCCAAGGACACTGAGAGGGGGGGTGAATCAGTGTCTAACCGGTAAACAAAAGATTTAAACTTGTTTACAACTTTATAACCCAAATTAATATATTGGTAAACAAGTAATAATGCAATAAAGAGAAATAACAATATAACCATCAATGCACACCATAACATAGATATTTTTAGCAAGGAAACCTGGTAGGGGAAAAACCTCGGTGGGATTTGTGACCCACAATATTTACTCACTGGCCAATATGAATAAATATTACTTATACGATAGGGGCCTGCACATGTAGGAAGGCCAACAGCCTAGAGATCACTACTCAATAAAATGGAGTCATGCTGACTACACAATTGGATGGTTAAATCCAATGATAATGTACTTCTCAAAATAGCATCTGGAATGCTAAATTGAGTACCAGTTTAAGCTTTGTCAGATACCTCTACCATAAACCTTGCTTTGCTCTGCTCTGCTCTTATTCACTCATAAAATAATTACATCATAATACATATACAGTTATTCGCTCTCATATACCACTTGCATTCATTACCTAATTACATTATCTTACTTACAAAATAACCTACAAGATCTCATACATATATGAGTCTTTACAATACATCATGTCGGCTATAAAAATAATATTACAATATAAAAAAATATAATTTCATTTCGGCTAGGAGTATTGGTAAGATCTTTTGTCGATGTAGATTGGATCTTGGTGAGAATAGACTTGTAGTGTCTGTTGGTGCCGGTAGATGATGTTTGTTGCCAGTGTAACCTGTGAACCATATTACCAGTTGGTTGCCATCAATGACAACATCAACTAATCTCATCTAATTGTATAATGCCAACAAAGATGGTAACTTGACCTCAATAGGCAAGATAGCTTCAGCGCCATAGACAAGTGAATAAGGTGCAACTCTTGTAGGTGTGCGAACACTTGTGCAATAAGACCAAAATACGAAATTAAGTTGGATATGTCAATTTCGGCCAACATCATCGACTGTCTTTTTTAGGATTTTAAGAATGGTTTTATTAGACGCCTCAGCTTGACCATTACCTTGGGCGTAATAGGAAGTGGAGAAATGATGGGTAATATGGAAGTGATCACAAAGTTCACAAACATCTTGGTTTTTGAAGGGACATCTGTTATCAGTGATGATGGAAAGAGCAATACCGTATCGATAAATGATATAGTTGAGAATGAATGTAGCAATTTGTTTTCTAGTGACTTATGTAAGAGGCACAACTTCAATCCATTTTGTGAAATACTATGTTGCAGTGATAATGAATTTGTGGCCATTGGAGGAAGGAGGGTGAATCTTGCCTATGAGATCAAGTCCCCACTAACAAAAGGGCCAAGGAGTCACAATCGATTGAAGTTCTTGTGCTAGCACATGAATAAGGTCTCCATGAATTTGGCATTGCTTATATTTCTTGACAAACTGATATGAGTCTTTTTCCATAGTGGGCCAGTAATATCCAATCCTGATGAGTTTCTTGGCTAAGGTAGGACCACTAGAATGTGGACCACATATTCCTTCATGAACTTCGCATAACGCAATCTGAGCTTTGTCCCTTTCTAAACATATAAGGAGAGTGCCACCTAGACCTTGACGGTATAGGATATTGGCTAAAATGATGTATCGATAAGATTGGGGAATGAAAGTGCAGTGTTGGTTGTTGGATAAGTTAGGAGGAAGGGTGTTGTTATGAAGGTATGTGAAAAGGGAACCGTATAACTAGTAATCAGGACCAACAATAGATATCATCTCAGTAGGAGTGATCTCATATGAGGGAACCAAAAGGTTATCCACCAAGAACTCATATCAAGTTTCATTTTGCGGTAGATCGATTAGCGAGGCAATAGTATCCATGGTATCTACAACTCGATTATGCTCTCTTAGTATTTGCTCAAAGGTTAAGTTCATGAAATATTGCTTGAATTCATCTACCATTTTCTTGTAAGGAATTAATTTTTCATCCTTTGTTTGGTAACCATTGGTTGCTTGACAAATTACAAGTTGAGTCCCCAAAAACATGAAGTTCCTAGATCTTCCACTGAATTGCAATCCGTAATCCTGTTGTTAATGCCTCATATTCTGCTATGTTATTAGTGCAAGGAAATGATAATCAGTATGATTTGGGAATGGAATCTCCTTGAGGTGTGATAAAGAGGATGCCAACCCCTACACCATGTTGTGTGTATGAGTCGTCAAAGTACAGTTGCCAAGGCTTTGTGTGTGATACCGTCAAGATGGGTTCATCTAGAAACTCTAAAGTTAAAGGAGTATCATCTATCATGGGTGCATCTACTAACTGATTTGCAATAGCTTGTCCCTTTTTCTTTTTTGTCCACATATTCAATGTCTAATTCCCTCAAGAGCATCACCCATTTGGCTATTCTGCCAGTAAGCGTAGCCTTATTGAGAAGATACTTCAATGGATCAATCCTTGCGACCAACTTAGTTTTATGAGTTAGCATGTAATGTCATAATTTTTGTGAAACAAAAACCACAGTGAGACACACACGCTCAATTGGTGTGTAGTTTCACTCATAACCAACTAAAGTATGACTGATGTAATATATTGTCTTTTCTTTGCCCTCAGCATCTTGTTGCACTAAGAGTGCCCCCAGTGTTGTTGATGTAGCTGATATGTAGAGTAACAGGGGTTGTTCTGGGACTGGTGGCATCAAGACTGGTGGATTCATAAGATAATCTTTGAGCGTCTGAAAAGCCTATTGATAGTTATCATCCCATTTGAATTTGATGTTTTTGTGTAGCAAGTGCTGAAAAGGATGACATTTATCTGCAAGTTGTGCTATGAATCTTCGTATGGACTAGAGTCTTCCTTGTAAAGATTGAATGCTCATGTTTCCTGGTGGTGGCATTTCTAAGATCACTTTTACTTTTGTTGGATCAGCTTCAATTCCTCTTTTTGAAATAATGTATCCAAGGAGCTTCCCGGAAGTTACTCCAAAGACACATTTCTTGGGGTTTAGTCTTACCTTGTATTTTTCCAACCGATCAAAAACAATAGAAAGGATGTCCAAATGTGTGTCTCTATCTATTGATTTTCCCAAGAGGTCATCAACATAATCTTCTATAGTTACGTGCATGAGATCATGAAAGATAGTAGTCATAGCTCGTTGGTATGTAGCCTCTACATTATTTAGCTCGAAGGGTATGACATTCCAACAGAAAGTTCCCCAAGGATAAGTAAATGTTGTTTTGTGTTGATCCTCGAATGCGATTTGTATTTTCTTGTAGCAAGAGAATTCATCCATCAAAGATAAGATTGCACGACCTACTGTGAGATCTACAATCAAGTTGATGTTTGGCAATGGAAAGTCATCCTTAGGACAAGATTTATTAATGTCTTTGAAATATGTGCATATTCTGATGTTGTGATCCATTTTACTGACTGCTACCAAGTTCGAGATCCATTCTAGATAATCAATTGGTCATATGAATCCAACATCCAACAATTTTTCAAGCTCTGCCTTGACTAATAATGCCACTAATGGATGCATCTTTCTTAATTTCTATTTCACTACCTTTGTCCCCAGTTTAACTATTAAATGATATATTACTAAATCTAGATCCAGTCCAAGAATATCAGCATATGACCATGCAAAAATTGATTTGTCACTCTCTAAAGAAACTTATGAACTTTGGTCTGTCTCTGTCTGTCAGAGATTGTGCCAGGAATATGTTATGCGGAATCTCTTTTATACCAATGTTTGTTTTCATGGTCTCTTCTACTAACATGGATGATTTTTCCTCATATGATGTCAGGAGAATGTCGAGCCTTCCATCTTTGGGTGCCTCAGAGAAGTTTTCACCCTCAGATATGTCCTTTCTTTTTACTTTTTTGGGTTCAGACAATGCCACAGTGTGGTTTTCACCGTAAAACCCATGATTTGTTTTTATGTTTATATTTTTGCTACTGGAAGGTGTAATAACCCACTATACTTAACCCAACAACATTTTTGACCCCCTTTTTTTTTTAATCATTTGTGTTAGATTCAATCGCATACTCTGGGCTTCTATCCATTTAGATTAGGCATTCATCCATTAGGAATTAGCATCTAATCATACGGGTTAGGCATCTGTCCATACAGGACAAGAGGTTTCATCTATCCAATATAGGATAGGCATCTACCCATACGGGGTAGGCATCTATCCAACTTGGGATAGGAGGTGCTTTGGCTAGAGACTTAGACTCATCAGGACCATTCAGTTCCTGAGTCACTCACTAAGAACTACACTCCTTTAATAGGTGTGCACCGAGGTCATTGTCCTTAGGAGCAAGTAAAATATTATATTGTAAGCTTGAATTCCACCTCATAATTTGGCCTAAAGCCTCAGGAAGTCAAGCAAATCCATACGAGATTCCTTCTGAGTATGCGTTAAATTACTTTTCCTTTTATTACACTTATCTTTCAATTAGGATTCTTCGTAATCCTCCTTCTTACCAAATCCTAGACCCCATCCGTGAACACCTTAGTACTAGGGACAACTTCATCCCTAGACTGCCTACATACCCGTTTCGGCACGAGATCAAGGCGTAAAGTATGTAGTTCTATTTTCTAACCTATGGTTTAATGTAAACTATTCGGTGGGTGTGTAACCCTTTCTAGGGTCAATGTCCCAGACAGTTTCTTTGCGGTTGCTACCCATGATGGTAACATTTAAGAAAAGGCTCAATATGGCCTATTGCTTGTGGCCTAAAACAACTAGATCCTAATACCTATCATAAGCGTCACCCTTTACCCAATTGTCAATCGTCAAAAACTCTTCGAGATTAAGTCAAATCTATAAAAGCATTTCACTCAATCAACCCTAAAGGGGTTTACTATGGTTTAACTAGTGAATGTAAAAATCATTTAAGGATTATCTTATTAGATTATCGATCCAATGGGGATTACCTGCCCCTTGGATTTTAACTTCCAAGTGTTCCTTATTACTCCCTGTCGATTTATAGGGATGATACCATAGATGTCGTTGATGCAATTTTATTAGGCATTATGTGCAGTAGTTCAACACGACGACATTACCCGTAAGCGTGACCCAGAGGCACCGTAAATATCGAACGCTGGTAGGTTTTTATTTTCCAACTCCCTTTATTAACTTTTCTAACTAAGAGGTCTAACTCTTATATTCAAATGAAATTAACCCTATTCTAATGTATATATGATGAAAACCAATATTGAGAATCAAGCCACAAAATAAACTCTATGTACAAAGAAAAAAAGTCTCTTGAACTAGAATAAATGAGAGATCTATCATCTAACATCATGAATTGTGAAACTAGCATGGATAAGTGAGAAGGTGTAAATTGTATAGAGATAATAAGAAAATAATAAAAGTGCCCCCAATGGTATTAACTTCATCTTATTCTAAATTTACCTCTTTTATTTTTCTTAAAAAAAAACCATTGATACTTAGAAAGGGAAAAAAAGATTTCTTTAGTCAGCTTGATCAAATCAAAATTCAAGAATTAAATGAATCATCTAATTAAAAGGGTCTACTTAGAGGAACTTTACATTAAAATTATTGCGAATGAATTCCAATTAAATATTCCTACTTAAGTTTTCCAAATCACTTTGACAAACAAAATTTCTCCATTTATCTAATTTTAATGTTGACTTCATTTTAGGGACCAATTCCTTTCTCCCCTTTAGAATTTACCATTGATAATAAAACTTGGGTTTTTTTTTTTCAAATAATTGTAAACATTCTTTTTTTAATATATATATGTATATTTTATATTATATAAAACCCTCAAGTCATTAACACCATTATTATTTTATTTATTTATTATCTCTTTTTTTTTTCATTTATTATAATTATATAAATGCAAAAATCTAAATTAGGAAAAAAGTAATTTGATACGAAAAATAATTCAAAATATGGCTTTAATTGCCAAGCAGGGAGTGGGGCCACGGGTCCCATCACCATTGCGGACCTACAGGAGCAAGCCCGTAGTGATGAGGGGACAGTCGTGGGCCCCTCCACTCCCTCTGTGGCCACTATCATAGTAGTGACCATAGGGGTAGTGGAGAGTACCACTCCTCAGCGGATATATTAACTCCGCCCCGATTCGTTTGACTATTTAATTTATTTTATAAAAAGAATTTTTGAAAAACTACATTATTTTTATTTTTCTTAACGTATAAATTTAATATTGCAATATATATATATATATATATATATATATATATATATATATATATATGATTTTATTCCAGTTTTATTAACAATTTAAGAGGGGTATATAAAAATGTTATTATAAAAATAAAAATAAGAATCTACTCACAGGTGTGAAAGATAATAGAGAAATTATTTGAGATGATTTCACGGGAGCACAAAAAAAAATACATTATGCTTGAAATTGAGGCAAGCAAATACAATAGAGAGGAGATTTTATAAAATTTCTCTCATGACAGCCATGTTCATTTACAGAGAGGAAGGAATTAATTAAAGGTTTTAAGAAGATCAAATCAAAATTAAGAGAGGAAAAATGGATTTACTCTCAGGAATTAAATAAGTTTTGGTACACATGAACAAATTTAAAATCAAAGGAAGAGATTTTCATTTGAATGATTTCCACATGAAGAAAACAAGATTCTTACATGAGTAATTAATTTTCATTCACAGTAAGTTTTATTCACAAGAAAGAAAAGAATAAAACAAGAAAACAAGATTGAAATTAATCTTTAATTCCAGTAAGTTTCATTCACAGGAAAACAAGATTTCATACATGAGAAATTTATTTATTTATTTTTATTCATAGCAAGATTTATTCACAGGAAAGAAAGAGAATAAAACAAGAAAGCAAGAATGAAATTAATCTTTATTCCCAATAAGTTTCATTCTTAGGAAAATGATATTTCATACATGAGAAATTTATTTATTTATTTTTATTCATGGCAAGATTTATTCACAGGAAAGAAAAGAATAAAACAAGAAGCAAGATTCAATTAAAAGAGGAGAACCTGTATACTTGAAGCTTGATGTAGAATCCCCTCTGAATTCTTCAACTAGCCTCCCTTGATCCTTCCTTGCAACTTTTTTTGAATTTCTTTAAAAACAACTACTTAACAATCCTACAATGAAATGTGACTACCAGAAAACAATTAAAACTACTACTTGAGAAAACTTTTCTTCAAAAAAAACAATCAACTCCCTCTTTTTGAAAATTGCATACAATATATAGGAAAAAACCCTTAACTCCACTATCTAGAGAAATTAATTGAAAATCAGATTCTTTTTCCAATATTGGATCCATGCATAATTGATTAATATCCTAGTGGGGGGAGTTACATGCAAGGGAATTAAAGAATGAAGATTCCTCTAGAAGCTTCTAATTTCTCCTACAACATGTGCCATAACTGGAAATGGGAAAAATAAATTATGCCTATTTAAATTATATTCTCGAAGTGTGTATGTGGGTCCATTATTTAACCTTTTATAATATTTATTCAACCATATTCAATAGCCTAACCAAAAAAAGTTAGTAATTGTATCAAATCAAAAGTGATAAGGGAGGATTATGACATCCTCCCACCTTAAATTGTGCATCGTCCCAATGCACTTATTGAATGTATCCAAAAGATTCTATAGTTCATGATTAGTTTAAAACAAAAAAGGAAACAATTGTTGCATTTCCCTAGTATCTTCCCATGTGGCATTCTTTTCATCATACTGATTCCATTGTACTTTGCATTGATCAACCTCTCTGTTGCGCAATTGGCACTGGCGCCTCTCCAAGATTCTTAATGGCTCTATCATTATTCCCCTCATTTCTTGGACCTGTAAAGCATCCCAATTCAAGATATGTTTCTCATCAGGTACATACTTTTTAAGAAGAGATACATGGAAGACATCATGGATTCGGCTCAACTGGGGATGTAAGGCCAACCAGTATGCAACTAGATTAATCCTTTCTAATATCTCAAAAGGCCCAACATAACGAGGTGCAAGCTTAGTATTTTTCCCAAACCTTATGGAACACTTGTGTGGCCTAACCCTTAGGAAGACTTTCTCTCCCACCTCAAACTTCCTTGGTATCGTGCTCTTGCCTGCATAACTTTTCTACCTATCTAAGGCTTCCTTCAATATTTGCCTAATTTCCTTAGTTTTCATTTCCATTTACTTCAACATATCTGGTTCAATAATTACTCTATCTTCAAGACTATCCCAACTCAAAGGTGTTTGGCATGGCCTACCATACAATGCTTCAAAAGGTTACATTCCCAAATATATTTGATATGTATTATTGTAAGCAAACTCTACTAGAGGTAGGTAATCTTCCCATTTCTTTTGTTGGTCCATGCAGTACATGCGAAGTAGGTCTTCCAAAATCTGATTTGTCCTCTTTGTTTGACTGTTAGTTTTAGGATGGTATGCAGTACTAAAATTTAGTTCAGTTCCCATAGTTGATTGTAGAGTTGTCCAAAACCTTCAAGTGAATCTAGCATCTCTATCTGATATGATTTTCTCTGGCATTCCATGCAACCTAAATATTTCCTTAACAAAGCACCTTGCCAAGGTAGGTGCATCATCCGTCAGATTCCCTGGTATAAAGTGTGCCACCTTAGTGAGTTTGTCAATTACCACCATTATTGTATCATGCCTAGACGGTGACATGGGAAACCCTTACATAAAATCCATGCTAATAACTTGCCACTTGTGTTGAGGTACATCATGTAATTGTAATAATCCAGCTAGATGTCTATGCTTTGCCTTTACCCTTTGATACTCCAAACATTTAGCCACATACTTAACGATGTCATTCTTCATCCCTTGCCAAAAGTATAGCTTCTTTAGATCTACATAAAGTTTGTTAACACCCGAGTGCCCTGAGTAAGGGGTATTATGAGCCTCCGATAAGAATACCTTCCTTAAGTCCCCTGAACTAGGAACATAGATTCTATTATTGTATCTGAGAAACCCATCTTCATCTAATGTATACCCTTAAACCTTAGGATCTATTGGATCATATTCTAAAGTCAATTTGACATGCTCATACCATGGGCCATGTCCCTTCTCATCTATCACTTGCCTTTTGAAAGTAGTTTTGAATGTTGCTATAGTCATAAAGTGTCTCCTCCTACTTAAAGCATCTGCCACCCTATTTTCCTTCCCTTTAATATATTCAATTTCAAAATCATATTCACTTAGAAACTCTAACCACCTTCTTTGTCTAGCATTTAAGTGGGGTTGGGTAAAAATGTACTTTAGTCCTTGGTTATCTAACTTTAACTCAAAGGGCTTCCCTAGTAAGAAGTGTCTCTATTTCTATAGGGCATGCACAACCGCTGCTAACTCTAAGTTGTGGGGTACATAATTAACTTCATGAGTCTTCAGCTTCCAGGATTTGTAAGCTACTACCCCTTCATCTTGGATAAGTACTCCTCCTAAACATTCAATATAAGTGTCAGTTATGACTGTGAAGTATCCATTCAGATCTGGCACCTTTAAAATGGGTGTTGAAGTTAGTTCCCTTCAAAATTTGAAATGCCTTATCACTTTGCTCTGTCCACACAAACTTTTTACCCTTTCTCTGCAATGAGGTGATGGGGTTTTCTATCTTAGAGAATCCTTCCACAAACCTCCTATAGTACCCTGCTAGCCCCATAAAGCTTCTTACCTCTGAAACATTTTTAGGGATCGGCCATCTACTATTGCCTTTATCTTATCTGGATCAACTGTTATTCCTTCTTTTGATATTATATGCCCCAAGTAGTGAATTTTTTTCCTTGAAGAAGGCACATTTTGACAGTTTCCCATATAACTTATGTTCCCTCAACCTTTACAAAACCATTTGTAGGTGTACTAAATGTTCCTCCTCATTCCTAGAGTAAATCAAGATGTCATCTAGAAATACCAAAACAAATTTGTCCAAGTAGTCATGGAGTACACTATTCACTAGGTTCATAAATGCAGTTGGGGCATTGGTTACACCAAAAGGTACTATTGTGAATTCATAATGCCTATATCTAGTCCTGAAAGCTGTCTTCGGAATGTCCTCTTTAATTTTGAGTTGATGATATCCTGATCGGAGGTCTATCTTCGAGAAAACTACTGCTCCTTTCATTTGGTCAAAAAGATCCTCTATTCGAGGTAAGGGATACCTATTCTTTATTGTGACCTTGTTCAACATCCTATAGTCAATGCATAATCTTAAGGTTCCATCCTTCTTCTTAATGAATAAGACTAGTGCTCCCCATGGTGATACACTTGGCCTTATTAATCCCTTAGCTAAGAGTTCCTCTAATTGCATTTTGAGTTCTTGTAATTTAGTTGTGTTCATTCGGTAAGGTGCCCTTGATACTGGTTCAACTCCTGGTAGTAAGTCGATAGAAAAGTCAAACTTCCTTTTAGGGGGTAAGCCTGGTAATTCTTCTGGAAATACATCCTTGAATTCTCGTAAGAAAGGGGTATTTTCAAAGGTTGGGGTATTTTCCTCTTCTCCTTCATCAATTCCAACCATATAGATTAGGCCTCCTCTTCTTCTTTCCTTCTTTAATTGCATGGCCGATATGGTTTCTATGTTAATGGGGTTAAACTTTCCTTGGATTTTGACCCTTTTCCCCCAATCATCCAAACATTCAACAACTTTTTTATAGCAATATACATTAGCTTGATGATCTATTAACCAACTCATTCCAATAATTACATCATATAATCCTAGGGGTGCCACATAGAGATCTACCCTTGTTTCAAACTCGGGAAACTATACCCTTGCCCTCGAGTTACTTCCCTGGTTGCCTTATCCCCATATTGAACCATCCATGATGACTCCATTTTATTAATTTTTAATGCATATTTTCTTACTAATTTAGGTGAGATAAAACATTCAAATGACCCAGTGTCAATTAGAATTGAAATTGGTTGTTCAAATAGTGTACCTGTAGTTTCCACGGGAACATTCTGGAATCTTGCTCTTTGGTTCCTAACTGCTGCATGGATTCTTTGTTGAGGCCCTTGTTGTGGTTGATTGGCCCTAATTTGACCTTGCATATGACCATGCAAAATTGATTTGTCACTCTCTGAAGAAACTTATGAACTTTGGTCTGTCTCTCTCTCTCTCAGAGATTGTGTTAGGAATATGTTATGCAGAATCTCTTATGTAGCAATGTTTTTTTTGATGGTCTCTTCTACTAACATGGATGATTTTTCCTCATATGATGTCAGGATAATGTCGAGCCTTCCATCTTCGGGTGCCTTGGAGAGGTTTTCACCCTCAAATACGTCCTTTCTTTTCACTTTTTTGGGGTCAGACAATGCCATAGTATGGTTTTCACCGTAAAACCCATGATTTGTTTTTATTTTTATATTTTTGCTACTCGAAGGCCCAACACCCTCACCAAAATATGCCATGCTATTGAGTTCTATACTGTATCCCGCCTTATGGTCCCCAAGCAGAAGATCGTCTGGTATGCCTAAATAGTTGATAAAGGCTTCATCATTTTGGAAAGTGTCGAATTGTAAAGGTCCATCATGGTCCTAGTCAATAAATTGGTGGTGAACAAGGGGAAGGCCTTCAATATTTTCAAAGTCAGTGGGTGTTAGGGTGCAGATACAGTTATATTCAGGTATGTCAAGGTAGTTGTCGAGGTCATCGTTGGAACTCTCCTCATATGTCTCCATAGTGAACGAGTCCAAATTATCATCACTAAAAGTGCATTCCAAAATAGGTGTCCTCATTCTTTGTGATTTCAACCTAGAATCTAAAGACAAAGACTATGTATGATCCTCAAGGGTTTTTTCTTGACCAACTTTGAATTTTCTATGAAATTCCTCTTCTTTTGTGGGTTCACTTAGTTCTCTGATTGTCCCGGTGAGTTCATAATTATTGGAGGATTTTTCTGAACCTCATTCCCATCCATTAGCATCAGTGGAATAGTGGCTCTCTTGTTGATCATTAGGAATCCTGATTTGCAATGCTTCTTCTTATTTGTGAGTGTTTACCTTGGAAGAGATGAAACCAAGCCCTTTTGAGCATTGATTTTCAAATGTCAATTCTGGTTGCAAAGGTTGAGTGAAACCTTCCTTTCTTAAGCCAAGAGGACTTTTACCATCGCACCCAAACTTTTGTAGGATCTTGAATCCTTTGTCATATTTTTCACATGGTATGTTGATGTGATCTTGTGTACCATCTTCAGGGTCTTTGTAAAGCATTTTGTATAGTTCTTCTTCTTCCATTTCACCCCACTTTTGGAATATAGTAGGATCCCATTTTAGCATAATGATAGATACCTGTTTAGAAGGATGTGGTCGTCCACATTCTTTTGGTGAACTCATGACTTGTTGTAAGCACATGGTTTGATTTAGAGTGTATTAACCCATGCCTTTGTCCTAATATTTCCCTTTAAGCTCACCTTTCTTAGATGTTGAAGGTTTTAATGATTCAGGGTCAATATATGTAGAAAATGGGATAGCTTCTCTATTAATTGGAATTATTGTCTTGGCTTTTGGCCTCAAGTTATTGCCATATATAAATGGATTAGGATCACCATTAACTGTTACTTCAACTCCATTATGAGGAAACCTAATGCGTTTATGGTATGTACATGGGACTTATCTCATCTCATGAATCCATGAACATCCTAGCAATATGTTGTATGTGAGATCGAGGTCTAGGACTTGACAAACCACATCCTTCGTAATTGTCCCAACTCTGAGAGGTAAAGTGACTATGCCTTTGGATGAACACTCTTCATCATCATATGCCTTGATGGTGGTTTTGTTTGTAGAATTCATAGCTTTATCTAAATATCCCAATTGTATTATTGTGTTCAAAGTACATATATTGAGACCAGCTCCTCCATCTATTAGGACTCATTTTATTTGATGTTTGTGCAGGAAGGCTTCAATGTGTAAAGGTGCATCGTGTGGTTGGCTTACGAAGGTGTCATCAACTTAAATAAATGTGAGAGAATGTGGAATGGAAAGGTATCCCACCATGACATGAAACTGGTCCACGTTCAGATCAGTGGGGATGGAAGTGTCTCTAAAAGTTTTGTCAAGAATGGCTTTATGTGCGGGGTATATGCCTAAAAGCTCTAGGATGGAGATAAGTGCGGGTGTCCTCCCTAACTATTCTACTAGATCATACTCAATTTTGGTTGATGAGGAAGAGGTGGTTTTAGCTAGAGCACCTTGCAAAGTGATCTTAACTTGGTGAGTTGTGACATTACATTCAGAGGTAGATTCAAAAGAAGGTCCAATGACTTTTAGGACAAATTTGAGTCTTTGGGTAGAATTCTCAAGCATTTTGTCCTTTATAATAATGGCAGAGACATAATTGTCCATCGAATTGTGATTAATAGTTGAATCATAGTTATAGGATGCTTTGGTATAGTACGTCTTGTCATCTATGGCTTTGTCTTTTCCCTTGTCATGTTTAGGGAATGGTGTTGGCATTATGTGAACCGGTATGATGACATAATGATATTATGTGTTGTCATTGATGTCAATAAGATGAAGAGAAGAGAATTGGTATAACACTGAGAATCGGCATTTGTGCCAAAGTGAAGCGGTGTGTTTGTTCAAGGTGAACCGACATATGGTTATGGGAACTGGCACATGGAAGAGTTGTATGACTACCGGTTGGTAGTCTCAACTTCAGGATTTTCAGTTGAAGTGCTTCAAGCCTATGTGGCTCAACCGGTGACTTTGTGTGATGATTTAGAATGATAACGAAGAACGAATCTTGTTGCCACATAAGTCTTGTGTGCGTGAAGGATCTTGCATGAAGGAGATTGTTCCTATCTACCTCAAGAATGTGTGAAGTGTGTAAACGGTGATAACATGTGATGGGTTATCAGCCGCCATGAAATCGGCAGAAAATGAATGATGGAGAATGTCTTGAGATTGGATCAAGACTGTTGCATTTAATGCAGTGTGCTCAATGATCAGGATTGAACCATTTGAATTCCTTAACCTAGCAGGTTTAGGATTTAGGGTTTATGCTACTGACCTATCTATTTTCCTATAAGGTCGATGTTGTGATTCTTTCTAAGGTTGTTGGTAAAAGTTGTGTGTGTGTATCTAAGAGAAGAGATACGTGATTCTTGCTGAACTAGAGGAGAGAAGAGATACCTACAGAGTGTAAGTGCAGAAGGTGAAGAGGAGCTTAAGAAGATCTGCATTGGCATTGAGTGTTGTTACCAGATCATTGTAATACCTGTTGATCTCTAACCACCTCAACAGTTGGAAAATACCTTAACAGGGTAGCTTTAACTGGCTTGCTATAAATCCTTTAACAGGGTGACTCAAAACCATTGAGTTCTTAAAATCCTCTAACAAGGTAACCCTTAATAGGGTTTAACCCTTAACCAGGTATTCTAGCCATCCCTTAACTAGGTAATCCCTAACAAGATTGGTTCCTAACATAACCTATTGTATCAGTCTTTAACCAGACAAGGCTCCTAATAGAGCGGACTTCTAAAGAGTTCAAAAACAAGCTTGTGGGTATTCATCCCCACCATGGTTTTTCCCAGTTGGGTTTCCATGTGAAAAATATGTGTGTCATGTGTGATGTCTTCTTCATGTGATGCTATGTTGTTTTCTGTCAAGCAGTGAATCATGTTGATCTAGTTGCTTATATGCATATCTTTGATGGTAGATTACCTGTTCATGCATTAGGGTGAAATGGAAATGAAGTGTTAGATTATATCAGAAGATAAGTGTCAACTAGTTTATGCTTGTCTCAGTTATTCTAGGTTTTGCCAGTTGTACTCTGTTTAAGGATCGGTGTTACTGTTTTTCTGTCAATGCATAGTGTCTGCTGACAAACTGGTTTAAGAGTGTGTTTTTGTCTCTACTGATTCAGCCCCCCCCTCTCAGTACCCGTTTGGTACTATTCATTCATCATTGAGTTATCAATTGGTATCAGAGCGTCCTCCAGGTTCTGTGTGTTATAAGCTTAACCACTTGAGGTAAAGATCCCAGTCTAATAATGAAGAGGGAAGGTCCAAAGTTTAGCAGAGAAAATTTTAGTATATGGAAAGACAGAATGAAGATATACATCAGAAGCATGGGTGCTCAACATTGGAGCTATGTTGAGAATGCCTATGTTTCCCCTACCAGTACTCTCACCGATGACCGAAAGAGAGAGATGTAGGAGAACGGGCAAGTCATGGAAGCCCTAATTAGTAGTTTATCTAACATTGAGTTTATTGATGTCTAAGATAAGGTAAATCCCAAAGAGGTATGGGATACTCTTGAAAATATCTATGGCAGTGACGAGCATGTAAAACAAGCTAAGGAAGAAAGCCTTAGAGGGAAGTTTGAAGACATGTGGATGGTTCAAGGTGAGACCATTCAACAGTATGGAATAAGAATCAAAACCATTGTTGGAGATAACAACAGTGCAGGTGGTAAAATGGAAGATTCCACTGTGGTAAGCAAAGTCTTGAGATCCTTATTACCGTTCTATGCAATAAGGGTTGCTGCTATTCAGGAGCTGAGATCAATAGACAAGACTAAGGTATCCCTAGACTCCATCATTGCAAACTTGATAGCCTATGAGCTAAATAGCTTTGATGGAAGTGTTCGAAAGACTGAATCACCTTTTAAAGCTTTTGTTGTACCATCTAGAAAAAGAAAAGAAGCTAGCACTAGTGGTGAAACAAGACAGAGCAGAGAAATGGATGATGAGGAGATTCTAATGGCATTTGAAGCTCTCCTTTCTAGGAAACTTCCTAAAGGAACTGGCAAATACAGAGGTAAGCTTCCTTTGAAATGCTTTTCTTGTAACCGGATAGGACATATTGTTGTAAACTGTCCTAATGGCGATAACAAGGACAAACTAGAAAGGTTCAAGAAATTCAAAGGAGGAAACCGGAGAAACTATTTTGTGACAGTTGATGAAGGTGTCACAAATGAAGAATTGGAAGAAGAAGAAAATGAAGACATTGTGTTTGTTGTTGTCAAGGAAGATGTGTCAGACAAGAAGGCTCTTGTCTCCTGGTTTGATAATTCCAATGAGTGGATTATTGACAGTAGCTATTCTCACCATATGACTTGTGATCAGAGCAATTTTCTATCCTTGGAAGAGTATGATGGTGGTGTGGTTCACTTTGGTAATGATGCACCATGCATGGTCAAAGGTAGAGGGTCCATCTCTCTAAATGGAAAGAGTAGTGCTAACAATGTGTATTGGGTTGATGGTCTCAGACACAACCTTCTAAGTGTTGCCTAGCTGAATGACAGTGGTCTCACTCTAGAATTCAGGAATGGAGTGTGCAAAATCAAAGGAAAGAATGGTGAATTGGTGGCCACCGGCATGGAGACCAAAGGTAACCTATTTCAGCTGAATGCAAATATAAGTACATCTCTTATGGATAAATTTGATGATAGCTGGATATGGCATAAGAGACTCTGCCAGGTAAACTTTGATAACATTGTGAAGGCTATTAAGATCAAGGCAGTTAGAGGGTTGTCGGTGCTAAGAAAACCGGATAATTCCTTGTGCAGAGAGTGTCAATTGGGGAAAATGTCTTCCTCAACCTTTAAAGGTAAATATTTCACTGCTAACAATTTGCTTGATCTTGTTCATATTGATTTGTGTGGCCCTATGAGAACTAGGAGTGTGCAGGGTGATAGGTACTTCATGATTCCCACTAATGACTGCTCAAGAATGATGTGGGTCACAATCTTGAAAGATAAGTCTCAAGCTTTTGTAAAGTTCAAAGCTTTCAGAGCATTAGTGGAGAAGGAAAGTGGTAAAAGGATCAAGTGCCTGAGAACTGATCAAGGAGGGGAATTCACTTCCGGTGAATTCAATAAGTACTGTGAAGAATGTGGCATCAAGAGGCAACTATCTGCCCCTTGGACTCCATAGCAAAATGGCCTAGCAGAGAGGAACAACCGGACTATGGTTGAAGCAGCTAGAACCATGTTGATTCAAGGAAAGGTAGCTCACACCTTTTGGAGAGAAGCGGTAAGCACTGCAGTCTACACAATGAACCGGGTACTCATCAAGAAAGGTAAAGACAAAACTCCTTATGAGTATTGGACTGGTAAGACACTTGTGGTTTGCTACTTTAGGGTATTTGGTAGAAAATGTTACATCAAGAGGAGTGAACATCAGGGCAAGTTTGAAGCTAAATGTGATGAGGGAATATTCCTAAGATATTCCACCAAGAGTAAAGCTCTCAAGTGTTTCAACGATAGGACTCAGAGAATTATGGAAAGTATCAATGTGAGAGTTGATGAAACCTCTGAGAAACCGGAGGAAACTGGCAGTGAGCAAGTTGTAAATGAACTGGTTGCAACCTTCTAGGAACCGGTTGTTAGTCAACCAAGTACCAGTAGTAGTGTTCCTGAACCGGTGAATGTTGATACTGATGAAGATGAGGATGAAGAGGAAAAGCAAGAAGAACTAGTCAAGACTATTCCTTGGTATGTCAAGCCGAATCGTGATCCTAAGCAGATCATAGGAGATAAAGATGCAGGAATCCTTACAAGAAGAAAGTTCAGAGAAAACTCATGTATGATCTCTGAATTTGAGCCTAAATCATTCAAAGAGGCTCATAAAGATGAAGACTGGATCAAGGCAATGGAAGAGTAACTTGACCAGATAGAGAAAAATGGTACATGGTCCTTGGTACCCAGACCGGAGCATAAAAATGTCATTGGTACTAAATGGGTTTTCAGAAATAAGTTGAATGAGGATGGCACAGTGATTAGGAACAAAGCCAAATTGGTGTGTAAAGGATATGCCCAAGAAGAAGGAGAAGACTATGGAGAAAACTTTGCTCCTGTAGCCAAATTGGAAGGATTTCGTATGCTTCTTGCATATGCAGCTTTTAAAGGTTTCAAAGTATATCAAATGGATGTAAAATCTATATTCCTAAATGGTGTACTTGAAGAGGAGGTGTATATAGAGAAACCAGATGGGTTTGCCCTATCTGAAGATAGTGACATGGTATGTAGGCTACGTAAAGCATTATATGGTCTAAAGTAGGCACCTAGAGCTTGGTATGAACATTTGCATTCCCATCTTGTGAAGATTGGATTTGAGAGTACAAGTGAAGATAGCAATATCTACTTGAAGTCTGAAGGAGATCAGATCCTGATCTGTGAGGTATTTGTTGATAATATTATCTTTGGTGGAGATGAAGAAAGAGTTTGAGATGTCACTCATAGGGAGATTAAGTTCTTCATTGGACTGTAGATCCAGCAGATGAAAGATGGAATCTTTATCACTCAGTCCAAGTATGTCAAAGAGGTGTTGAAGACCTTTGGCATGGAAGATAGCAAACCGGTTGGTACACCAATGGTGACTGGTTGTAAACTATCCAAAGAGGATGACTCAACATTGGTTGATGAGAAGGAATACCGATCAATGATTGGTAAGTTGCATTATGTAGTGCATAGTAGACCAGATATTGCACATGTAGTTGGCATTACTACAAGGTTCCAGAAAATCCCAAGAGAATCCCCCTTGGTTGCAGTCAAGCAGATTCTTAGGTATCTAAAGGGAACTATTGATTATGGATTGTGGTATCCATATACCAAGGATTTCAACTTAAAAGTATACACAGATGCTGATTGGGAAGGTAATGTCGATGACCAGAAAAGCACAACCGGTGGTGCATTCTTTCTTGGTGGTAGACTGGTCTCATGGATGAGTAAGAAGCAGAGTTCTATCTCTCAGTCTACAGCGGAAGTAGAGTATGTTGCAGCTTTCATGAACTGCACTCATACAATTTGGATGAAGCATGCATTAAATGGCTTCAAAGTTCCTATATCTGAACTGGTAAGTATATTTTGTGACAATACTAGTGCAATTAATATCTCCAAGAATCTGGTTTTACATTCTAGAACCAAACACTTTGAGCTTAAGTATCATTTCTTAAGGGAAAAGGTTCAGAACAAAGAGATTGCATTGGAACATGTTTCCAGTAAGGAGCAGTTAGCAAACATATTCACCAAGCCTCTCCCAAAGGCTACATTTATGTACTTAAGAGGTGAATTAGGGGTGTTGCCCCTTCAGGAGGTAAACTAAAGGTATATGCTCCACATCAGTCAGGTATTGCATAGTCAATTTTTTCTTCAGGATTGATGTGTTGAAGGATGCTACTCCTCAGGGGGAGCAGCATAATGGAATAGGGAATCTTGTGCCTCCACTTTGGCATTGTTGTCAAAGGGGGAGAATATGTGAAGCAGAGAAGATATCTACAGAAAATGGAGAGAAGATGTGAAGCAGAGAGATATCTTTGTATATTGCCATCAATGCCAAAGGGGGAGATTGTTGGCATTATGTGAACTGGTATGAGGACATAATGACATTATGTGTTGTCATTGATGTCAATATGATGAAGAGAAGAGAACCGGTATAACACTGAGAACCAGCATTTGTGCCAAAGTGAAGTGGTGTGTTTGTTCAAGGTGAACCGACATATGGTTATGGGAACCGGCACATGGAAGAGTTGTATGACTACCAGTTGGTAGTCTCAACTTCAGGGTTTTTAGTTGAAGTGCTTCAAGCCTGTGTGGCTCAACTGGTGACTTTGTGTGAGGAGTTACCATGATAATGAAGAATAGATCATGTTGCCATGTAAGCCTTGTGTGCATGAAGGATCTTGCATGAAGGAGATTGTTCCTATCTACCTCGGGAATGTGCAAAGTGTGTAAACGGTGATAACATGTGATGGGTTATCAGCCGCCATGAAATCGACAGAAAATGAATGATGGAGAATGTCTTGAGATTGGATCAAGACTATTGCATTTAATGCAGTGTGCTCAATAGTCAAGATTGAACCGTTTGAATTCCTTAACCTAACAGGTTTAGGGTTTAGGGTTTATGCTACTGACCTATCTATTTTCCTATAAGGTTGATGTTGTGATTCTTTTTGAGGTTGTTGGCAAAAGTTGTGTGTGTGTATCCAAGAGAAGAGATAAGTGATTATTGTCGGACCAGAGGAGAGAAGAGATACCTGCAGAGTGTAAGTGAAGAAGGTGAAGAGGAGCTTAAGCGGATCTACATTGGCATTGAGTGTTGCTACCAGATCATTGTAATACCTATTGATCTCTAACCACCTCAACAATTGGAAAATCCCTTAATAGGGTAGCTTTAATCGGCTTGCTGTAAATATTTTAACACGGTGACTCAAAACCATTGAGTTCTTGAAATCCTCTAACAAGGTAACCTTTAACAGGGTTTAACCCTTAACCGAGTATTCTAGCCATCCCTTAACCTTGTAATCCCTAACAGGATCGGTTCCTAACAGAACCTATTGTATCAGTCTTTAACCGGACAAGGCTCCTAACAGAGCAGACTTCTAAAGAGTTCAAAAACAATCTTGTAGGTATTCATCCCCATCATGGTTTTTCCCAGTTAGGTTTCCACATGAAAAATATGTGTGTCATGTGTAATGTCTTCTTCATGTGATGCTATGTTGTTTTCTATCAAGCGGTGAATCATGTTGATCTAGTTGCTTATATGTATATCTTTGATGGTAGATTATCTGTTCATGCATTAGGGTGAAATGGAAATGAAGTGTTAGATTATATGAGAAGATAAGTGTCAACTGGTTTATGCTTGTCTCAGTTATTTTGGGTTTTGTCGGTTGTACTCTATTTAAGGACCGGTGTTACTGTTCATCTGTCAATGCACAGTGTCTGCTGACAAACCAGTTTAAGAGTGTGTTTTTGTTTGTACTTATTCACCCCCCCCTCTCAGTACCAGTTTGGTACTATTCATTTATCATTGAGTTATCAAATGGTTCCTTAAACATCTCATGTTCTTGATTGGATGAATGTCCTTCAATCTCAATGTCATCTCTATCAATAAGATCTTGTATGAGGTTCTTCAAATGATGGCAATTTCCTATTTTATGTCCCTTGCTCTTGTGATACTCACAGTACTCATCATCATTCCACCAATTTGGTTTGACCTTTGGTTCATATGGAGGATTGTCTAGAATTGTTATTATCTTGTTTGCCACTGGCTTCTTGAAAGTTGATTCAAGTGGTTCTCCCAATGAGGTGTATATCCTTCATGGTTTGGAAGTTGCTTTAGTATTCACTTCATTGTTTGTAGAACTTGATCTTGAAAGAATGATTTGGGGTCTCACTATGTTAGCATTGACAACACCATCATTTACTATGTTCTTGTTCTTGTTCCAAAATCATCGCTTGTCTTTTCCTTTAAAGTCCTCTTTGTTTTCTTTGAATATCTTAATGACACCTTGTTGAATTAAGGCCTTCTTTGTCTCTAACCTTTTTCAATGATGTCCTTGAAAGTGGACAAGAAAGCTTTTCTCAAGTCATAACCAATGTTTTTGTTGACATTATGTGTAAACATCTCTACCATTTATTTTTGTGGAATTTCACAAGACCGTCTGATAGCTAAATTCCTCCATCTTTGTAAGAATGATGAAAACAACTCGCCGTCCTTTTGTTTGGTGGTGCACAAAGTGGTAATTGATATATCTATCTCTATGTTGTATGATGAATGTTGTATGAAAGCTTCCGCTAGATCACCCCAAGATTTAATTCTAGGAGGAAGTTGGGAAAACCATTCCATATCTTGATCACCTAAGCTTTGTGGGAACAATCTCATCAAGTATGTTTCTTTTGTTGCTACCTCAATGCAAGCTATGAAAAATTATCTTATATGTGCCTTAGGGTCTCCTTTTCCTCTATATTTATCGAACTTTGGTGTGACGAAGTGTGTAGGAAAAGGAGGCATTGGAATTCTTTTGTCAAATGGATAGGGACATATGTATCTCATTTTGTAAGCTGGCTTTGGTGTTTTAATGTCCTCCATTTTCTTTTGTAAGTCATTTATTTGTTGTTCCAAATTGTTCTTGGGTGGAGACCGACTTCTTGGACCATATCCCATGTCTAAGCCACTGGGTGGAGGAAGAGGATACTACATATATGGATGGTATTGATCATAAACATGTTCATATGGAGGAGGTCTATAATGATACTGCATATGAGAACCACCTGGTATAGAGTCATAATGAGGAATCGAATGTCTTCTTTGTCCATGTATATCATATTCTATAGGCATGTCATGAGTTTGTTCTTGTGTGTTGCCCCCAAATTTGACATGGGATTTCCTTTTGTCCAAATTTTGAGCATGCCTCTGGATATCCAATTGCTTTTGAGGTTGGTCCTTAGCATTGGTATGCAATTGAGTGTATTTATCTGCATAAGACCTCCATAATGGTTTGCATAGATGGAGTTGTTCATGAGATGCTCTTTCATGAGTATCATAAGCTTGACCATGTGTATTTGGGACCTTAGGTTTTTAAAACAAGGATGATGGTGACTCAGGCATGAAACGTGGTCCTCTAGTACCTCCACTATTAGGTCTCCTTTGATCCACGTTGAGTTGAGTTTCTTGCATAGGTCAATTTTCCACTATTTGAGACATGTCAAAATCATGAGGTATCTTAGCTCCACTTTGTGCCATCACTTGTAGGAAATATTGTCTATCTCTTCTCATGATCTTCTCAACCAATCTATTAAAATGGAGATCCATAATAGAGTCTTCCACTTCTATTGAATGTACAGAAATGTTGTCCATATTGTCATTGTGTGTATCATTGTTGTTTGTATTATCCATGTTCTTAATATTTTGAGTGTTTCTATAAGTGTCCATGTCAAGTAATGTGGTATGATCAGAATTGAAGAAGATATCATTGTCGTATTCATAGCCACTCATGTGTGCGGACTCTTGATCCTCTTTATCTTCTCTCCTAGATTTTTGGAAACGGATTTCAACCATGAACTAGGTCTTGACCAAGATGTGTGAGACTAGATGATAATGGAAAGAGTATGGAAGACCAATAGTTGGATGGAATGTAAATTAATATGAGGTGTACTTGCAATGTCCAAAGTGTAAGACCAAGCATGTAATTAGTAGAGTAGGTGTGGCTTCCAAAGAGATGATAGTTTCTCTTGATGAGGTAAGTTGACCTTGACTCTAAGTAAGACCAAATGAGACCCAAAGGTGATAGATCTTGATGAGGGACCACTTAGCAAAATATTGTTGTATGTAGTGTGTTGACAAAGTAAGATGAGGACAAGCAAGTGACCTTTTGACTCAAGTTTAGACAAATGTGAATGTAATGCAAGGCATAAGGAAATGATCAACTTTGTGAGACCCAAAAAATAAGCTGAATGCTAGATGAAAACCTAGAGAAATAACCTAGGAAGCTCAAGAATTCTGAAACTGATTGCTCTTGTTTGCTGGACTATAAGTTTTTTTAATAGTGAACACAGACGTGCATGTATACTTCATAGACATGGTTTTCCAACACAGACGTGACTAGACATTGCATAGACACTTTTTCTGAGAATTTTGTAAAGGCAATTTTGCTTATGATAACACAAACGCGTTTCTTTCCTACACAAACACGTTTCCAAAATCTGAGTGCAATTTTTCCAATTTGTGAAGTTGTTTGTTGTGACCAAATCTAAACTTTTGACCATTTTTTGTGACAAGAGGACACAATATTGATGAGGAATCAATGTTTGCAGGTGTTTAGACTCAAAATAACTCAAAGAAAAGTGTTTTGTTTGATTTAAAAAAAAATTGCATACACTTGAAGACACAAAAGACACAATGTTTTGATGTTTGATCTTGAATGTTTTGAATGTTCAAAAGAAGACAAGCACAATTCTTATGGTTGGCCAGGACAATAGTTGTTCATCCCACGTGGGGTTTCCCCCGAGGCTATACTATTCAAAGCAGATACTTAGATGCTTGACCCCACTAGTTCCACTCTCGGCACTCACTTCTCCGAGGCAGCCAAGCACCAATCCCCACGAAAACTCCTCGTGGCAAACTTTGTATCTCTACTAAGAACTGAATGTGTGTGGGCTGCTCCATAGGTCCGAACTCTTGCCCCAACAACTAGAAGGATTTTGTCTTTCTAAGACAAAAAGGTACTAGTATGTAAATCTGCAAGTGTGGTCATACATGCGGCACTTTCAGCTCTATAAATACAGAAGGCTCCCAACTGGTAAGGGTTATGCCCTACAACTGATCAAATAAATTTGATCAAATTGGTTTATGGAGAGACATAGTGTCAGTATAAACTAATATGCACATGTTACCCATGGCTTTCACTATGGATACAGTTATTTATAGTGGTTTGGAAAAGGTGGGTTTTCCTCGAAACCACTTGGGTCGTTCTCTCCTCACTAGTAGTCCTAGTGACCACATGGGGAGACAAGCCCTCTAGAGATTAAACAAAAAGAGCCTATTGCTCAAGACACAAAAGATGATGGTTCAATTTTAGTGCACCAATTGAATGATAACTCAATGATGAACGGATAGTACCAAACCGGTACTGAGAGGGGGGGGTGAATCAGTACAGAAAAAACCACAATCCTAAAACCGGTTTGTCAATAGACACTGTGCATAGGCAGACAGATAGTAACTTCGGTCTTAAATAGAATACAATTGGCAAAACCCAGAATAATTGAGACAATAATAAATTGGTTGACACTTATCTTCTCATACAATCTAATACTTCTTTTCCATTTCACCCTAGTGAATAAACAAGTGATCTACCATCAAAGATATATATATATATATATATATATATATATATATATATATATATATATATATATATATATATATATATATATATATATATATATATATATATATATATATATATATATATATATATATATATATATATATAAATAGCTAGATCAACATGATTCACCGCTTGACAAAAAACAATATAGCATCACATGAAAAAGACATCACATATGACACACATATTTTTCATGTGGAAACCCAATTGGGAAAAACCTCGGTGGGGATGAATACCCACAAGCTATTTTTGAACTCTTTAGAAGTCCGCTCTATTAGGAGCCTTGTCCGGTTAAAGACTGATACAACAAGTTCTGTTAGGAATCGATCCTATTAGGGATCACCCAGTTAAGGGATGGCTAGAATACCCGGTTAAGGGTTAAACCCTGTTAAAAGTTACCTTGTTAGAGGATTTCAAGAACTCAATGGTTTTGAGTCACCCTATTAAAGGATTTACAGCAAGTCGGTTAAAGCTACCCTATTAAGGGATTTCCCAACTGTTGAAGTGGTTAGAGATCAACAGGTATTACAATGATCTGGTAACATCATTCAATACCAATGCAGATCTGCTTTAGCTCCTGATCAAGGAGATTAAGCGGTTAGCAATTGTTTATAAATAAGGAACTGTTGATAAACAATGTATGCGGGAAAGTGTATGCACAGGGATGCTACATAGTGATTACTGAGCACAGAAGCTTAAAGACCTATTTGAATAACAGAGTATAGAGCCCAACAGATGGACAAGATAAGTCCTATTGTATTGAGCAAATAAGAATCTATTTTAGCATTTTAGATGTGAAGTTGCAGATAGATTTTTATTACTGTTATTTTGTGAAGTGACAAAAAATCTCTTAACCGAGTGGACTTAATAGTCTTATTTGTAAACCCTCTAGCAAGGTGACATTCTGATTGAGTGTTTGAAATCCTTTAACAAGGTCACTTTAACAAGGTGAAGATCCTAACAGATCTGAGGGAAATCCCTTAACCGGGTCACATCTAGTAATGTGTTTGTAATCTTTAACAGGATTTGCTTTTAACCGAGCATACTCTAGAAGTGTATATTTCTTAGTGGGTCCAAAATCCCACAATGGTTTTTCCCTATTTGGGTTTCCACGTTAAATCTGGTGTTATGAGTTTTATGATGTTTATATGCTTTTGAGTTTGCATGTTTAGCAGTTTTGGTTATATTACTGAAGTATATGTTACCGAGGTTGAATCTATTGTTTTTATGGAAGGTTAAGTTTGTATGATTCACCCCCCCCTCTCATCTTGTTAGCTATTGAATCTGTACTTAACATTAAGTATTAGAACTATCAATTGGTATCAGAGCTTTGGACTCCGGAAGAAAAGTTTAAAGGTACTTGAGGAAAAGATCCAAAGATGTATAAGAGGGATGCACCGAAGCTGAACAAGTCAAGTTTCTCTACATGGCAGAAAAGGATGAAGGTGCACCTATCAGGAGTTGGAGAATATGTTGTATACTATCTAGAAAATGATTTCATTAAACCGAGCACCTATCCATTGACAATGGAAGAGATAAAGGCAAAGCAAGAACATATCCAAGCAATGATTGAAATAACATTTGCATTGACCGAATCAGAGTTTAATGATCTAGAAGGCTGCAATGATGCAAAAGCAATGTGGGACAAGCTCATATCTGTGTATGGCGGTGATGAACATGTTCAAAAAGTAAAAGTGGATACTCTAAGAGGACAACTTGAATCTATGAGGATGAATGAAGGTGAGAACATAACCCAATACAGTACAAGACTAAAGGAGATTGTCAATCAAATCAAAGGAGCGGGTGGAACTATTGAAGAAAAGAATACAACAAGTAAGTTGTTAAGAACCCTTCTACCAGCTTATGCAATCCGGGTCTCTGCAATCAATGAATTGAGGTTTGTACCCAATATGCCAGTTTCTTTAGATGCTACTATTGGTAAGCTACATGCATTTGAGTTAAGTAATTTTGATAACAATGGGTCATCGGTAAATAAAGTGGAATCTGCATTTAGTTCTTTTCATATTGGTGAATCTGATGATTACAATGATAGAATGAGTAAGTACACTAAAGGAGATCACAGTGGAGCAAGTGAAAGATTTTGTAAGAACATGGAGGAAGTACACAAACTGTATGAGGTAATCAGAAAGCAAGAAGAGTTTGAAGCACTATTAGCCAGAAGGTTACCGAGAGGCAAAGGTAAGTATAAAGGAAAACTACCTTTGAAATGCTTCAATTGTGATAAGATAGGACATATGGCTTCGAACTGTCCTGACAAAGAATCTACTGAAAAGAGAGATTACCGAGATGATAAAGAGAAAGATAATCATTACAGAGGACACCGAGACTTCAGAAGAAGAGATAGAAAGTCATGCCTAATAGCTGATGAGGAATCCAATGATGATAAATCATATGAAACTGAAATAGAGGAAGTAGTTTATGTGGCTATCAAAGATGGATCAGATGAAGAAAGGTATGAAGAAAAGGACTTAATGTCTCACATAAATACTAATGATTCTTGGATCATTGATAGTGGATGCCCACAGCACATGACAGGTGATAAACACAAGTTTGTTATGTTAGAAGATTATGATGGAGGCTATGTAAGATTTGGTAATGATGCACCATGTCCAGTAAAAGGTAAAGGATCCATAACACTTCTTGAAAATGGAAAATGCAATGATGTTTATTGGGTTGAAGGTTTGAAATACAATTTGTTGAGTGTAGCATAGCTAAACAATACAGGTTACCAGATAGAATTTCATAAATGAATTATCAAAGTTCTTGACAAGAATGCAAAGTTAGCTGCTACCGGGACACAAACAAAAGGTAACACATTTCACCTTGACTCAACTCGGAATAAGTGTCTGTATGCAAAGATAGATGATACATGGTTATGGCATAAAAGGTTTTGTCATGTAAATTTTGATAATCTGATCAAAATAAGCAAGAAGCACTGAGCAAGAGGTTTACCGAGTCTTGAAAAACCTAAGAATGCTATGTGTCAAGGATGCTAGATGGGTAAGATGACAAGATCAAGCTTTACAAGTAAGTCCTACACTTCTAAGGGAATTTTAGATCTTGTGCACACTGATCTTTGTGATCCTATGAAAGTTCAAAGTTATTATGGTGATAAATATTTCATATTATTTGTGGATGATTATTCAAGGATGATGTCAGTGATGTTTTTAAAAGAAAAATCAGAAGCTTTTCAAATGTTTAAATGGTACAAGGCAAGAGTTGAAAATGAAACAGGAAGACAACTGAAATGTCTTAGATCAGATAGAGGAGGAGAGTTCACATCTGATGAGTTCAACTTATACTGCAATGATCATGGTATTAAAAGACAAGTCTCTGCACCGAGTACTCCATAATAAAATGGAATTGTTGAGAGAAGAAATAGATCTATTGTGGATTGTGCTAGAACCCTGATGATTGAAAAGAAAGTGCCACAAACATTTTGGAGAGAAGCAATAAGCACAGTAGTTTACACCCTGAACTGAGTACAACTGAAGAAAGGAACTTTGAAGACACCAAATGAGATCTGGTATGACAAGAAACCTAATATAAGTTACTTGAAAATCTTTGAAAGTAGATGCTATGTACACAAAGATGATAGAAATGGAAAGTTTGATCAGAAAAGTGAAGAAGGAACATTTCTTGGTTATTCTTCTAGAAGTAAAGCATTTAAATGTCTGATCAAATCATCTAACAAAATAGTAGAAAGTGCAAATGTCAAAATTGATGAATTTGCATAAAGAAATGATGAAGGAAATTCCAAGGAACCAGAAGACTATGATGAATTTGTCTATGTTCAACGGACAAGTCTTACCAAGAGAACTGTTGAAGAAAATGAAGAAAATTTCCAGTTACCGAGTGATGAAGAAGATCATATAGAGCCTACCGAGCCTGTATTAGCCAAGTATGTCAGAAGACATCATGCATCAAGTTAGATTATAGGAGATAAGGATGATCTAGTGATGACAAGGAACAAACTGAGATAGAACACATGTCTGATATCTGAATTTGAGTCGAGGATAGTGAAAGAAGCATTTACCAATGAAGATTGGATAAATGCTATGATAGAAGAGATTGATCAAATCAAGAAGAATGAAACATGGACACTAATCCCAAGACCAAAGGACAAAAATGTAATCAGTACAAAATGGATTTTCAGAAACAAGCTAAATGAAAAAGGTGAGGTCATTCGAAATAAAGCAAGACTAGTTTGCAAAGGTTATGCCCAAGAAGAAGGAATTGATTATGGTGAGACTTTTGCACCTGTGGCTAGACTTGAAGGAGTAAGAACATTGTTGGCATGTGCTGCTTACAAGAATTTCAACGTATATCAAATGGATGTCAAATCTGCATTTCTGAATGGTATATTAGAAGAAGAAGTTTTAATTGAACAACCTGAAGGATTTGTTGAAGACAAGAATAAAGATCAGGTATGTAAATTAAACAAAGCTTTATATGGTTTGAAACAAGCACCTAGAGCATGGTATGAAAGATTGCACTCTTATTTAATCAAGATTGATTTTATAAGAGCAAGTGAAAATAGAAATATGTACATGAAAAATGATGAAAATGGAATACTGATCTCAGCCATATTTGTTGATGATATTATATTTTGTGGAAATGACACTCTATGCAAGAACTTTGGAAATGAAATGAGCAAAGAATTTGAGATGTCATTAATCAGTGAGATAAAGTATTTTATAGGTTTACAGATACTGCAAATGAAAAATGATATTTTCATTACTCAATCCAAGTACATAAAGGAAATCTTGAAGAAATTTGGAATGGAGGATTCAAAACCAATAAGTACTCATATGACTACCAATTGTAAATTATCAAAGAATGATGAATCTGCATCTATTGATGAGTCACTTTACTGATCCATGATTGGAAAGCTACAATATGTTGGTCACAGCAGACCAGATATAGCACATGCAGTAGGTATAGTTGCAAGATTTTCTACAGATCCCAAGGAAACACACATGACAGCAATCAAGAGAATTTTCAGATACTTGAAAGGCACTAAGGATTATGGCTTAGTATATCAGAAAGGAAATGACTTTGATTTAAAAGTTTATACTGATGTTGATTGGGTAGGAAACATTGATGACAGAAAAAGCACAAGTGGAGGAGCTTTCTTTTTAGGAGAAAGACTAGTGAGTTGGCTTAGCAAGAAACAAGGATGTCTTTCACAGTCAACAACAGAAGCTGAATATGTTGTTGCAACATTGAATTGTACTAATATAGCATGGATCAAACAAATGTTGGATGGTATAAATGAGAAAGTTACCGAGTCAGTAACTATATTCTATGACAATACTAGTGCCATTAACATTTCAAAGAATCTTGTTATGCTCTCTAAGACTAAGCACATCTCTATCAAATATCATTATCTTAGAGAAGAATCTCAAGAGAAGAAAGTGGTGTTGGAGTATGTTAGCACAAAGGAACAAATCACAGATATCTTCACCAAGCCACTGTCAAGGGACACTTTTGAGTATCTCAGAAGTAAGTTAGGGGTCCTACCCCTATCTTCCACTCACTGACTGAGTTCGGTGAAAGCATCAATTCGATGACTCTACAAAATATCTTTTAGGAGTTGATGCTGATTTACACATTTTAGGATGCTTTCTAAAGGTGTGCAGGAAACAATACAGGGAACAGGAATTGAAGACATAATGCTCTGACCGAAACTAAGTTGACACACAACAGTAGCAAATCACTTCATATAGGAAGAAATTATGTTTTAGTTCTTTACTTTTTGGCATTGTTGTCAAATGGGGAGAAGACTCAAGAAAAGAGGAGAAGACTAATATATGGGGGAGAAGACTAATAATAGGGGGAGAGCATTTCAGCATTTCACAATCTCACAGCAATCCGAAGCAAATAGGTCAAATCAATTGGTTTTGCCATCAATGCTAAAGGGGGAGATTGTTGGCATTATAACAGACAAAGGGAGATTGTTGGCATTTCAATTAGGATATTGAGAAGGTTGTTGATGACTATGGATATAACTAATTAAGGATGTTTACTGTCTTAATATTATTATTTTGTCATTGATGTCAAGAAATTGATTTTCTAATTCAGTATGATGTTACCATATCTTAAGAAGTATGATTTGATGAGTATAAAGATGTCGGTAAAAGACACAGAAAGAATGTGATGAATAAGGGGAGAAATAAGTTATTCAATGGGCAACTATTACCGAGTTAGACAATGATGAGATCATGATGTTTAGATTGTTTTGATATCCTACATATGTTGTTGATTGCAAGGTTAATACTATACTATGTTATCGAGCAAAGAACCTAGTCGGTAAACCCTAAGGTTATCGCTATCGGTTAATGAAGGTGGAATGTCTACCAAGTGAAGTTTAGTAGTTACCGAGTTGCAACCGAGTAGTAATAGAATGCATTAAATGATTATAATTGTTATTTAATGAAGGAAGCTAATGAGTTAGAACTATTTAAATGATTGGTATGTCATGCATGAAGTTTGTTAAAGAATCTATGGCAAAGGAAAATCGACAGGAAGATCTACAGTGCAGATTGAACCACATTACCCTAGCACAAGTTCCAAGAAATGTATGCAAGTTCCAAGGTGGGGTAAAACATTTTTCAAATCGAAGGATACATGGAACCTGGTCAAGTTTGAAGATCTCATGGCTATGATTGATCATGGGAAATGTGATCAAGGAGATTAAGCGGTTAGCAATTATTTATAAATAAGGAACTGTTGATAAACATTGTATGCGGGCAAGTGTATGCATAGGGATGCTACATAGTGATTACTGAGCACAGAACCTTGAAGACCTATTTGAATAACAGAGTATAGAGCCTAGCAGATGGACAAGATAAGTCCTATTGTATTGAGTAAATAAGAATCTACTTTAGCATTTTAGATGTGAAGTTGCAGATAGATTTTTATTACTATTATTTTGTGAAGTGATAGAAAATCTCTTAACCAAGTGGACTTAACAGTTTTATTTGTAAAACCCTCTAGCAAGGTGATATTTTGATTGAGTGTTTGAAATCCTTTAACAAGGTCACTTCTAACAAGGTGAAGATCCTAACAGATCTGAGGGAAATCCCTTAACCGGGTCACATCTAGCAATGTGTTTGTAATCTTTAACAGGATTTTCTTTTAACCGAGCATACTCTAGAAGAGTATATTTCTTAGTGGGTCCAAAATCCCACAGTGGTTTTTCCCTATTTGGGTTTCCACATTAAATCTGGTGTTATGAGTTTTATGATGTTTATATGCTTTTGAGTTTGCATGTTTAGCAATTTTTGTTATATTACTGAAGTATATGTTACCGAGGTTGAATCTGTTTTCTTTATGGAAGATTAAGTTTGTATGATTCTTCCCCCCCCCCTCTCATCTTGTTAGCTATTGGATCTGTACTTAATGTTAAGTATCAGAACTATCAACAATGTCATTATGTCCTCATACCAGTTCACATAATGCCAACAATCTTCCGCATTGGCATTGATGGCAATATACAAAGATATCTCTCTGCTTCACATCTTCTCCCCCAATTTCTATAGATATCTTCTCTACTTCACTTCTTCTCCCCCTTTGACAACAATGCCAAAGTGTAGGTACAAGCTTCCCTGTTCCATTATGTTGCTCCCCTTGAGGAGTAGCATCCTTCAACACATCAATATCCAAAAAACATTTGACTATGCAATACTTGACCAAAGTGGAGCATATACCTTTAGTTTACTTCCTGAAGGGGCGGCACCCCTAATTCACCTGTTAAGTACATAAATGTAGCCTTTGGATGAGGCTTGGTGAATATGTCTACTAATTGCTCCTTACTGGAAACATGTTCTAGTGCAATCTCTTTGTTCTGAACCTTTTCCCTCAAGAAATGATACTTAAGCTCAAAGTGCTTAGTTCTACAATGTAAAACTGGATTCTTGGATATGTTAATTGCACTAGTATTGTCACAAAATATACTTACTGGTTTAGATATAGGAACTTTGAAGCCATTTAATACATGCTTCATCCAAATTATTTGAGTGCAGTTCATGAAAGCTGCAACATACTCTGCTTCCGTTGTAGACTAAGAGATACAACTCTACTTCTTACTCATCCATGAGACCAATCTACCACCGAGAAAGAATGGACCACCAGTTGTGCTTTTTCGATCGTCCACATTACCTACCCAATCAGCATTTGTGAATACTTTCAAGGTGAAATCCTTGCTATATGGATACCACAATCCATAATCAATAGTTCCCTTCAGATACCTAAGAATCTGCTTGACTGCAACCAATTGGGATTCTCTTGGACTTTTCTAGAACCTTGTAGTAATGCCAACTGCATGTGCAATATCTGGTTTGCTATGCACTACATAATGCAACTTACCAATCATTGATTGGTATTCCTTCTCATCAACCAATGCTGAGTCATCCTCTTTGGATAATTTACAACCGGTCACCATCGGTGTACCAACCGGTTTGCTATCTTCCATGCCAAATGTCTTCAACACCTCTTTGACATACTTGGACTGACTGATAAAGATTCCATCTTTCATCTGTTGAATTTGCAGTCCAATGAAGAACTTAATCTCCCCTATGACTGACATCTCAAACTCTTTCTTCATCTCATTTGCAAACTCATGACTCATCTTGTCATCTCCACCAAAGATAATGCCATCAACAAATACCTCACAGATCAGGATCTAATCTCCTGCAGAATTCAGGTAGATATTGCTATCTTCGCTTGTTCTCTCAAATCCAATCTTCATAAGATGGGAGTGCAGACGTTCATACCATGCTCTAGGTTCCTGCTTTAGACCATATAAGGCTTTGTGTAGCCTACATACCATGTCATTGTCTTCAAATAGGGAAAACCCATTAGGCTGCTCTATATACACCTCCTCTTCAAGTACTCCATTTAGAAATGCAGATTTTACATCCGTTTGATATACTTTGAATCCTTTAAAAGCTACATATGAAAGAAGCATATGAACTCCTTCCAATCTGGCTACAGGAGCAAAGTTTTCTCCATAGTCTTCTCCTTCTTCTTGGGCATATCCTTTGCACACCGGTCTAGCTTTATTTCTAATCACTGTGCCATCCTCATTCAGCTTATTTCTTAAAACCCATTTGGTGCCAATGACATTTGTATGCTCTAGTCTAGGTACCAAAGACCATGTACCATTTTTCTCTATCTGGTCAAGTTTCTCTTCCATTGCATTGATCCAGTCTTCATCTTTATGAGCCTCTTTGAATGATTTAGGCTCAAATTCAGAGATCATACATGAGTTTTCTCTGACCTTTCTTCTTGTAAGAATTCCTGCATCCTTATCTCCTATGATCTGCTTAGGATCATGATTTAGCTTGAAATACTGAGGAATGGTCTTGATAGATTCCTCTTACTTTTCTTCTTCATCCTCATCTCTATCAGTATCAGCATCTACATCTATCAGTGTAGGAACACTGTTACTAGTACTTGGTTGACTAACAACTGGTTCCCAGAAGGTTACAACTAGTTCATTTACCACTTGCTCACTATCGATTTCCTCAGTTTTCCCATAGGTTTAATCAACTCTTAAATTGATGCTTTCCATAATTCTCAAAGTCCTATTATTGAAGCACTTGAGAGCTTTGCTCTTGGTGGAATACCCTAGGAATATTCCCTCATCACATTTTGCATCAAATTTGCTCTGGTGTTTGCTCCTCTTGATGTAAAATTTGCTACCAAACACTCTAAAGTAGTTAACCACAGGTGTCTTACTAGTCCAATACTCATAAGGAGTTTTATCCTTACCTTTCTTGATGAGTACCCGATTCATTGTGTAGACTGCAGTGCTCATCGCTTCTCTCCAAAAGGTGTGAGCAACTTTTCCTTGAATCAACATAGTTCTAGCTGCTTCAACCACAGTCCAGTTATTCCTCTCTACTAGGCCATTCTGCTGTGGAGTCTGGGGGGTAGACAGTTGCCTCTTGATGCCATGTTCTTCATAGTACTTGTTGAATTCACTGGAAGTGAATTCCCCTCCTTGATCAGTTCTCAGGCACTTGATCCTTTTACCGCTTTCCTTCTCCACTAATGCTCTGAAGGCTTTGAACTTTACAAAAGCTTTAGACTTATCTTTGAAGAATGTGACCCACATCATTCTTGAGCAGTCATCAGTGAGAATCATGAAGTACCTATCACCCTACACACTCCTAGTTTTCATAGGACCACACAAATTAGTATGCACAACATCAAGCAAATTGTCAGTCGTGAAAGGTTTACCATTAAAGGTTGAGGAAGACATTTTCCCCAATTGACACTCTCTGCACAAGGTATTTTCCAGTTTGCTCAGCACTGACAACCCTCTAACTTCCTTGATCTTACTGGCCTTCACAATGTTATCAAAATTTACATGATAGAGTCTCCTATGCCATATCCAGCTATCATCAAATTTAGCCATAAGACATGTACTTATATTTGCATTTAGCTTAAATAGGTTACCTTTGGTCTACATGTCGGTGGCCACAAATTCACCATTCTTGAATTCCAGAGTGAGACCATTGTCATTCAGCAGGGCAACACTCAGAAGGTTGTGTCTGAGACCATCAACCCAATACACATTGTCAGCACTACTCTTTCCATTTAGAGAGATGGACCCTCTGCCTTTGACCAACATGGTGCATCATTACCAAAGCAAACCACACCACCATCATACTCTTCCAAGGATAGAAACTTGCTCCGGTCACCTGTCATATGGTGAGAACAGCCACTATCAATAATCCACTCATTGGAATTATCAAACCAAGAGACAAGAGCCTTCTTGTCTGACACATCTTCCTTGATAGCAACAAACACAATATCTTCATTTTCTTCATCCTCTGATTCCTCATCTATGACACCTACATCAACTGCCACAATACAGTTTCTCTGGTTTCCTCTTTTGAATTTCTTGAATCTTTCTGGTTTGTCCTTGTTGTCGCCATTAGGACAGTTTATAGCAATATGTCCTATCCGGTTACAAGAAAATCATTTCAAAGGGAGCTTACCTCTGTATTTTCTAGTTCCTTTAGGAAGTTTCCTAGCAAGAAGAGCTTCAAATTCCATCAGAATCTCCTCATCATCCATTTCTCTGCTCTGTCTTGGTTCACCACTAGTGCTACCTTCTTTTCCTTTTCTGGATGGTACAGCAAAAGCTTTAAAAGCTAATTCAATCTTTTGAACACTGCCATCAAAACTATTTAGCTCATAGGCTGTCAACTTTGCAATGATGGAGTCTAGGGATACCTTAGTCTTGTCTATTGATCTCAACTCCTGAATAGTAGCAACCCTTATTGTATAGACCGGTAATAAGGATCTCAGGATTTTGCTTACCATAGTGGAATCTTCCATTTTACCACTTGCACTCTTGATATCTCCAACAATAGTTTTGATTCTTATTCCATATTGTTGAATTGTGTCACCTTCAACCATCCGCATGTCTTCAAACTTCCCTCTAAGGCTTTCTTCCTTAGCTTGTTTTACATGCTCATCACCGCCATAGATATTTTCAAGAGTATCCCATACCTCTTTGGGATTTATCTTATCTTAGACATCAATAAACTCAATGTCAGATAAACTACTAATTAGGGCTTCCATGACTTGCCCATTCTCCTACATCTCTCTCTTTTGGTCATCGGTGAGAGTACCGGTAGGGGCAACATAGGCATTCTCAACATAGCTCCAGTGTTGAGCACCCATGCTTCTAATGTATATCTTCATTCTATCTTTCCATATACTAAAATTTTCTCTATTGAACTTTGGACCTTCCCTCTTCATCATTAGACTGGAATCTTTACCTCAAGCGGTTAAGCTTATAACATAGAGGACTTGGAGGATGCTCTGATACCAATTGATAACTCAATGATGAACGGATAGTACCAAACCAGTACTGAGAGATGGGGGTGAATCAGTACAGACAAAAACACAATCCTAAAACCGGTTTGTCAACAGACAATGTGCATAGGCAGACAGATAGTAACTCCAGTCTTAAACAAAATACAACTGACAAAACCCAGAATAACTGAGACAAGCATAAACCGGTTGACACATATCTTCTCATACAATCTAATACTTCATTTCCATTTCACCCTAGTGCATGAACAAGTAATTTACCATCAAAGATATATATATAAACAGCTAGATCAACATTATTCACTGCTTGACAAAAAACAACATAGCATCACATGAAAAAGACATCACATATGACACACATATTTTTCATGTGGAAACCCAACTGGGAAAAACCACGGTGGGGATGAATACCCACAAGATATTTTTGAACTCTTTAGAAGTCCGCTCTATTAGGAGCCTTGTCCAATTAAAGACTGATACAACAGGTTCTGTTAGGAACCGATCCTGTTAGGGATCACCCAGTTAAGGGATGGCTAGAATACCCGGTTAAGGGTTAAACCTTGTTAAAGGTTACCTTGTTAGAGGATTTCAAGAACTCAATGGTTTTGAGTCACCCTGTTAAAGGATTTATAGTAAGCTAGTTAAAGCTACCCTGTTAAGGGATTTCCCAACTATTGAAGTGGTTAGAGATCAATAGGTATTACAATGATCTGGTAATAACACTCAATGCCAATGCAGATCTGCTTTAGCTCCTCTTCACCTTCTGCACTTACACTCTATAGGTATTACTTCTCTCTTCTGGTCTAGCAAGAATCACGTATCTCTTCTCTTGGATACACACACACAACTTTTTCCAACAACTTCAGAAAGAAACACAACATTGACCTTATAGGAAACAGATAGGTCAGTAGCATAAACTGTAAACCCTAAACCTGTTAGGTTAAGCAATCCAAATGGTTCAATCCTGACCATTGAGCACATTGCATTAAATGCACCAGTCTTGAGCCAATCTCAAGACATTCTCCATCATTCATTTTCCACCGATTTCATGGCAGTTGATAACCCATCACGCGTTATCACCATTTACAAACTTTGCACATTCCCAAGGTAGATAGGGACAATCTCCTTCATGCAAGATCCTTCATGCGCACAAGGCTGACATGGCAACACAATCTGTTCTTTGTTATAATGCTAACTCATCACACAAAGTCACCGATTGAGTCACACAGGGTTTAGGCACTTCAACCGGAAACCTTGAAGTTTGGACTTCCAACTGGTAGTCATACAAAGCTTCCATGTGCCAATTCCCATAACCACTTGTCGGTTCACCTTAAACAAACACACCACTTCACTTTGGCACAAATGTCGGTTCATAGTGTTATACTGGTTCTCACATATACTGGTTCTTGGTAACATACCGGTTCTCACATATACCGGTTCTCTCCTCTTCAGCATATTGACATCAATGACAACACACAATGTCATCATGTCCTCATACCGGTTCACATAATGCCAACATTGAAGTGTTTGGTAATCTATGAAAACAAGACAAACAATAAAGTTCAAAACCCCTTGCCAAAATTCTGCAACAAATATTTGCTAGTAGTTTTTCAATAATACCCCTCCTGCAATCACACAAGTTAGGTAAATTTTAGATCCAAAAGACTTTTTGAAAAAAGGGCCTTCAACAATGTGATTTTCTTCTATTGGTATATGATGAACTGGCATGATGATATGATGCTAATGTATGTTGTCATTGATGTCAAAAAGTACAAGTGAACTGGTATGAAGATTGGAAAACGTTGGTGAACCTGTATGAAGAGATGTAGTGAACCGGTGTCAGGGTTTCACTAAGTGTGCCTACCGGTTGGTAGTCTCGGCTCTAGGGTTTCTAGTTTGGCAATCTAGCTTGTGCAATACAATCGGTGACATTTTGTGATGAGTTAGCTAAGAGATGAGGATAAGATCGAGATGCCACGTCAGTTTTGCATGCATGAAGGATTTCCTTGAGCATCTTGCATGTGAAGGTCGACTGCATTAAATATCTACCTCGGGAATGAACATTCTTCGTAGCGGCATGAGAAGAAAGTGTGATGGGTTACTGATTCCTATATGATGTGAAGAATGGATGATGCAAAATGACTTGTGATCTGTTCAAGATTATTTCAGTCCATGAAAAGTGTTTGGACAGTCAGGATTGGACTGCCTGTAATTGTAAACCTAAATGCTTAGGGTTTAGAGTTTATGCTACCGACCTAATTGTCATCTATAAGGTCGATGATGTTTGTTATTGTAAGTTGTTAGCAAATGTTGTGTGTGTATCTAAGTGATGAGATACTTGCCAGACCAATGAGTGGAAAACTGCAGAGTGTGATTGCAGAGTAGAGGAACTGAAAAGGATCTGCCTTAGCATGTAGTGTTGTTATCAGATTAGAGTTTTACCTATTGTCTTCTAACCATTTCAACAGAAGGAAAATCCCGTTGCCAGGTAGCTTTCATAGGCTTATTATAAACTCTCTAACTAGGTAACTCAAGTTCATTGAGTTCTTAAATCCTCTAGCAAGGTAACCTTTAACAGGGTTTATAGCCATCCCTTAACCGGGTGATCTTTAACATGATTGGTTCCTAGCATAACCTTATTGTAAAGTCTTTAACCAGACTAGGCTCCTAACAGAGCGAGCTTCAAAAGAGTTCAAAAATAAGCTTGTGGGTATTCATCCCCACTGTGGTTTTTCCCATTTGGGTTTCCACGTGAAAAATTTGTGCGTCATGAGTTGTGCATTTTTTTTATGTGATGATTAAGTATTCGTTGTTTAAGTGGTTGTGCATGTGGAGCTAATGGTTATGGTATTGTTGATATACCACATGCATATGTTTATGGGTGAATTAGTTATCAAGTGTCGAATGTATTTGAAGTATTCAGCTTTACTGGTTTTGACTGTCTAAAGTCTTATTGTGTTTAACCGATATTGCCATGGTTAAGCTCAGTAGTGAAGACAACCAGTTAGCATTGTTTTAACTTGATAAGTTGCAGAGAAGTTTTTGTATGTACTGATTCACCCCCCCCCCTTGATACCAATTAAGGTATCTTTTGTTCATCATTATTCATCAATTGGTATCAGAGAAACTCCAGGTCCTCGATGATATAAGCTTAACCGCTTGAGGTAAAAGATCTTGTTGTAATGATGAAGAGGGAAGGTCCTAAGTTCAATAGAGATAACTTCAAAATATGGAAGGACAGAATGAAGATTTTCATCAAGAGTATGGGTGCTCAACACTGGAGCTATGTTGAGAATGCCTATGTGATCCCCACTGGTACTTTGATCGATGATCAGAAAAGAGAGATTCAAGAAAATGGGCAAGTCATGGAAGCCCTTATCAGCAATTTGTCCAATATTGAGTTCATTGATGTACAAGATAAGGACACTTCTAAGGATGTATGGGACAAACTAGAAACTATTTATGGTAGTGATGAGCATGTCAAGCAAGCTAAGGAAGAGAACCTTAGAGGAAAATTTGAAGACATGAGGATGGTTGAAGGTGAAACCATTCAACAATATGGCATAAGGATCAAGACTATTGTTGGAGATATCAAGAGCACTGGTGGAACAATTGATGATGCCACCATTTTCAGTAAATTTTTGAGATCATTGTTACCAGTCTATGCAATCAAAGTTGTTGCTATTCAGGAGCTAAGGTCTATTGACAAAACCAAGATATCCTTAGACTCTATCATTGCAAAGTTAACTGCATATGAGCTGAATAGCTATGATGGCAGTGTTCAGAAGACTGAGTCGACCTTTAAAGCATCTATTGCACCATCCAGAAAAGGAAAAGAACTAGGTACCAATTATGAATCCAAGCAATGCAAAGATATGAATGATGAAGAGATTCTGATGGAGTTTGAATCTCTTCTTTCTACAAGACTTTTGAAAGGAACTGGTAAATATAGAGGTAAGCTTCCTTTAAAATGTTTTTCCTACAATAAGATAGGACATATAGCTGTTAACTGTCCTAACAATGACAATAAGGATAAACTGGAGAGGTTTAGAAAGTATAAAGGAGGAAATAGAAGAAATTGTCTTGTTGCAGTGGATGAAGGTGTTACTGATGAAGAATATGAGGATGAAGAGAATGAAGACATAGTGTTTGTAGTTGTAAAGGAAGAAGTGTCTGACAAGAAAGCCCTTGTCTCTCTTATTGACAAATCTAATGAGTGGATTATTGATAGTGGTTGTTCTCACCACATGACTGGTGACCAGAGAAAGTTTTTGTCTCTGGAAGAATATGATGGAGGTGTTGTCTAGTTTGGCAACGACGCACCATGCTTGGTAAAGGGAAAAGGATCCATCTCACTGAATGAAAATAGAAGTGTGGATGATGTCTACTGGGTAGAAGGTCTTAAGCATAACCTATTGAGTTTTGCTTAGCTAAATGACAAAGGACTCATTCTGGAATTCAAAGGTGGAGTTTGTAGTATAATTGGAAAGAGTGGTGAACTTATTGCCACTGGTAAGTAGACCAGAGGTAACTTGTTCCAGCTGAATGCCAAGATAAGTCGGTATCTGATGGAAAAGTTTGATGATAGTTGGATATGGCATAGGAGACTTTTTCATATGAACTTTGATAATATTGTAAAGGTGAGTAAGATCAAGGCAGTAAGAGGATTGCCTTTGCTAAACAAACTGGAGAATTCTTTGTGCAAAGAATGTCAACTTGGGAAGATGTCTTCCTCAACTTTCAAAGGTAAGTATTTTTCAACAGAGAACTTACTTGATCTTTTGCATACTGATCTGTGTGGTCCTATGAAAACTAGAAGTATTTAGGGAGATAGGTATTTTATGATTCTCACTGATGACTGCTCAAAAATGATGTGGGTCGCATTCTTGAAAGACAAGTCTGAGGCGTTTGGAAAGTTCAAAGCCTTTAGAGCATTAGTAGAGAAGGAAAGTGGTCATAAAATAAAATGCCCGAGAACTGATCAAGGAGGTGAATTCACTTCTAATGAATTCAATAAGTTCTGTGAAGATAATAGTATCAAGAGGCATTTGTCTGCCCCAAGGACACCACAACAGAATGGCATAGCAGAAAGGAATAACAGGACTGTAGTTGAAGCAGGCAGAACAATGTTGATCCAAGGAAAGGTTGCTCACACATTTTGGAGAGAAGCGGTGAGCACTACAATCTATACTATGAACTGGGTACTCATCAAGAAAGGTAGAGTTAAAACCCCTTATGAGTATTGGACCGAGAAGACTCCCACTATGAGTTATTTCAAAGTATTTGGTAGTAAGTGCTATATCAAGAGAGGTGAGCATCTGAGCAAGTTTGATGCTAAATGTGATGAAGGAATATTTTTGGGATATTCCACTAAGAGAAAAGCTCTCAAGTGCTACAACAATAGAACTCAAAAAATTATTGAGAGCATCAATGTTAGGGTTGATGAATCCCTTGAGGAACCTGAGGAAACTAGCAGTGAGCAAGAAGAAGGTGAACTGGGTATAGCTTTATGGGAACCAGTTAAGAAAGAAATAAGTAAAGATCTCAGTGTTCCTATACCATTAGAAGTTGTTGTAGGTGAAGAAGAAGAAGTAAGTGAAGAAGAAGTAGAAAAGCTAGAAGAACCAGCTAGAGTCATTCCTAGATATGTGAAACTACATCATGATCCAAAGTAGGTCATAGGAGATAAAGATGCAGGGATACTCACAAGAAGAAATGTTAAAGAGAACTCTTGTGTGATTTCTGAATTGGATCCTAAAACTACTAGAGAGGCACTTACAGATAAAGACCGGATTAAGGCAATGGAAGAAGAGCTAGACTAGATAGAAAAGAATGCAACATGGTCCTTGGTACCCAGACCAGAACACAAGAATGTCATAGGTACCAAATGGGTCTTCAAAAATAAGCTGAATTAAGAAGGCACAATTATAAGGAACAAGGCAAGGCTTGTATGCAAGGGATACGTGAGGAAGAAGGAGAAGACTATGGGGAAACCTTTTCCCCAGTGGCTAGACAAGAAGGTGTTCGAATGCTACTTGCATTTGCAGCATTTAAGGGATTCAAGGTATATCAAATGGATGTGAAGTCTGCATTCTTGAATGGAATTCTTGAAGAGGAAGTGTATATAGAACAACCGGATGGGTTTGCCCTATCAGAAGATAGTAACATGGTGTGTAGATTACACAAGGCCATGTATGGATTAAAACAAGCACCAAGGGCATGGTATGAACGATTACACTCTCATCTTGTGAAGATAGGATTTGAGAGAACAAGTGAGGACAGTAACATCTACCTGAAATTTGAAGGTAGTCAAATTTTGATCTGTGAAGTATTTGTAGATGACATAATCTTTGGAGGAGATGATGAAATGAGTCATGCTTTTGCAGATGAAATGAAGGAAGAGTTTGAGATGTCTCTGATTGGATAGATAAATTTCTTCATTGGTTTACAGATTCAACAAATGAAAGAGGGAATCTTCATTTCCCAGTCCAAGTATGTCAAAGAGGTATTGAAGACTTTTGGCATGGAGGAGAGAAAACCAATTGGTACACCGATGGTGACCGGCTGCAAATTGACTAAGGAAGATGATTCAACATTGGTGAATTAGAAGGAGTATCAGTCAATGATCGGTAAGCTACACTATGTGGTGCATAGCAAACTAGATATTGCTCATGCAGTGGGCATAGTAGCTCATTTTCGGAAAAGTCCAAGAGAATCCCACTTGGTAGCTATCAAGATGATTCTTAGATACCTGAAAGGGACTGTTGACTATGGATTATGGTATCCATACAATGGTGATTTTAATCTCAAGGTATTTACCGATGCAGATTGGGCAGGTAATGTGGATGACCAGAAGAGCACAACCGGTGGAGCGTTCTTTCTTGATGGAAAACTAGTCTCATGGACGAGTAAGAAGCAAAGCTGTATTTCCCAGTCTATAGCTGAAGCAGAATATGTGGCAGCAATTATGAACTGTACTCAAGCAATCTGGATGAAACATGTATTGGAAGGTTTCAAAGTACCTATATTTGAACCGGTGAATATATTTTATGATGACACAAGTGCAATAAATATTTCCAAGAATCCGGTATTGCGTGCTAGAACTTAGCACATTGAGATCAAGTATCACTTCTTGAGAGAGAATTTTTAGAATAAGGAGGTTGTCTTAGAACATGTTTCCAGTAAGGAGCAACTAGCAGACATATTCACTAAGCCCTTACCGAAGACTACATTTGCCTATTTGACAGGTGAACTAGGGATTCTGCCCCTTCATGAAGTCAACTAAAGTTGTGTTCTCCACATTAGTTAGGTACTATAGTGCCAAATCTTTCAAGATTGATGTATTGAAGGATGCTACTGTTAGGGATCCCATAGATACTGAGAGGGGGGGGGGTGAATTAGTATCTAACCAGTAATTAGAATTTCTTAACTTAAAACATGTAGAACATAATATAACGGTGTACCGGTATGCAAGAAATAATGCAATAAACAGAATCAAGAACATCCACATGAAAAACACACCATAACACAAGATGTTAATGAGGAAACCCGGTGTGGGAAAAACCTCGGTGGGATTTGTGACCCACAATATTCACTCACTGGCCAATAAGAGAATATTACTTACAATAGGGGCCTGCACATGCAGGAAGGCCAATTGCCTAGAGCTCACTGCTCAATGGGAAGTCACACTGACTTACAATAAGGATTATACAAATCCAATATCTTGTACTACTTTACAATAGCATCTTCTATGCTAGATTCAGTACTGGTTCTTGCTCTGTTCTTTACATATACCTCTTGACCTATATTTCGCACATTAGGTCTGCCTAATATTTTCCTTAATACTTCTCTATATCACATCACTCAAATGTCTACAATGATCTCTTTTATATATAAGAGTCATTTTACAATTTGCCAAGTCGGCTTACACATTTTTACAATAATAAATATAATATAATATAACAAAATCCTGTCGACCTCTGTGCCAGTATACTTCCTTTCTTCTGTGTCGGTGTCAGTGTCAGTGTCCTGAGTGTCAGTGTAGAGTGTGAAATATTGATGTTGGTATAATGCCTTTGCCGGTGCCATAGGATTGCAAGGTTTCCATCAATGACAAAACCTTCATCAATGTCTCATTGGAGTGTGCATATGCCAACAATCTCCCCCTTTGGCATTGATGGCAACACTCATGAGAAATTTCAAAAAAAGTATCCAAAAATGTGTAGTCCAAAAATATTACCAAAAATGTGTGTGCTCCCCCTGAGCATATGATTCCTGTTCTATGATTTGAATTTTCTCATCTGACTACTCCCCCTTTGGCATCAATGACCAAGGTTGTCAAGATGTCAGTAGAGTTGGTAGTTTTAACTATCCAAAAAACTCAACCTTGTAGCTGGGTAGTTATGATTTGAAAAAGATCTCCCAAAATCAATTTTATACTATCCATAAACTTCTTGCTATCCTTTATTGCTATTTTTGTTCTCTTCTCTGTACCAGTGAGATGCTGCAAGTGCTCTGTCAGTGTTTTGCTTCCCTGTAATAGTGCCTCAGAAATTTCCTTCCGCAGAGATGCTAGATAGTCCAATCTTGGACTTAGTTTAGATCTCAAATGTTTTGCCTTATTTATTATCCTTTCTTTCTCTCTTTCCAATTTGAGTAGTTCTTCCTCAAAATTCGTTATCTTCTCTTCAAAAATTGACAGTGTATCAGGTGAGTTGACAAAACTATCTGCAAGTCTATTGATCTCATCTTGTACCTTGCTCATTTTCTTGTCAATATCTACAGTCAAAAAGTTTGTTTTACAGGTATCTTTGTACAAATTTTTGTACTCTTTCAACAAATTGCATAATTCCAGTAGAAGTGTGTCAAAATCTCTATTACACTTCTTTATTTGCTCATCAAAGAATTTATGTTTTTCAATTTCTACCTTATCCTTCACTGAATCTTCCTTTATTTTCTCGATGTTTTTTGAGATGTATTTACATAGTGTATCCAATTGTCCTAAAGAATCTTTGTTATCTGTATTACAGTTAGGTGCAATTACCTTCAAAATTGGTATGGTATCATCAATTTCTTGTGGAGAGTTTATTGGATATACAACAAGTAACTTTTCAATTTTTATTTTCTTATCCAATTCTATCACTACTTGTCTTCTTGCTTCTAATCTTTTGAATAATTCATCTGGTATTTCATTGACTACTTCCATCAAAAATTTCTTGTACATATCCATGTGCAATATAACACTATTTTCAACTTGTTCTTTCTCATCAGCTGTTAGAGTGTCATATATTTTCTCTATGTTCTTCAGTTTACCTTCCTCTGTGATTTCATTCAGTAGTATATCAAGAGGGGCCAAGTCTCTGTTTGTCCTTTTCTTCTTCTTGGGTGTCAATTTCTTCTTTGGTGTGGCCTTTCTAACTGGAGATCTCATAGCTTGTTGCTTTTGCCTTGTCCTCCTAGGTGAAGATGTGGTTGCTGGTGAGGGATCTATTTTTCTTACAACTCTTTTAAAAGTTGTAGGCATGTCACTTCCTGAAGAAGTACCTACCGGTGATAGGTGAGTTTCAGGCTGTGGAGCTGCTAACTCATCCTCTGTTATGCCGGTTTTCTTCAATACATCTTCCTTAATGGCTTTTGCTTGTCTGGACCCTTTCCTTACAACTACCTCAACCTTTTTCACCCTTTTCTTTGATTGAATTTGTCTTTCAATATTCTCTGCACTACCAAATACTTCTTCCTTTGGTTCTCTGGGGGCTTCTAGAAGTGCTTTAGCATATGTTTCAACTATGTGATCATTTGTTTCATATCCCATCTTGGTTACCCAAACTATCCTTGGGATGACCGCTTCCATCCAGATTTCATCTTTCTTGATGACAAAGCATATATCATCTTTGTATTTGTCTACAAGCTTCTATGATAACCTTACTCTTTTCTTCATTTTGGTCTTTAATGCTTGGAAAAAGTCATGAATATTGTTTTCCTTGTTCTCACCCATGTTATTGAATAGTTCAGTCAATTGTTTGCCTACCGGTATGTCATATCCAAGTTCTTTGTAACCTATACCGAAACCTGTTTTGTTATATGTAGCATTAGGCATACTAACAGATTTCCAAATCTAAAAGTTCCTTTCTTGTCCTTCTTAATCTTTCCAAGATTGTCAATTAATTCATCCTTTAACCACTCACATATGTCAATTTTTGCATTGTCTGTGACCATGTCATAATCACTCTTAATGCATAAACTTGAAACTGAATTAAGTCTATTAGCATGAGTAGCTTTATACCCTAATATCATACTGGTGAATCTCACATTGACATCATTTACATCATTAACCCTTAGAGACCTCTTGTCAAATGTTGCACCAGTTAGGTTTATAACTAGGTCATTGGAAACCTTCTTGGTTTTATCTGGTCTTTTACCAGTGGTCGGTAACCCTATGACAGCTTTCACAGCTTCCTTGGTGATTTTGTGAATTTCATCTAACCAGAAAAATTCTCCATGTACCCTACTTAAAACTATCCTAATCACATCCTTTGGAAATTCAGGAATGCTAAGGATTTCTGTAAATCCTAGGGTCTCAATGATCTTGTGTTCATCCTTTATATTGTTGGTATTATCACATATCATAGTTTTATACATGGTTTTAATTTCCTCATCTCCTAACTCTTCAATGTTACAGTGGATGTACATTCTGGGGTCTTCAACATATACAACTCCCTTAGGAATTTGAGAAAAAGCACCTAAGGTGTCATCCTTCTTTGCCATCTCGGGAACTAACTGAAATACGGGCCTAGGTCTTTTTATTACTTCCACAACAGTAGGGTTTGCTATATATTCAATTGTAGAGGTGGATGAATGATTGCTTGGAGTGTTCTTGCTTCTTGCTCGAAATGCTTTAGCTCGGAGTCTTCACGCTCTTCAAAAATTTGAAATCTCAGTGAAATGAAATGGAGCCAAAACCTTAATTTTATAATGTCTTTTCGCCATCTACCACATTAATTGCATTTTGGTTAAGTATTCACTTAACATTGTTTGCCGGTAATAAGTAATTTCCAACTTCTTATCTCTAATCGAGGGAATAATAGCACATGTATCAATAGATTGCCAAACCCTCAAGGAAATTTTCTTCAATTAGATGAAGAACTTTATGTCGGTGGAGCATTGCTCTGTCCTGTCGGTGAAGCATTGGTTGGTTCTACTGGTGGAGGAGTATTCCCAATATTTAGATCAGCTTTTCTAATCCATTGTTTTGAGAATTCTTGCTTAACCTCATCAATTTTTTGTTTACCTTTCACGCTAGAACATTTGTTGTCTACCGATGTTGCTTTACTTCTACAAAATTTAGCAATATGCCCAATTTTGTTACATGCATAACAAGTTACATTATTTTTCTGAATAGCTTTCCCATAACCTATGCTGTGTTGTGTTCTGCATTGATTAGATAAATGTCCAAATCTTCCACAAACATAACATCTTACATTCATTTTGCAATTTTCAGAGTTGTGACCAACTTTGTTGCATCTAGAACATTGACCGGTGGGTGTGTTGATATTCTAATAATTTCTAGATCTACATTCATTTGCTTTATGACCATACTTATTACAGTTAAAGCATTTACCATTGAATTTATAAGCATTAGGTTGTCTTACCGGTTTGCTGTGATCCTGAGTATTTGCAGTACTGGAGCTTTCACCAACTTCAAAGCCAATTCCAAAAGTGTCACCTTTAGGTTTTTGATTCTTCAACAAGGTGCCAAGTTCCTCTGAGCTTTTCTTGAATTTTTCTTTGTGTTGATTTGCAATTTCTAGTTCTATTTCTAGGACTTCTTTTTGTCTCATCAGTTCATTTGAGTCATTCTGAGTATGCATCAGATCTATCTTCAACATGTCATTTTCATAGCTAAGTCTTGTGTTCTCATTTGCTGCATCACTTAGTCTTCTGGTCAATTCTTCTTCATTCTTCTTCCTATCCTCAATCTCTTTGCAAAATCTCATAGTCATATCCTGCATCTCATTCTTTGTTGTCATGATCTCTTGTTTCAACTTGCTTATCATATCATTAAGTGATTCCTTTTCATCATTCTCATTTTGCAATTTTTCACAAAGTTCTCTTCTCTTATTTCTTGCAACAGTAAAATTTTCTTGAAGTGCCTAAATGATGTCGTGAGCTGCTCTTAAATCATCTTCTAATTTGATATTTTTCAACTTTTCTGCATCATAGTCTATAAGAGCTAGATTTTCCATCTTTACTAGTGTCAAGATCTTCCTCAAGCTATTAGGCTTTTGAAAATAGAGGACTAGGCTCTAATACCAATTGTTAGGGATCCCACATATACTGAGAGGTGGGGGGTGAATTAGTATCTAACTGGTAATTAGAATTCCTTAACTTAAAACATGTAGAACATAATATAACAGTGTATCGATATGCAAGAAATAATGCAATAAACGAAATCAAAAACATCCACATGAAAAACACACCATAACACAAGATGTTAACAAGGAAACCCGGTGTGGGAAAAACCTCGGTGGGATTTGTGACCCACAATATTCACTCACTGGCCAATAAGAGAATATTACTTACAATAGGGGCCTGCACATGCAGGAAGGCCAATTTCCTAGAGCTCACTGCTCAATGGGAAGTCACACTGACTTACAATAAGGATTATACAGTTCAAATATCCTGTACTACTTTACAATAGCATTTTCTATGCCAGATTCAGTATCGGTTCCTTCTCTGTTCTTTACATATACCTCTTGACCTATATTTCGCACATTAGGTCTGCCTAATATTTTCCTTAATACTTCTCTATATCACATCACTCAAATGTCTACAATGATCTCTTTTATATATAAGAGTCATTTTACAATTTGCCAAGTCGGCTTACACATTTTTACAATAATAAACAAAATATAATATAACAAAATCCTGTCAGCCTCTGTGCCGATATACTTCCTTTCTTCTGTGTCGGTGTTGGTGTCCTGAGTGCTGGTGTAGAGTGTAATCTGTTGATGCCGGTATAATGCCTTTGCTGGTGCCATAGGATTGCAAGGTTGCCATCAATGACAAAACCCTCAATCACATACAATGTCTCATTGGAGTGTGGATATGCCAACAGCTACTCTATAGGGGGAGCAACATAATGGAGAATGGAAGTTTGTGCCTCTACTTTGGCATTGTTGTCAAAGGGGGAGAAGATATCTAATGTATGGGGGAGAATATATTTGATGATGAAGATACATTGTCTATGATGTTTCTTGTTTAAATGCTACACTAAGTAAGTATTGTCATCAATTCCAAAGGGGGAGATTGTTGGCATATGATGAACCGACATGATGGTATGATGATAATGTATGTTGTCATAAATGTCAATAAGTACAAGTGAACCAGTATGAAGAGATGTAGTGAACCAGTGTCAGGGTTTCACTAAGTCTGACTACCAGTTGGTAGTCTCAGCTCTAGGGTTTTTGGTTTGGCAATCTAGCTTGTGCAATGCAACCGGTGACATTTTGTGATGAGTTAGCTAAGAGATGAGGATGAGATCGAGATGCCACATCAGCTTTGCACGCGTGAAGGATTTCCTTGAGGATCTTGCATGTGAAGGTCGACTATATTAAATGTCTACCTCGGGAATGAACATTCTTCTTAGAGGCATGAGAAGAAAGCGTGATGGGTTACTGATTCATATGTGCAGTGAAGAATGGATGATGCAAAATGACTTCTGATATGTTCGAGATTGTTTCATTCTATGAAAAGTGTTTGGATGGTCAGGATTGGACCGCCTAGAATTGTAAACCTAAATGCTTAGGGTTTATGGTTTATGCTACCGACCTAACTGTTGTCTATAAGGTCGATGATGTTTGTTATTATAAGTTGTTGGCAAATGTTGTGTGTGTATCCGAGTGATGAGATACTTGTCAGACCAGTGAGTGGAAAACTACAGAGTGTGATTGCAGAGTAGAGGAACTGAAAAGGATTTGCCTTAGCATGTAGTGATGTTATCAGATTAGAGTTTTACTTGTTGTCTTCTAACCATTTCAATAGAAGGAAAATCCTGTTGCCGGGTAGCTTTAACAGGCTTATTGTAAATCCTCTAACGAGGTGACTCAAGTTCATTGAGTTCTTAAATCCTCTAGCAAGGTAACCTTTAACAAGGTTTCAACCTTTAATAGGGTATATAGCCATCCCTTAACTGGGTGATCTTTAACAAGATCGGTTCCTAGCAGAACCTTATTGTAAAGTCTTTAACCAGACTAGGCTCCTAACAGAGCGAGCTTTAAAAGAGTTCAAAAACAAGCTTGTGGGTATTCATCCCCATCATGGTTTTTCTCATTTGGGTTTCCACGTGAAAAATCTATGTGTCATGAGTTGTGCATTTTTTTATGTGATGATTAAGTATTCATTGTTTAAGTGTTTATGCATGTAGAGCTAATGGTTATGGTATTGTTGATATACCAAATGTATATGCTTATGGGTGAAGTAGTTAGCAAGTGTTGAATGTATTTGAAGTATTCAGTTTTACTGGTTTTGACTGTCTGAAGTCTTACTGTGTTTAGCCGATATTGCCATGGTTAGGCTCAGTAGTGAAGACAACTGGTTAGCATTGTTTGAACCTGATTAGTTGCGGAGAAGTTTTTGTATGTACTGATTCACCCCCCCCTCTCAATACCAATTAGGGTATCTATTGTTCATCATTATTTATCAGCTTCAAGCACAAATTGCACCAATTTGTTAGCTAGATCACAAGATGTTAGCCCAAATAAGCTAGATCTGAAATCAAAATGATGAAATAAAGCCCTAAAAACTGGAACAAAAAACAAAATTGCAAAATCAAAAACATAGATGTGATTGGATCTCATGTAGATGTGGTTAGAGGATACAAACACGGTTTCAACCCTCACAAACACATTTTGGTAACATAGATGCGGATCTGGAACACAAACGCGGTTAAAAGATGCACGGACGCATTTCGGGAACACAGATGCCGATCTACAACTTGAAAAATTATAAAATGGTGTCGAAGATGCAGACGCGATTCTAGGGGTCACAGATGCGGCAGAAAAGCAAAAACACGGTTTCGGTATGCATATACGCGAAAATATCAAAATATTATCGAAAATATCAGATCTACAACTTTAAAAGCATAAAATATGCAACCAAGATATTAAGTGCAAAAGGACAAGAGTCTCATCGGGCGTGCCAAAATGTTTATGGTAAAAATGGAAACAACAATATTGAAAGACTAAATAGAATTCAACCACAAAATCCTATCCTAACAACAAGAAAGATCCACCATAACATATGAAGATTACCTAAGACAATGCAAATCGATAAAATGACAAAGATTATACCATCACATGTCCAATAGGGTTTGGATCTCCATTCTTCCTATCTCCATTGATCTTGCTTGATATATCTACTCTCAGATTTTATGTGTACACAAGAGCTCACCATAGAACGAAAATGTGGTTGCAAGTAGGCTTGATCGCATATGAAAGTTTGAATGCTAGTTGAGGAGATTGATTAGGGTTGATAATGAAGGAAGCATCTCCTTATATAGAAGACACTGTAAGAAATGGAGGGATAAGATTGAGAGGTGTAAAAGAGAAATGGTCGGCTAGGATTAGAGGGTAGGTAAAGAAATAAGGAAACAATAAGAGGGTAGGTAGTGTAGGAATTAAGAGATGAATGACATGTGTCATGGGTAGAAAAGGCTAATGAATTAATTAAATAAATAAAGATTTATTTAGTTAATAGAGGAAGTGGGATCAATTAAATAAATAAAAGTATTTATTTAATTTAAGAAAAAGATAATTTAAATAAATAAATGTATTTATTTAAATGAGGAAAGGCTAGAAGAGGATAAATGAATTAATTAAATAAATAAAGATTTATTTAATTAATAGAAGAATTAGGATAAAATAATTAAATAAATCAAAATATTTATTTAATTAGACAGGACAATTTTAGGTGTCTACATATATAATGAAATCTATAATTATCAGGGCATTACAAACAAAATTAAATCGCAGTGCCCATGAAGCTAAAATTTTTAGCCAGCTATTTTGAATTACATACACAAGAAAAATCAAAGACAAATTTAAATAATCCTAGCCATTGAACTGTTATAAATATATATAAAAATTGCAACTCAAGTTCCAAATTAGGGTTTAAGAGGTAATGAAATTCACTGTGTAAATTATATATATATATATATAACTTATGTCGAAACTCGAAACTCATTTTAAAATTTGTATGTATATATATTTATCAGTTTAACAACCAGGATTATTAAAATTTGTCTGTGATTTTTCTTGTGTATATGATTTAAAATAGTTGGCTAACAATTTCAGCTTCATGGGCACTGTGATTTATTTTTGTTTGTAAACCCTGATATACATATACATATACACATACACACACATACACATAAATGCATATATATACATTAATATACATACATACATACATGTTGGCAATTAACACTCTATTGGTTGGTTTCATTATGTTGTCATTGATGGCAACATGATTTTGGGTTCTGGCTTCATATGGTGTACCGACAGGAACTTCACAAACTCTACACTAACACTGGCACTGGCAAGATAGAAGATTTCTTTGGTCATCGACAATGGAGGCCGACATGGTATGGTAAAGGTCATCAGTATTGGAGGTCAACACATCTTGGATCCGGCATTGGAAACTTGTTCTAATGCTTATTCATTTATGTTATATGGCCATCATAAAATATGATATTGTATATATCTTTGTAAGCCGACATAAGGCATAAATTTGTATAGGGTATATAGGGGAGATTGATTAAAATATTTTGTAATAAGAATAAGGATAGACATGTGGAATGGATATATGGATATGACATAATGTGAAATATATCAGAGAGACTATGTATGTGAGGAATTCATTGTAAGGGTTATTCTGGTACTGAGGCTTAGGGTTTTAACCAGAACAAACAGAGCTTAAACTGGAACTGTATTCTAGCATAGAAGATGCTATATTAAGCAATTCATACTTCTCTGGATTGTTGTCTGAATTGTTATGTAGTCAGTGAGTCTCCTATTGTGATGAGAAGTGTGCTCTAGTCTGTAAGCCTTCCTGCAAATGTAGACCCATCATATTTTGTAATATATCTTCATATGGCCAGTGAATTGATAATGTGGGTCACAAATCCCACCATGGTTTTTCCTCTTTGAGGTTTTCCACATATAAATCTGTGTGTTATGTTTCTCATTTATGTGTTTGGCTTATTGGTTGCATTACTTCTTTCAATTTTGTTTATATTGGTATACTGATTGGTGTATGAATGTTTTGTTAAGGCTAAAATCTACTATTCCGGTATAACATTGATTCACCCCTCCCCCATCTCAATGTTATTGGTTTCCAACAATACATACATACATACATACATATATACATATGTATATATATACATACATACATTTATACATGTTATATATATGTATATATGTATGTATGTGACGAGAGGACAACCCGAGAAATCGAGAAACAGATAAACACAACAATTGAGAATCAAAAGAGAAATTTTATTATTATTTGCAACCAACATGCATTGTAATTTTAGAGGATTAAAACCTCACAGGCTGCCACACATGTAGCTTATAGATTGTGGAAAATACCCTTCTCACAATACAATCTCCCAACTCTAAGCTCTCAAAAGCTCAACTCCAAAAACTTAACTATTTTCCTAAAAGATGAGTCTTAAATAGACTTTCTTTCCTTAGGAGCTAAGATTACATTTGAAATAGAAACTTGGTGGACTAACTAGCGCCAGAACAAGAAACTGCATAAGAATCCAAATTCGTTAACTGGAAACTTTCCGAAAAATAATTGTCCAACTTCTGGCAGCCATAACTTTAGATCTAACTATCAGATTTTCAATGATAATACCTTTTCGGAAAGGTTTTGAAAAGATGATGTGGTGCAAAATAAGGCCTAAAGACCAACTACTTTGGATTTCCACCAATTTTTGGACTCATCCGGAGCCTCTAAGGGTTTCAAATTTGACTATGAATAAATTGCTAAAATAAGAAAGGGAAAATCTAGAAACTACAATAGAAAATAATATATATACATGTATGTATGTATGTATGTATGTATGTAGGTATGTATGTATGTATATACATATATACATATATATATATACATATATATATATATACATACACACACACACACACACACACACATATATATATGTATGTATGTATATGTATGTATATGTATATATGTATGTATGTATATGTATGTGTATGTGTATAATATGTATATATATATGTGTGTGTGTATATATATGTGTGTATAAATGTATATGTATAAATATATATAGATATATATGTATATGCACATATATAAATATATATGTATGTGTACATATATACATGTATATATATGTGTATATGTATGTATGTATATGTATGTATATGTATATATATGTATGTATATCCATACATATACATATAAATATACATATACATATGCATACATATATATATATGTGTGTGTGTGTATACATATATATACGTACATATATACACACATATATATGTATGTATGTATGTATATATGTATATGTATATATATATATATACATATATATATGTACATACAATATATATATATATGTACATACAATATATATATATATGTACATACATATATATGTACATTCATGTATACATATATATATATGTACATACATATATATGTATATATCTATATACATATACATATATACATATACATATATATCGGGGTTTACACACAAAATTAAATCGCAATGCCCATGAAGCTTAAATTGTTAGCCAACTATTTTAAATCATATACACAAGAAAAATCACAGACAAATTTTAATAATCCTAGTCATTGAACTAATATAAATATATATACAAATTGCGAACTGAGTTCTGAATTACGGCATAAGAGGTAATGAAATTCATTGTCAAAATTGTGGTAAAAACAGGTAATGAAATTCACTGTGTAAATTAGAAAGAGCAAAAATTAAAAGCAAAATTAAAAAATGTAAGGTCAAATACCTTACCTCGAAAAGCTAGAAAGTCAACTGCAAAAACTAGAATACAAAAAATAGCCGAATTTTTTAATATCGTCTTGGTCTGCAAATACCCCTCTATAAACACACAATATACTTTATCTAACCTCAGCATTAGACACACGTATACACATTGGTGATTAGAAAAAACACAATAAACAAATCCCAAATACAGAGCAAAAATTACAAACAAATTATTAAAATAATTGTAATCGTTGAACTGATATATATATATATATATATACACACACACACACAAATTGCAGGAAAAATGAAATTAATACTTTAAACATTGAAACCAATTCTTAATTAGGGCATAAGATGTAATGAAATTCATTGTCAAAACTACGGCAAAATAGGGAATGAAATTCATTCTCAAAACTACGGCAAAATAGGTAATGAAATTCACTATGTAAATTGGATACAGCAAAAAAATACAGACAATTAAATAATGTAATGTTGAAGGCCTTACCTCAAAAAGCTAGAAACTCGACTGCAAAAACCGGAATAGAAAAAATAACAAAATTTCATGATACCCTCTTGTTCTCCAAATACCCCTCTATAAACATGCAATATCCTTTATCTAACCTTAGCATTAGACATAGGTATACACATTGGTGATTAGTGAAAAACACAATAAAATTTACACACAATAAACAAATCCCAATACCCATTAACATTATTCACCTTACACTCTTCTTTGTTTGTGCATGGATAGCCAACACAATAAAATTCCTACTCTACACAGCAATTCCTACTCTGTACATGCAACTAAAATCCTACTCCCAAATCCACTTCTACTAAACCTAATCTACGGTGCCAGAAAAATGAACCATGTTTGTTAAACACACACCATCAAAAATGATCTTATAGCAACCATCAATGCTCAAGGAAAGCGCATTAACTTCCCTGATAGGCGTACCATTGCCAATAACACCCACCTCACTCACAACATTCCCTCCGCCAAAACAATTACTAAGGTTTTTTAAACTTCGAGCTGCATACGTGTCCACCTCCACATTTCCCACGAAACCTGCCAAAAAATAATGTATTTAAAAAAGCAAACATTTCTTGACCCTTTTCCAACGCCGGCGACTCCTCTTTCCGACTGTCGGGATGACAATTTTTCGACGAGTTGACAATTTTCTGGGCAAAATCCCAAACTAGAGCCTATTGACTCAATTAATTATATGACTATAGTGATAAGATTAATTAAATTTAACTTATAAATCTTAAGAGGAAAGGGATCAACACAATTAAATTAATTAACTATGTGGAAAGGCTTAATTTAATTAAATAATAATTTAATTAATTTAAGATGTCTACAGGAATACCATAGGACCTTCATTTTTTTAGAAATTTAAATGAGATTCTTATCCATCTACACCTAAGGTTTGGAGGTGTGAGTCATCACACAACTTACCACATTAGCACATCTAGTGAAAATTGTCCAAATTTTACTTTCTAAAGATTTGACTAAAAATTAATCATTATCACTTTTTGTTAGTAGAATGTCATATTTTTATTTAAAATATAACTTATATGCAACTTAATGGACCAAATTTTCTGAAATTACTGGTTTACAGACGTAGGGATGGAAGTTCTATAGAGAAACGAAATCTATCGAAGAAACTATCTCCACTTTCTTCGACAAGCTGAAGGAGTGGAATAGGGTTCAAAAGATGGTTGATGGTGGCTACAATTGGAAGGATCTTCAGACGTCTTGGGAAGATGTGGTGGAGGTTATCATGAGATACATCACTCTTGATGGTCGGTATGCGAGCATTTTTTCCTACCACTTTGTCATTTTGAATCACTTCAGGCACGATAGGAAAATCTCCATTTAGTTTTATCTTCTTTCTTCTTTAAAGCATAGTCTAGAGAAACATGTTGAGAATGTGTATAATCCAGTACTCCATGAGGGCCTTATTCATCTCATTATGGATTATGCCAAGACCCATGAAGTCAAGTCGTCCCCTATTATGAAAACATATGTTTCTTCTTCCAAACCGGAGGTTCGGGTGGTTTATTATATGGTTTCGGAAGGGGAAGATAGTGGGATTGCTAGGGACTGGTAGAACCAAGATTTTTTTGGCGATCCTGAGTATTGTTCGTCTATTGGTGAGGGCACCATTCAAAATATTACCCCTGGGACAGGTAGTAATAGGCGCAACAAACACCCTAGGTGGGTTGCTAGTAAATACAAAAATCTGGGGACCAAGTTTGCTGACTTTGTCTCTCCCAAATCAAAGAATCCCAAATCTAGAAAGGTGGGAGGGCAACATAGATAGTGAATAGGAGATTAAGATTGAAATCCCCATTGACATTGATCCTGGCAAATAGGGGAAGGGTGTCATTGACCCAGATTTGGATGATTGCATTTCCCTTGCGGCCAGCAGTCAGATGGATTGTCTTTAGAAGATGGGCATGGTGATTGAAGTCCTAAAAGAGGGCATAAAGGGTATTATAGATACTTTTATAGACAACTCTAGACCTAATAAAATGGAGAAAATCCTCCAATTGACCCAGAAAGTTAGTGAGGACGTGGACAAGATGAAATCGAATCATGAAAGAAGAATATGGAATTTGGAGGTGAGTGTAGAAGATGGTCAATAATATGATTGAGGATTATAGGGTTGATCACATTTCCAGTGTGACTCCTTCAAATTCCAAGCAGAAAAAGAAAGTGAAGGGTACAAGTAGTTAGATTTCTCGTCCCCATACTATGACAAATCTGTGTACCCATATCAGGAGTAAGGCAGCTCCACATTTATCATAGACGAGTTGGAGGCTATCAATGGGAAATTTATTTAGAAGAATGCGAATTTGGTGCATTATTATCAGTAGGTCTCTATTTCTTCTAGTCTTATTCATTTTTGTTTTGTAGGTTTTTTTGTGGGCTTGGCCCAAGTTCGTTTAGCTTTTGCTATTAGTTTTGGACTTTAATGCTTATTTTCTGGATATTGTAAAACTTTTAGGTTTCGGGTCCCTATAAAACCCGTTTACCTTAATCAAAAACTTAATGGACCAAATTTATATTGGTGACCATAAATATTTGTTCATACTGATAATTTATATGCTCCCCGTCTAGTTTTTACTTCTAAGCTCTCTATGATTACAATGGGAGGTGACCTCATACAAACTGAACTAGATAGATGTGAGGATTTTAAAATAATGTCAAGTTGTGGTAGAAAGTGGTCAAGGGGAACCTTGCAAGCTACATGAAAGGAATGCAAGTCTTTGATACTGTGCTCTCCAAAAAAATTCTCAGTCATGGGAGAAGGGTGAGGTGAACATTGGGGGAGTTACTTTCAAAATCTCAACGAACACGATCGCTACTACCTCTGATTTACTATAGGAGGGAATAATATTTCTAAAGAATCCAAAAGGGTCCTATAATGATGAATTTAAGAGATTTTTCAAGCTTGTCAAAGGGGTCTCAAGGTTGCATTGCGAGTATAAAAGAGAGGACCTTCGCAAAATTTTGAAGAATGCAACCCTATTACTTATTAAATACTTCACTTTGGATGGGAATTTACAAAGTTCCATGTCTAGCTCTTTCCTATGCTAAACCATCTCATGTATGATATAAAAATGAATTTTTCCTGTTTGGTTTGTTCTTCTTTGACTCAATCAATTTCTAGGGACAAGTCTAAAAATTCCCTTCCCCTTTACCAAGGGTTGATTCTTAGACTTTACAACTTCCATCTAGATTTATTCTCATTTAGTGGGCCCCCAATATTTCTTCCTAGCCCCTTATCAGATTCTAATTTATTCATCGAGCTATTAGGTTCCCCTATTGTGAAACCTGACCCCAATGTTGTTTCTTCGTCTAGGACCAAGCTAGTTTCTACTTACTTCACCACTATCAAAGGAGAAGAAGAGAAAATATCCCCTAATCCTCCCTCCAAGGAAGTGGAGCTACATGAATTAGATGAGGAGGAAGCTTCTAAGGAATCTGATTCCTCCTCAACCTCAAAATATAACTGGTCTCCTATAGCCTCTGAAGACAATGCCCCCTTTCCTCCTAATTAGGATGTCCCCAACCCCATTCCCAACCCCTCCACTTTGGATGCTAAGGTGACAAAGATGGAAGAGATTATTGGGCAGTATGACTTGGTTATTAAGTGGCTCATCTTGTATTTTTATATGGCTATAAGAAAGATTAATAGGCTTGAGGAAACAATAGAGGCAAGTGGTAAGGCCGATAAATGAGCAATGGAGAAAAATGATGAATTGTTATGGGAGGTTTCTAGAAATTTGGTTGAAAAAGTAGAGAAGTGGGACAAAATAGAGGGGATGTTGAATGAACTTAATGAAAAGTTGTCTCAGATGGATGAGAGTAAGGTAGTGATTGAGCAGAAGGAAAGCCAAGAGATCTTGAGGCAAAAAATTGAGCAAATATTTATGTTGAGCCAAGAGATGGCCTTGAAGAGGAAATTCATCCCAAGAAAGAAAAGCATAAGAGACATGCAATGTATCTCTTTGCTACGATGGAGGCCCTTGCCTTAGCAGTAAAAGCTACTTTAGATTCCAGTACTCCAGCCTCTATTAAGGATTTTGTAGTGTCATAAATTGTGCACCCTTCATTAGGTGATAGAATTCCATGCTTAGGTTAGCACCCGCCTTAGTGTATTGCATCTTACATTTTAATTTTCCTTTAATCATTTAATTAATTAATTTAATTAAATCTAAAGTCCTCTTTCACCCCTCTACACATCATAAAATTTGGCCCTTAATCCTATGTGTGCCCCTTTTTATTTTATTCTTTCAATTAATTAATTCACCAAAGGCCCTAATTATGTCCTATTTCGACCTACAAGGCCTGATTTCACATATCTACACACCTTGAATTGTTGCACTGAGCTAGGAATGACTTTGTAATCACAATACCTTGCATCCCTAATAATTTGGGAAAAATTTGATCAAACCATGGTGATTCAACATGGTCCCAACGTTTTCTCCTTGAATTTTGGGATCATCTTTTGGTGATAATAAAATATTTAAATCTGACTTGATGCAAAATTATATCATTTCTAGGTCGGTCTAATATCAAAAACAAAGATAGGGTCTCATATATATAGCCTTTTCTTTCCTCATTTGAAGGATCCATCTACAAGCAATTGAAGGAGTCTCTTATGAAGTGAAAGTATAGTTTATGTGGAGGCTTCAACTAGCAAATAAAGCATCTATCAAGTCTTCATCAACCATTTTCATCACCAATTAAAGCTTTGGAGATATTGAAGAATACTAAGGAGATCACCAACCGTTTATTGGCTTGTACCTCTCCCTTAGGGTTTGGTATGATTTTATGTAATTTTCATATCTCTATGTGAGTTTTACAACACTTGTTTTCAGATTTATATTCATTCTTTAGATCCATTATTGCATTTGTGATTTGAAGCATTTACATTAAATTTACATTCACTTAGGGTTTTATGTTGATAACGTAGGATAGAACTCTAATTTTGCACTCTAGCTCATTACGATTTTACAAACACACAAGATTCTAGGGGACACACACTTTACATTGGCTATTTGTGGAGGTGAAAATCACCAAAACAAGGGGTTTGACTAAGGCAAAACTCTATATAGCCACCCACACACCATTTTCCATCTTGCAGGTACATTTGCAGGATTTTGACGAAGCTACAAAATTTCAAGAAGCCAGAACTCATAAGCGCAATCTTAGATCTAGAAATAGGCCCCAGTTCATTGTGACTAGGGCACCCAGTGCCCTAGTCCTCTAAATTTTTGTGCATTTTTTGGCAGTTTTGCAGATCAGGACCTCAATTTGCAGTTTGGTAACAAGGACCAAGGTGCCCAGCACCCTAGACTAGCTCATTCCATCTCAGTTTATGATATCAAGTGAACATTAGAATTTCCTCTTCATTTATGTATTATGTGTCTCAGTTGCAGCTTTGTATTTCTCTATTGTTGTGGTTTACATAGTCATTTTCATTCATTTTCCTAGCTTAGTTCATTATTATTGTACATTTAGCTCACTTCCCTCTCATAGTAGGAAAGGAATAGGAACCCTAAAAGTATTCTTTGACTCTCTTTCACAAGAAGTAGTCAAAATGAATCACTTCCTTAGGCTTTTCTATATTTGTAATGCCCGCCAAAATACCCTAAAGAAATAATCTAAAAACTACAAACAATTTTTTTTTAAAACACATCCATTACATTATTCCAACATTAACATGCATATATACAACATTATTCAATCACAAGAACACATGAACATAGAATAGGAACATCATAAATCCATTGTACGCAAGTGGAATTAAATCTTCTAACATAAGCGCATAACCAAATACATTCTTACAACACATTTATTCCCTAGGGCACCTTAACGTCACTACTTAACAATATACTATCATAACATCCATTTACCAAGAAGATCATTTTCTCCTATTCTTTAACCGCTTACTTAACATGCATCTAAAGCATAACCAATACATGTGCATACTCTTTCACTTAGAATTCTCTCAAGAAAACAACATAGATTACATTTAACCATCAATTTTTCATATATTCCTAATCACTAAGTAAAGCTTAAATGTACTAATCTATTTTTCCATCAATCATCCTAAGGCATATCATAACTCAGACCCAATGCATGAATATAAATACAATTCAAAATCATAATTCTATTCCATTTCACAATCACAGTATATCCATAAACACATTTTACATATTGAACATTCTATACAATAAGGAATCATCAAAGCATTCTTCCTATCCTCTACATCATGTTCTTTCCACATTTACATACAGACACCCAAAACAAAGATGCATAATCCCTTACATAATTAAATCATCATTATCATTTTATGCAAAGTCCTAAACACATAGCATTATACAATTCATTTAACCTTTAATATCCATGATCACTTAGTTACTCAAGTATAGATCAATGCTATCAGCTTCATCTATCTATCGTTCATTCCATAGCATAAAATAATAGTATCCATCACATGAATGTAATACATATTAAGTAAAAATAAACTAATCACATTCATTGATTACTTAAACTCATACAAGCATCTCCTACATCATGAATTAAGCATAGATCAATACCTAATTCTAACATCATCCTATTACAACTTCCTTCTCAAATACATGATGGTAAAATATAAGAATACAACATTTCTTTTACATACATATTGGACAATGATACAATGTCTTCTTTTACGAACATAGGAAACTAATTCCAAAGTGCAAACTCATGAAGAATCCAATCCACGCATGCAACACCAAGGAGAGTATCCCAATGGAAGAAGGCAATCAACCACCTGACTATGTGGAACCAATCAAGGAACCACCCCCTGTGGTAGGAGATCACAAAGGTTCCAACACACACTCATGACCTAAGCCGACACCTATCAACCAAAGGATACATCAAGACTCAACAAGACTCCAATCAAGAGATCACAACACAAAACTGCATCACAAGGATGAAATCATCAAGAGATCCTCTAGAGGCACAATCAGTAAAGAAAAGAATATGGACAATGGACTCATGTAGAGAAAGAGTGTCATCACATGATATCCTCACAATAGAAGGGGCCAAGCCTCACCCTGATAGACATGTGGAACCATCTCAACCTTGGAGCCATTCAAGGGAGATTGGTTTATTGCTACAACAGTCTTCCCAATCTCATCCCAAGTGTGCATGCTTCTAGGGATATGAGGTGGGGCACACAATCAATTATTATCTTGTTTAGTGAATTCCTAATACCCAAAACCTACTAACCAATTATTTAATTTATCACTTGCAATTACATAAAACCCTTCATGTGGTTCCAATAAGTCTAGACTCCCTCCTAGAGGCCTAATACTCAAGACCCTGGTCCACAAATGCAAGGGCCCACTCTACCTACCATGAACCATGACTATAGGGTGAAAGTACATAACATGTACATCACCATTACAACATGAAACTCAATAAGGTAAGCATCCAAAATTCATTACAAATATGGTTCCAACTGAATCTTATAAATGTACAAACAAATGACATATAACAAAAATCATGTCATAAGCTCAAAGCATCATAATGCAAAAATAAAGAGAGCCCTGGGAGTGACATAAACACATAAATAGGGTGAAAGAATATGATTCCAATGATACCACATGGTCCTCAACAATGAAGCAAAATTATAACCTCTCATTGGACATAAACATACCCATCCTTAATAGCAAGGTATGCATACATCTTGTTGGAGCAATATTGCAAAACCATAAACTCTTAAAAACAAAGCTTCTAGAGTCAAACAGATCAAAAAAAAAAAAAAACTTAAAATGACTTACCTACGACAAACATTCTGGACGTACTAGGTGGTATGATGGCAGACAAGTATGGTACTAGATGGCAGTTAGGCACAATACCAGAAGGTAGACTAGTACGGCACTAGATGATAGTAGATGACAAAACTTGTGACAAGGCTAGAAAATCATAGAGACTGCTAATGGTGTTGGAAACACCACGATTAGATATGCAACAACAATCACAAGCCAAAGGGCCAAACAATAATGAGACTAAACTCTTCGCAATGGGTCATATCCAAATAACACAGAGCGCTGGAAAAAGGCTCTTGACAAGCTACAAGAAGCCCAAAACTCACAATAGGCATACTGAGACAAAGGAGATACAAAGGGATCAACAAAAGAAGCCATAAAACTCCAAAACATAAATATCATCATCTCTATTCACAGGAAAAATAAAAAAGACATTCACAGGGATGAACAAGAAAATATATCTGGCAAATTATCATTCCAAAACTTGCAAATAGTGATATGCATTTCCCCTTTTCCCAAATTCATTATCAAAACCAATTAAAACTCTACCAACACAATTAAAATTACTCATTTCAATCCCCAAACATCATCTAGGACTCCAAATTGCACAGTCATGGGGAAGACAATCTTTCTGGAAAACAAAACTTCAAAGAGAGAAATCCACCAACCTGCAATCGCAATCCAAAATGGTGTAGAAATCTAAAGGAGAATAATCTTCAAACAATCCAAAATCCTCAAGCCAAATCTTCAATCGAATTCCCCAAAAACTACTTCTAGAATCTGTCGAATGATTAGCCCAACAACAGTCCAGGAAGTCCAATAAATACAAAAAAAAAAAACTCATAAACTATGGTTCAACTGACCAATAGAAAAATTCCAAAAAACATATATCTTACTTACCTTTACAAAGTTCAAAGAAGGCATAATATAAATATATATTTCTTACCTACTCAATCATGCCAACCAATCAAAAATAAAATTAGGTAGAAATAAATCAAATTCAATTACTTTAGTACAGATATGCCAATTAATTGGGAAATACAAATATTTCCTCAAAATTAGATGGTACGTAAAAATAATATTATTTGCAAATAAGATTCCATATTTTAATTAAATAATTTCCCACGTTGTGATTTATAATTAATTATCATTATTAATATCAAAACCAATAAATAAATAAAATAAAATAAATAGATCTCAAATAAATAATTAAATTAAAAACAACAAATAAATAAAAGTCATCTCAACAATAAATCAAACAAATTAAATAATTAAATAGCAAATAAAGCTCAATTAAATCTCAATAAATTAAATTAAATAGATTAATTACTTAATTAGATACTTAATAATCCAATCATGCAATAAAGCCAATAAGAAAGCCACGACTGATCAAAATAACAAGCTAGAGAGATTTGACCTCATGACCTATGAAACAAGGTGGAAGAGACTTAACCAATATACCACATCTCTAAGTTGACCCTAAAGGAAGATCAACCAAGAAGGAACATCAAAATAAACTAGCAAGGTATACATCTTAGACCAAGAGTGTGTGAGCAAAACTATGTCATCTCTGACAACTTGCCATTGGGATAAAGACGCGCTCATACCTGTGGAGCCAGGTGGAGTCGATGTCTAGTACCTGCAAACCTGCATCAAAAGCCAACACAACATATATAATGCATATACCTTACAATATACAGAAAAGTGATATAGAATTACGAGGACATATCCTGCTTGCGATGAGTGATATGGCATCGTCTCTACTCACGAAGATAGTCACACAATATAATATCAAAACAACGCATAGAATCATCACCATGAAGTAGGGTTAGTATCATCATCAATCTCATAATCCATATAAAAAATAACCATATGTGAGTCCATGAGTCATATAAATCCACCCATTTAGGAGATATCATATCAACATCCATAAGAATCAAATATCATATAATAAGTATCGCATCATCAATCATAAAAGTCTCCAATCATAAAGAGTCATAACAAATACCATGAATCCACATAAGGTCCTAGTATCACAGATACCATCCCTAAATAGAAAAAGATCCATAAACAACCATCCAAGTAACCATCATAAGTCTAAATAAGTCTATCAATGCGCAAATCATAATGCAAGTCTAGGAGGGACACTATAGTATTCCAATGTGTGGATGAAAGTGGGGTTAGGTCCAAAACCACTAGATCCCATTTTTCACCATCATAGATTCTAACAAAAAAATATTTTTATCTAACAGAGTCATTCAACTATGTAAAGATTGCCAAGAGGGTAACGCCTCCACCCAATAGGCCATCCCTTAGTGTCTTTGGCTAGTGGCTGGTTAGTTTTTGTTCTTTGGATCTATCTCAGGTTTTTGTCTAGTTGGTTGGTGGTTCCTCTTTATTGTTGATTTTTTTTGTTTTTTGATTGGGTGCACATTCCTCATGCACCTTAGGTATTATTGTTTAGCAATTATATAAAGGTTTGGGCCTATAGGACTGATAGTTGAATACAAAAAAACTACTTGTTGTTATGAAAAGAACACATTATTACTTGAAATACAACTTATATCCAACACAAATGGACCAATAGTTGATCACTAAAACAGTTTGACATTCATTCACATTTCATGGTAAAATACAAGGTATTTATTGCACTCACATTTTATATCTATGACGGGACAAACTATTAATATGAAATATACCAATGCATATACATTTCTACACTAATAATTGTACACATAAAAATAATATGTTTTCACTATGACAAAAATACTTGTTTCAATGAACATCTTCATTTATAAATAACACATTTATAAGGAATGTCATGATATTTTATTTGAATTTTTTTTATTAATTTGACTTGCCAATGAATATATTTAAACTTTTTTTATAACATTCGTAGATTCTCATGTGTACAAGTATGGGTCCATCTTTCATATCAATGTTGTGTTTGTTGCTTTACATGTGGACTATTTATTTATTAAATTTAGTACAAATATATGAAAAACTTGAATATTATAAGCACAAAATTTATAACAAAAATTGAAGAAAGCAGGAAGAGAGGTTTTACTAAGCATAACCACGCCTCTCAATCCTTCGTCAAGGGCGTTTGTGGTGATCATAAGGCTCCAAGGATTGTATAGTTTAATGCCCTTCAAAACCCTATTGTTTCTTTTGGTTTGATGTTGGTTAGTTGTTGTTTATCTGTTTTCTATATTTTAGCAGCATCTTATAAGTGGGTTTTGTATCTCGACATAATTTATTTGTATAAGATTTCATATCTCTTTAAAACCTATTATACCTTTAATCAAAACAATTAAACCATTTAAAACCTCTCCCTAGACTTATTAAAATTCTAAAAAATTGATAACTTAATGATGAACAAATAGTACCAAACTGGTACTGAGAGGGGGGTGAATCAGTACAGGCAAAAACACAACCTTAAACCTGTTTGTTAACTAATACTTATGCACTGATAGACAAACAGCAACACCGGTCCTTCAACAAAGTTCAACCAGGAAAACCTAGTGTAACTGAGACAAGCAAAGACCGATTGACACTTATCTTCTCATATAATCTAACTCTTCATTCCCATTTCACCCTATTGCATGAATAGGCAATCTACCATCAAAGATGTACATATTATAGAAAGATCAACATGCATCACCACTTAATCAGAAAACAATCATAACATCACATGAAGAGAGCACCACACATGACACACATATTTTTCATGTGGAAACCCAACTGGGAAAAACCACGGTGGGGATGAATGCCCACAAGCTTTTTTTTGAACTCTTTGGAAGTCCACTCTGTTAGGAGCCTTGTTCAGTTAAAGACAGATACAATAGGTTTTGTTAGGAACCGATCTTGTTAGGGATCACCCGGTTAAGGGTTAAACCTTGTTAAGGGTACCTTGTTAGAGGATTTCAAGAACTCAATAGCTAAAGGATATCAATGCCTCAGTAGCTTTGAGTTACTCTGTTAGAGGATTTTCAACAAGCCAGTTAAGGCTACCCTGTTAGGGGATTTCACAACTATTGAAGTGGTGAAAGATCAACAGGTATATCAATGACCTGATAATAGCACTCAATGCCAATGCAGATCCGCTTAAGCTCCTCTTCACCTTTTGCACTCACACTCTGCAGATATAACTTCTCTCCTCTGGTCTGGCAAGAATCACGTATCTCTTCTCTTAGATACACACACACACCTTTTGCCAACAACCTCTAAAAGAATCACAACATCGACCTTATAGGACAACAGATAGGTCAGTAGCATAAACCCTAAACCCTAGACCTGTTAGGTTAAGGAATTCAAATGGTTCAATCCTAACCATTGATCATACTGTATTAAATGCAACAGTCTTGACCCAATCTCAAGACATTCTCCATCATTCATTTTTCATCGATTTCATGGTGGCTGATAACCCATCACACGTTATCACTGTTTATGGACTTCACACATTCTCGAGGTAGATAGGAACACTCTTCTTTATGCAAGATCCTTCATGCGCATAAGGCTTACGTGGCAACACTAGCTGTTCTTCGTTATCATGCTAACTTCATCACGTAAAGATCACTGATTGAGTCACACAGGCTTGAGGTACTCCAACCAGAAACCCTGAAGTGGAAACTACCTACCAACCGGTAGTCATACAATGCTTCCATGTGCCAGTTCCCATGACTACATGTCGGTTCACCTTGACATGCCGGTTCACCTTGAATAAATATATCGCTTTACTTTGGCATATATACCGGTTCTCACATATGCCGGTTCTCTCTTCATATCACATATTGACATCAATGACAACATACAATATCATTATGTCCTCATACCAGTTCACATAATGCCAACAATCTCCCCCTTTGATCGGTTCTCTCTTCATATCACATATTGACATCAATGACAATATACAATATCATTATGTCCTCATACCGGTTCACATAATGCCAACAATCTCCCCCTTTGGCATTGATGACAATATTCAAAGATATCTCTCTACTAACTCATCTTCTCCCCAATTTTTGCAGATATCTTCTTCGCTACACTTCTTCTCCCCCTTTGAAAACAATGCCAAAGTGGAGGCACTCACTTCCCTGTTCCATTATGCTGCCCCCCCTGAGGAGTAGCATCCTTCAACACATTAATAAAAAAAAAATGATATGCAATACCTGACTGATGTGGAACAAATACTTTTAATTTACCTCCTAAAGGGGCAGTACCCCCAATTCACCTCTTAAATACACAAATGTAGTCTTTGGGAGAGGCTTGGTGAATATGTCTGCTAACTATTCCCTACTGGAAACATGTTCCAGTGCAATCTCATTATTCTGAACCTTTTCCCTCAAGAAATGATACTTAAGCTCAAAATGCTTGGTTCTAGAATGTAAAACTGGATTCTTTGAAATATTGATAGCACTTGTGTTATCATAAAATATACTTACCGGTTTAGATACAGGGATTTTGAAGCCATCTAATACATGCTTCATCCAGATTGTCTGAGTGCAGTTCATGAAAGCTACAACATACTCCGCTTCCACTATAGACTGAGAGATACAACTCTGCTTCTTACTCATCCATGAGACCAGTCTACCACCGAGAAAGAATGCACCACCGGTTGTGCTTTTCCGATCATCCACATTACCTTCCCAATTAGCATCTGTGAATACTTTCAGGTTGAAATCATTGTTGTATGGGTACCATAATCCATAGTCAACTGTTCCCTTTAGATACCTAAGAATCCACTTAACTGCAACCAAGTGGGATTCTCTTGGACTGTTCTGGAACCTTGCAGTAATGCCAACTACATGTGCAATATCTAGTCTACTATGCACTACATAATGCAACTTAGCAATCATCGATCAGTATTCCTTCTCATCAACCAATGCGGAATCATCCTCTTTTGATAATTTGCAACAGGTCACCATCAGTGTACCAACCAGTTTGCTATCTTCCATGCCAAAGGTCTTCAACACCTCTTTGACATATTTGGACTGAGTGATAAAGATTCCATCTTTCATCTGCTGGATCTAGAGTCCAATGAAGAACTTAATCTCCCCTATGAGTGACATCTCAAACTCTTCCTTCATCTCATCAGCAAACTCATGACTCATCTTGTCATCTCCACCAAAGATAATGTCATCAACAAAAACTTCACAGATCAAGATCTGATCTCCTTCAAATTTCAAGCAGATATTGCTATCTTCACTTGTTCTCTCAAATCCAATCTTCACAAGATGGGAATGTAGACGTTCATACCATGCTCTAGGTGCCTGCTTTAGACCATATAAGGCTTTATGTAGCTTGCACACCATATCATTGTCTTCAGATAGGGAGAACCCATCTGGTTGCTCTATATACACCTCCTCTTCAAGTACATCTTTTAGGAATTCAGATTTTGCATCCATTTGATATACCTTGAATCCTTTAAAAGCTGCATATGCAAGAAGCATACGAACTCCTTCCAATTTGGCTATAGGAACAAAGGTTTCTCCATAGTCTTCTCCTTCTTCTTTAGCATATCCTTTGCACACCAATCTGGTTTTGTTCCTAATCACCGTGCCATCCTCATTCAACTTGTTTCTGAACACCCATTTGGTGCCAATGACATTTTTATGCTCCGGTCTAGGTACCAAGGACCATGTACCATTTTTCTCTATCTAGTCAAGTTCCTCTTCCATTGCCTTGATCCAGTCTTCATCGTTATGAGCCTCCTTGAATGATTTAGGCTCAAATTCAAAGATCATACATGAGCTTTCTCTGATCTTTCTTCTTGTAAGGATTCCAGCATCCTTATCTCTTATGATCTGCTTAGGATCATGATTCAACTTGACATACCGAGGAATAGTCTTGACTGGTTCTTCTTGCTTTTCCTCTTCACCCTCATCTTCATCAATATCAGCATTCACCGGTTCAGCAACACTGTTACTGCTACTTGGTTGACTGACAACCGATTCCCAGAAGGTTGCAACCAGTTCATTTACAGCTTGCTCACTGCCAGTTTCCTTTGGTTTCTCAGATGTTTCATCAACTCTCACATTGATACTTTTCATAATTCTCTGAGTCCTATTGTTGAAACACTTGAGAGCTTTACTCTTGGTGGAATATCCTAGGAATATTCCCTCATCACATTTAGCTTCGAACTTGCCCTAATGTTCACTCCTCTTGATGTAACATTTGCTACCAAATAACCTAAAGTAGCTATCCACATGTGTCTTAATGGTCCAATACTCATAAGGAATTTTGTCCTTACCATCTTGATGGGTACCCGGTTCATTGTGTAGACTGCAGTGCTTACCACTTCTCTCCAAAAGGTGTGAGCTACCTTTCCTTGAATCAACATGGTTCTATCTACTTCAACCACAGTCCGGTTATTCCTCTCTGCTAGGCCATTCTATTGTGGAGTCTGGGGGGCAGATAGTTGCCTCTTGATGCCAAATTCTTCACAATACTTGTTGAATTCATCGGAAGTGAATTCCCCTCCTTGATCAGATCTGAGGCACTTGATTCTTTTACCGCTTTTCTTCTCCACTAATGCTCTAAAAACTTTGAACTTCACAAAGGCTTCAAACTTGTCACTCAAGAATGTGACCCACATCATTCTTGAGCAGTCATCAGTGAGAATCATGAAGTACCTATCACCCTACACACTTCTAGTTTTCATAGGACCACACAAATCAATATGCACAAGATCAAGCAAGTTGTTAGCAGTGAAAGATTTACCTTTAAAGGTTGAGGAAGACATTTTTTCCAATTGACACTCTCTGCACAAGGTATTATCTGGTTTTCTTAGCACTGGCAACCCTCTAACTGCCTTGATCTTACTAGCCTTCACAATGTTATCAAAGTTTACATGGCAGAGTCTCCTATGCCATATCCAGCTATCATCAAATCTAGCCATAAGACATGTACTTATATTTGCACTCAGCTAAAATAGGTTACCTTTAGTCTGCATACCGATAGCCACAATTTTGCCATTCTTTCCTTTGATTCTGCACACTCCATTCTTGAATTCCAGGGTGAGACCACTGTCATTCAACTAGGCAAAACTCAGAAGGTTGTGTCTGAGACCATCAACCCAATACACATTGTCAGCACTACTCTTTCCATTCAGAGAGATGGACCCTTTTCCTTTAACCATACATGGTGCATCATTGCCAAAATGAACCACACCACCATCATACTCTTCCAAGGATAGAAACTTGCTCCAGTCACCAGTCATATGGTGAGAGCAACCACTGTCAATAATCCACTCATTGGAATTATCAAAGTGGGAGACAAGAGCCTTCTTGTCTGACACATCTTCCTTTATAGCAACAAACACAATGTCTTCATTCTCTTCATCTTCTGATTCCTCATCTGTGACACCTTCATCAACTGCAACAAAATAGTTTCTCCAGTTTCCTCCTTTGAATTTCTTGAATCTTTCTGGTTTATCCTTGTTGTCACTATTAGGACAGTTCATAGCAATATGTCCTATCCGGTTACAAGAAAAACATTACAAAGGGAGCTTACCTCTGTATTTATCGGTTCCATTTGGAAATTTCCTAGCAAGAAGAGCTTCAAATTCCATCAGAAACTCCTCATCATCCATTACTTTGCTCTGTCTTGGTTCACCACTAGTGCTTGCTTCTTTTCCTTTTCTGGATGGTACAACAGAAGCTCTAAAGGTTGATTCAGTCTTTTGAACACTGCCATCAAAACTATTTAGCTCATATGCTATCAACTTTGCAATGATGGAATCCAGGGATACCTTAGTCTTGTCTATTGATCTCAACTCCTGAATAGCAGCAACTCTTATTGCATAGACCGACAATAGGGATCTCAGGACTTTGCTTACCACAGTGGAATCTTCCATTTTACCACTTGCACTCTTGATATCTCTGACAACAGTTTTGATTCTAATACCATACTGTTGAATGGTTTCACCTTCAACCATTCGCATGTCTTCAAAATTTCCTCTAAGGCTTTCTTCCTTAGCTTGTTTTGCATGCTCATCACCTCCATAGATATTTTCAAGGGCATCCCATACCTCTTTGGGATTTACCTTATCTTGGACATCAATGAACTCAATATCAGATAAACTACTGATTAGGGCTTCCATGACTTGCCCATTCTCTTGTATCTCTCTCTTTTGATCATCAGTGAGAGTACTGGTGGGGGCAACATAGGGATTCTCAACATAGCTCCAATGTTGAGCACCCATGCTTCTGATGTATATCTTCATTCTGTCTTTCCATATACTAAAATTTTCTTTGTTAAACTTTGGACCTTCCCTCTTCATCATTACAATAGGATCTTTCCCTCAAGCGGTTAAGCTTATAGCATAGAGGACTTGGAGGATGCTCTGATACCAATTGATAACTTAATGATGAACAAATAGTACCAAACCGGTACTGAGAGGGGGGGTGAATCAGTACAGGCAAAAACACAACCTTAAACCTGTTTGTCAACTAACACTTATGCACTGATAGACAAACAACAGCACCGGTCCTTCAACAGAGTTCAACCGGGAAAACCCAGTGTAAATGAGACAAGCAAAGACCGATTGACACTTATCTTCTCATATAATCTAACTCTTCATTTAGATTTCACCCTAATGCATGAACAGGCAATCTACCATCAAATATGTACATATTACAGCAAGATCAACATGCATCACCACTTAATCAGAAAATAAGCATAACATCACATGAAGAGAGCACCACACATGACACACATATTTTTCACGTGGAAACCCAACTAGGAAAAACCACGGTGGGGATGAATACCCACAAGCTTCTTTTTGAACTCTTTGGAAGTCTACTCTGTTAGGAGCCTTGTCTGGTTAAAGACAGATACAATAGGTTCTGTTAGGAATCGATCCTGTTAGGGATCACTCGGTTAAGGGATGGCTACAACACTCGGAAGGGTTAAACCCTGTTAAGGGTACCTTGTTAGAGGATTTCAAGAACTCAAAAGCTAAAGGATGTCAATGACTCAGTAGCTTCAAGTTACCCTATTAGAGGATTTTCAACAAGTCAGTTAAGGCTACCCTGTTAGGGGATTTCCCAACTGTAGACACTCAAAATTGTCATGTCTAATTAAATAAATATTTTATTTATTTAATTATCTAAGCCTAATTCTTCTATTAATTAAATAAATCTTTATTTATTTAATTAATTCATTTATCCTCTTCTAGCCTTATTTCTCATTTAAATAAATACATTTATTTATTTAAATTATTCCTTTCCTAAATTAAATAAATATTTTATTTATTTAATTGTCCTACTTCTTCTATTAATTAAATAAATCTTTATTTATTTAATTAATTCATTATCTTTTTCTACACATGACACATGTCATTCATCTCTTATTTCCTACACTACCTACCTCTTTCATTATTTTGGTATTTCTTATACCTACCCTCTAATCCTAGCCGACCTCTCTTTTTACACCTCTCAATCTTAACCCTCCATTTCTTATTGTGTCTTCTATTTAAGGAGATGCTTTCTTCATTGACAAACCCTAATATCCTAATGACTAATGACTGATTTTGGAGGACTTGGCTACACTACAATTCTACTTGCAACCACATTCCGTTCTTTATTGAGCTCTTGTGCACATAAAAATCTGAGAGCAAGCATATCAAACAAGATCAATGGAGATAGGAAGAATGGAGATCAAAACCCTAGTGGACATGTGATGGTATAATCTTTGTGATTTTGAGTTATTTGCATTGTCTTAGGTTATCTTCATATGTTATGGTGGATCTTTGTTCATTGTTAGGCTAGGGTTTAGTGGTTGAATCCATTTTAGTCTTTCAAATATTGTTGTTTATTGCTATCCATTTTCACCATACACATTTTGGCACGCCCGGTGGGACTCTTGTCCCTTTGCATTTAACATTTTTGTTGCAGATTTTGCATTTTTGAAGTTGCAGATCGGACGATTTCGACGACATTTTAGGTTTTTCCGCGTCTGCGAGTGTTCGGATCGCGTTTTTGTATTTCGGAGGCGTCTGTGATATCTTGGATCGCGTCTGTGTTTCTGTCATTTCTATTTTTGCAGGTTTCCGAAAGTCGCGTCTGTGATCCCGAATCGCGTCTGTGAACCATATGATCGCGTCTGCAGAATAAAGAGGCATCTGTGTTCTGAGACCGCGTCTGTGAATAACAGAACCGCGTCTGTGTCGGACAGACGCATCTGTGTCTGGTATAACAGCGTCTGTGCATTCTGTTTTGCAAATTTTTCAAGTTTTTCAATTCGGGTTTTCGGATTTTTGTACTTAGGGTTTTAGATCTGGTTTATTTTCGGCTAACCTTTGCAGATCTAGCTAACCTTGTTTGTGCAGCTTGCTTTGGAGGCAAATACGTTTTGTTGAAGGCCCCTTTTCACAAAGTCTTTTTGGGTTTTCTTAAAATTTACCTAACTTGTGTGCTTGCAGGAAGGGGTTATCATTTGAAACAACCCAAACTACTAACAATTTTGTTGCAGGGCCTTAGCTAGGGTTTTGTAATTTTATTTGTGTGCCTTGTCTTTATAGCTTAGCAAACACTTCAATTGGTGCACTAAAATTGAACCATTGTCTTTTGTGTCTTGAGCAATAGGCTCTTTTTGTTTACTCTTTAGAGGGCCTGTCTTCCCGTGTGGTCATTAGGACTACTAGTGAGAAGAGAACGACCCAAGTGGTAGCAAAAGAAAATCCATCTTCTTCCAAGCCACTATAATCAAATGTATTCATGGTGAAAACTATGAATAACGTGTGCTGATTAGTTCATACCGACACTATGTCTCCCCATAAACCCGTTTGATCAAATTTATTTGATCATTTGTAGGGCGTAACCCCTACCGGCTGGGAGCCTTCTGTATTTACAGAGCTGAAAGTGCCGCATGTATGGCCACACGAGCGGATGCGCTTACTAGCACCATTTTGTTTTAGATGCCCAAATCCTTCTAGTTGTTGAGGCAGGAGGTCGGACCTCTGGTAGCGGCCCACACACATACGGTTCTTAGTAGAGATACAAAGTTCGCCATGGGGAGTTTTCATGGGGACTGATGCTTGGCTGACCCGAGAAGTGAGTGCCGAGGGTGGAGCCAGTGAGGTCAAGCATCTAAGTATCCGCTCTGAATAGCGTAGCCTCGGGGGTAAAACCCCATGTGGGATCAACAATTATTGTCCTGGCCAGCCATAAGAATTGTGCTTGACTTATGATAAACATTCAAACAATCAAGACAAAACAGCAAAACATTGTGTCTTTTGTGTCTTCAAGTGTATGCAAAAACTTTTTACATCAAACAACACACCTTTTGGAGTCTAAACAGTCTGCAAACATTGGGTCATCAACACTGTGTCCTCTTGTCATGAAAAACAGTCGAAAAATCAGATTTGGTCACAGCAAAACAAATTCACAGATAGGAAAGATTGCACTAAGGTTACAGAAACGCGTCTGTGTCTGTTAAAACCGCGTCTGTGTCTGATAAACGCGTCTGTGCAGTACAGAATAGCGTCTGTGTTTTTATCAGCGTCTGTGGTGAACAGAGACACGTCTGTGTCTGGAAATCGCGTCTGTGAAGTATACAGGCGCGTCTGTGTCCACAATTGCAAAAAACTGTTACAGTCCCAGCAAACATCAACGGGAAATCTCAGAATCACGTCTGCGTCAAACAGAATAGCGTCTGTGTCTTAAAACCGCGTCTGTGAAGTATACAGAGGCGTCTGTGTCAGGATTTGAAAAAGTTTAACAGTCAAGCAAACAAAGAAAATCAGTTTCGGCATACTTGAGCTTCCTAGGTCGTCTGTTCAGGTTTCATCTAGCATTCAGCCTGTTCTAAGGTCTTACACAGTCCATCATTTCTTCATACCTCATTTTACATTCATACTTGTCTAAACTTGAGTCAAAAGGTCACTTGCTTGTCCTCACTATACTTTGTCAACACACTACATACAACAACACTTTGCTAAGTGGTCCCTCATCAAGGTTTCTTACCTTTGGGTCTCATTTGGTCTTACTTAGAGTCAAGGTCAGCTTACCTCATCAAGAGAAACTATCCTCTCTTTGGAAGTCACACCTACTCTACTACTTACATACTTGGTCTTACACTTTGGACATTGCAAGTACACCTCAAGATTCACTTACACTCCATACAACTCTTAGTCTTACATACTCTTGTCATTTTCGTCTAAGTCTCTCACATATTGCTAAACACCTAGTTCATGGTTGAAACCCGTCTTCAAAAATCTAGGAGAAAAGCTAAAGAAGCTCAAGGGTCCGTAAACATGAGTTCTTATGAGTATGACAATGATGTCTTCTACAATCCTGAGCACACTACATTACCAGACATGAATGTTTATAGACACAATCCAAATATGGAAAGCGCAAATGCTATACACAACGCTACACACAATGATAATGTGGACAATTCTTCAATACTATCAGCAGACATACAAGAATCTATAATGGATCCTCAATTCAATAGATTGGTTGAAGAGATAATGAGGAGAGATCATCAATATTTCTTAAACATGATGGCACAAAGTGGAGCTAAAATACCACATGATTTTGACTTATCTCAACTTATGGAAAGTAGACCTTCACAACAAACTCAACCTAATAGTGGAGGACCAAATAATATGATGCCGGAGTCACCATCAGTTTTGCTTCAGAAACCAGCAATCCCACATACACAAGCTCAAATGCATGATACTTACACTCAAAGACCATCATGGAGGCCTTATGTTCAAACACATGCTCAAGATATGGGTCAACCAAGACAAATGGATACTCAAGGACTTCCTCAAAATTTTGACACAAGGAGACCTCATGTCAAAATTGGGGGCAACACAATGGAAAATGAAAGGCCTATTGAATATGGTTTATATACACAAAACAGATATGGGGTCCCTCAACAAGAAATTATGCCAAGTGCTCCATACATGTCGCAACAATATAGACCTCCATATGGACATGTCTACGATCAGTATCATCCATACATGCAACAAGCTCCTCCTCAAATGGGTGTTTCAAACATGGGATATGCTACAAGAAATCCATCTCCTCCCAAAAATAATTTGGAGCAACAAATTAGAGATCTACAAAAGAAAGTGGAAGACATGGGCACATCAAAACCCACATATACTATGAGAGATATATGCCCTTATCCATTTGATAAGAGCATTCCAATGCCTCCGTTTCCTCCGCACTTTGCAACACCAAAATTCGACAAATATAGAGGGAGAGGAGACCCCAAGGCACACATAAGACAATTCTTCACAGCTTGCATTGAGGTAGCAGCAGAAGAAACATACTTAATGAGGTTGTTCCCACAGAGCTTAGGAGATCAAGCGATGGAATGGTTTTCTCAATTACCTCCTGGTATTAAGTCATGGGGCGACTTGGCAGAGGCATTCATCCAACATTTCTCTTACAACATTGAAACAGATGTCTTAGTTACTACCTTGTGCAATACGAAACAAAAAGAAGGAGAATCTTTTGCGTCATTTTTACAAAGATGGAGAAACTTAGCTAGCAGATGCTCTTGTGAAATCCCGCAGAAACAAATGGTGGAAATGTTCACACAAAACGTTAACAAGGCTATTGGTTATGATCTCAGAAAAGCTTGTTTGTCTACATTCAAGGATGTCATTGAAAAGGGCCTAGCAACAGAAAAGGTCTTAATTGAACAAGGAGTTATCAAGCTATTTAAAGAAAACAAAGAGGACTTTAAGGGAAAGGACAAACCAAAGTTTTGGAACAAGAACAAGAACACAGTTAATGATGGTGTTGTTGATGCCAACACAGTGAGACCAAAGTTCGTCTTTTCTGGATCAAGTTCTACCAACAATCAAGTGAACAATCAAACGGCTGCTAAACCACGAAGGAAGTACACTCCATTGGGAGAACCACTTGAATCAGTATTCAAAAAGCTTGTAGCAAGCAAGGTGATCACGGTCCCAGACTTTCCTCCATATGAACCAAAGGTAAAACCGAATTGGTGGAATGATGATGAATATTGCAAATTTCATAAGAGCAAGGGTCACAAGACAAGTAGTTGCCATCGATTGAAAAACATTGTACAAGATCTCATTGACAGAGGAGATATTGAGATTGAGGGACATTCATCTAACCAAGAGCATGAGGTGTTTAAGGAACCATTCCCAAAACATGACAAGGGAAAAGGTAAAGTCACAGATGATCAAGCCAATTACACCAGAACATCTTACAATTATGATTCCACTATTAATCACATCTCAATGGACAATCATATTTCTACCATTACTATCAAAAATAAAAATCCTGAGAATCCTCCTCAGCGACCTAAAATTGTCCTAAAAGGTGTGGGATCTTCATCCACATCTACCTCTGAATGTCATGTTACAACCCATCGAGGTAAGATCACATTGCCAGGTACCTCTACTAAGAATACCAATCTTCCGTCAACTAAGCCTGAGTACGATCTTGTAGAGAAATTAGGGAAAACACCCGCACTTATCTCTATTCTTGAGCTCTTACGCATATCTCCTGCACATAAAGCTATCCTTGATAAAACCTTGAGAGATACTGCTGTCCCTACTAATCTGAACGTGGACCAATTTCAAGCCATGGTGGGATACCTATCCGTTCCACACTCCCTCACATTCACAGAAGCCGATGACGCCTCCATAAGTCAGCCTCATAATGCACCTCTACATATTGAAGCCTTCATACATAAACACCGAATAAAACGAGTCCTGATAGATGGAGGAGCAGGTCTTAATATTTGTACATTGAGCACCATCAGACAATTGGGATATTCTGACAAAGCTGTGAATGCTACAAACCAAATCACTATTAAGGCTTATGATGATGAAGAGCATTCGTCCAAGGGCACGGTCATCTTACCACTCAGAATAGGGCCAGTCACAAAGGACGTGATTTGTCAAGTCCTGGATCTAGACCTCACGTATAACATATTGCTAGGACGTCCGTGGATTCATGAAATGAGAGCAGTCCCATCAACGTACCATCAGTGCATAAAATTTCCTCATAATGGAGTCGAGGTAACGGTCAATGGTGATCCAAATCCATTCATATATTGCAATAACTTGAGATCACATACTGAGATTATCATTCCCAGCAATCGTGAGGCTACTCCTTCTTCAGCATATATTGATCCTGAGTCATTAAAGCCCTCAACATCTAAACAAGGTGAACTTAGAGCCAAGTTTCAAGACAAAGGCATGGGAGAATACACTCTGAATCAAACAATGTTCTTACGACAAGTCATGAACTCCCCCAAGGAATATGGGAGGCCACATCCTAATAAGCAAATCTCCATCATGCTACTCAAATGGGATCCTACCGTCTTTCAAAAATGGGGCGAACTAGAGGAAGAAAATTTATATAAAATGCTATATAAGGACGCTGAAGATGATATACATGATCAAATTATAATACCCTGTGAAAACTATGGTAAAGGTTTCAAAATTCTGCAGAGATTCGGGTATGATGGAAAAAGCCCTCTCGGACTACGCAAAGAAGGTGTCATGGAGCCTCTACAACCTGAGCTAACTACAAGAAGGGAACGCTCTAAGGGGCTTGATTTTCTAAATCCCAAGATTCAAAACAAGAGAACAAAACAGATATGGCGAGTCAAAGTGGCTGAAGTTCAACAAGAGGATAATTATTCCACAGACTCCAATGAGTGGGAATGGGGTTCAGACAAATCCTCCAGCGACTATGAACTCAATGAGACATTTAGAGAGCCAGATGAACCTACAGAGGAGGAGGAGTTTTACAAGAAATTCAGAGTTGGTCAAGAACCGACCCATAAGGATCCCGCACAAGCTTCGTTTCAAGGCCCTAGGTCAGGATCACATAGGATGAGGACACCTGTCCCTGAGGGTGCTACTAGTGATGATAATTTGGACTCACTCACGATCGACACTGATGAGGAGAGTGCCATTGACGACCTCGATGACTACCTTGACATACCTGAATATAACCACATCTTCACTATTAGCCTTGCGGACTCTAAAAACACTAAAGATCTTCCCCTCGTTCACCCCCAACTCATTGACTGGGATCAGGATGGACCACCACAGTTTGATACATTTCAAAATGATGAAGCTATTGTTGATTATCTTGGCATTCACGAAGATCTTCCTCTTGGAGACCATAAAGCAGGGTACGCCATAGAGCTAAATAACATGGCATACTTTGGTGAGGGTGTCGGGCCTTCTAGTCGCAAAAATGTGAAAATAAAAACAAAACAAGAGTCTTATGGCGAAAACCACACTGTGGCGCTCTCTGACTCTAAAAAAGTAAAAAGAAAGGACGTATCTGAGGGTGAAAACCTCTCTGAGGCGCCCGAAGATGGAAGGCTTGACATTCTCCCAGCATCATACGAGGAAAAATCATCCATGTTGGTAGAGGAGACTATAAAGACAAACATTGGTACAGCAGAGGTTCCACACAACATATTTTTGGCTCAATCATTGACAGAGGTCGAGAAAGCAAGGTTCATAAGCTTCTTTAAGGAACGACAAGTCAACTTCGCATGGTCTTATGCTGATATGCCTGGACTAGACCCCGACTTAGTAATGCATCATTTAACAGTCAAACCGGGGGCAAAACCAGTAAAACAGAAATTGAGGAAAATGCATCCACAGGTGGCATTGCTAGTCAAGGCAGAGCTGGAGAAATTACTAGATGTCAGATTCATACGCCCAATTGATTATCCTGAATGGATTTCCAACTTAGTACCTATTAGCAAACCAGATCGCAGCATCCGAATATGTACAGACTTCAGGGATATCAACAAGGCTTGTCCGAAAGACGATTTCCCATTACCAAACATTGATTTAATTGTTGATCTCACAGCAGGCCATGAGATGTTATCTTTAATGGACGGATTTTCTGGATATAATCAGATCAAGATTGCACCTGAAGATCAACATAAAACATCATTCACTTGTCCATGGGGAACCTTCTGCTGGAATGTCATGCCCTTTGGGCTGAAAAATGCAGGTGCCACGTATCAACGGGCCATGACTACTATCTTCCATGATCTCATGCATGTAACGGTGGAAGATTATGTCGACGACCTTTTGGTTAAATCAATAGACAGAAATACACACTTGGACATACTTTCAGTTGCTTTTGATAGGCTGGAAAAATACAAGGTAAGATTAAACCCAAAGAAATGTGTCTTTGGAGTAACCTCCGGGAAGCTCCTAGGATTCATTGTGTCTAAAAGAGGAATAGAAGCGGATCCAGCAAAAGTCAAGGCTATCTTGGACATGCCGCCACCCAAGAATATCAGTCAACTTCGGTCTTTACAAGGGAGACTCCAGTCCATACGAAGATTCATAGCACAACTTGCAGATAAGTGCAATCCTTTCCAGCACCTGCTACACAAAAACATTAAGTTCAAATGGGATGAGAACTGTCAATAGGCTTTTCAGGCACTCAAAGACTATCTTTTGAACCCGCTAGTTTTGATGCCACCAATTCCAGATCAACCATTGCTACTTTACATATCAGCTACTCCAACAGCATTGGGGGCACTTCTAGCACAGCAAATACCTGACGGCAAGGAAAAAGCAGTCTACTATATCAGTCGCACATTGGTGGGATATGAGCTAAACTACACACCAATTGAGCATGCATGTCTCGCTGTGGTCTTCGCTTCACAAAAATTACGACATTACATGCTTACTCACAAGACCAAGTTGATTGCCAGAATTGATCCACTAAAATATCTGCTCAACAAAGCTACACTTACTGGGCGACTGGCCAAGTGGGTAATGATTTTGAGTGAATTCGACATTGAATACGTGGACAGAAAAGCCATAAAAGGACAAGCCATCGCAGATCAACTGGCAGATGCTCCCATGATAGATGATGTTCCTCTACAGTCAGAATTTCCAGATGAGTCCATTCTAACACTATCACCTGCAAAGCCATGGCAACTATACTTTGATGGCTCATACACACAGCATGGGGCAGGAGCGGGTATACTCTTTATAACTCCCCAAGGCGATTCTATACCAAAGTCATACCACTTATCATTTCCTTGCACCAACAATATAGCGGAATACGAGGCATTAACAACTAGGTTAAGAATTGCAGTTCAGTGGAAGATCCAAGAACTTCGTGTTTTTGGCGATTCTCAACTTGTCATTCGTCAAGCAACTGATGATTATCAAACAAAAGATGAAAAGCTAATGCCTTACAAACAACTGGTAGATGATCTGAAACAGCACTTTGCAAAGATAGAGTTTGAGCAGATACCAAGAGAACAGAATCGTGCTGTTGATGCCATGGCTACAATTGCTTCGCTCATTGACCTACCGCAAAATGAGACCTGCTATGAGTTCCTGGTTGACAACCTGCTGATTCCATCATATGAGATCACTCCTACGGAAATGATATGTGTTGTTGGTCCTGAATCCCAGTTATATGGTTCCATATTCACATACCTTCGCGACAATATCTTACCTCCCGATCTATCGAACAACCAATGCTGCACTTTCATCCGCCAATCCTCCCGATACGTTATCCTAGCTGATATCCTATACCGACGAGGTCTAGATGGCACCCTCCTTAGATGTTTAGAGAGTGACGAAGCTCAGATTGCGTTACGAGAAGTGCACGAAGGGATATGTGGTCCGCATACTAGTGGTCCTACCTTGGCCAAGAAACTTATCAGGACTGGATATTACTGGCCTACTATGGAAAAAGATGCATATCAGTTTGTCAAGAAGTGTAAGCAGTGTCAAATTCATGGAGACCTCATACACGCACCAGCACAAGAACTACAGCCACTTGCATCTCCTTGGCCCTTTTGTCAGTGGGGACTTGATCTCATAGGCAAGATTCACCCTCCTTCTTCCAACGGACATAAATTCATTATCACAGCCACAGAGTATTTCACAAAGTGGATTGAAGCCGTGCCTCTCACACAAGTTACTGGGAAACAAATCGCTACTTTCATCCTGAACTACATCATTTGCCGATACGGGATTCCTACTTCCATTATCACCGATAACGGGCGTCCTTTCAAGAACCAGGATGTTCGTGAACTCTGTGAGCGCTTCCATATCTCTCATCGTTTCTCCACACCATATTACCCCCAAGGTAATGGCCAAGCTGAGGCGTCTAACAAAACAATTCTCAAAATACTTAAAAAGACAGTCGACGACGCTGGCCGTAACTGGCATGTCCAACTCAATCCCGCACTTTGGGCCTATCATACCAGTGTCCGCACACCTACAGGAGCTACACCCTACTCACTTGTCTACGGTGCTGAAGCCATCTTGCCTATTGAGGTCGAGTTACCTTCTTTATGGGTCTCCTTGAGAAACATAATCAACGATGAAGACTACAGGGTCTCTCGCTTACAAGAACTAGAACTGCTGGAGGAACGACGACACACTGCTTTTAATCATCTCAAGGCTTACCAACAACGAATGAGTCGTAGTTACAATCACAAGGTCAAGCCTCGCACATTTGAGGTAGGTGATTTAGTCCTCAGAGAGAACCCCAAGAATCAGCAAGATAGAGAAAAGAAGGGCAAATTTGAACCCAACTGGCTTGGTCCTTACATCATCATAGCAGTATATGGATCTGGGGCATATCAGCTCTCTACTACAGAAGGTGAATCCTTGGAGGATCCTATCAACAGCATGCACCTTCGCAGGTTCTACACCTAAGCTCTTTTTGAGTATCCTAATTTCAAAAATACAAAAAAAATCAAAAAAATTCAAAAATACAAAAAAATTATAAAAACAAAAAAATCGTTACTTGGTGAAAACCTGGCAAACAGGCGCCTTGTGACAACAAAAAAATTGAAAAATCCAAAAAAGTAAAGAGAAATAATTTCGTCCAACGGTGAAAACCACTTCGGTGGCGCCCTGGGAAAGTACCATGGTGAAAACTGGGTCACCAGCGCCATGCATAGGGACTTTGCTCCTCCCTCCTTCAGGATTCACTTTCATCCTTTCACTTTGCACACACTCACAACTTATTCGCTCACAATAAACCTACCCATTCCCATCATGGCTTGTTATTGATCTACCCAAGATTGGTTAGCCATCCATAACCCTCCCTTTTCACTCCCTTTTCCATCCATAATAAATCAGATCCTATATGTGACTACGGCCAATTCCTACGTCTAGTAATGGGTGTGGAACTGAGAACATCACATGTTTCGAGGAGTACAGTTTCTTTCAGCTTTCTTCAGTCTATCCGCGCACAATCCGCAATAAAGCAACATTTGCATCGCAAATCCGCAATAAAGTTTCGTCTTCTCCACAATAAAGTATCAGTTTCATGGATTCAGTCAGTTTCAGATGAGACACGGCAGCAACAATGGGCTTCAACAAAATCAAATCTTTTAACAAACTCAGACAACATATGGTTCAGTGCTATCTATCCTTTTTGTGAAAGTGAACATTGTGACCACAATCAAAATTTGACTTATACAGGTGACAAGAGACACTAAACTTGAGGACTACAGTGGATGTTGGTGTCGAGTCTTGGTTTTCTTTTGATTTCATCTTTTTCGGTGACATGTCTTTTAGCTTTTCCAGGATGTCTTTGATTAGAGATTCTATCTCTAGGATGTCTTTAACTAGAAAGGCGAGGATGGGGTATCGTCACCTATTTGCATTTGCTGTCTGTGAATTGTCTTTTAGTAATGCTATGACTTGTCCAAGGATATGAGGACACTGTGAGTCTAGTATGAACTGGGGCATTCCTTGTTTGTGACTGTCTTATCTCCATGCAAACAGGTACAATGACTTTCTGGGTCGAACATATGCCTCGATTGTCATAACCTATTCTGCCATAATAAAGCTCAATGATGATAAAGCACAAGAAGCTCTTTCACGTTCATATCTTCTGTCTTCCATCCCCCTTTCTTGATTGACTTCCATTGTCCTTCTTGAGTCCGCGTAGCCCGCTATCACATGACTGAGTATAATGACACACCAAAAACATTTGCATTTCATATAGTTACACCTGCATCACCACATATAAGCATTTCATACATACATATAGATATCACAATTGCATCACATCCTGCATACAACACATGTTAGCACATCTCACATTTTCATTATGTAAATAATCATTTGCATTATCATATTCATTTGCATTACATACATTCACATTTGCATCATGCATCACATATACAACATAAAAGAACAAAAATATATTGCATTGCATCATATAAGCATCCATATCATAAAACATGCATCACATAAGAACATCTCATCACATAAGGTACACATGCATATAGCTGCCGCAAAAATGGATCATCTCTCATATATAATCAAAAGTGTCATGATACAATGATGTCAAAAGAATCATATGGCTACAAAAGAATCACCCGCAGGTGTCTACAATACAACAATGGTACATATACTGATACAATGGGAGCCCACTATAGCTATGAGGAACTCCCTCCCTCGAAGCCGCCTGGCCTCGATGGAGTTTGAGCCCTAGAAGGACCCACCCCAAGATCAACTCTCCTGGCCCCTGTGTCCCCTGCAGCCACCCCTCATGTCGTCCTATCCAGACAGAGGAACCCACTGATAACTCCTGTCAACACTATTGGTAGTGCTAATTCTGTCCATGTCATGGTATCCCATGCCACATATCCCACCCTCATCCCTAGTCCTGGATCCTAGAACACTCGTCTAAGGGCATCCCTATCTCCGTCTCAATCATATGGGATCAGCTCTCCATCAATTGGTATATGCAATATCCTGTAAACATCCTTGAGGGTCACTGTCATCTCACCCATCGGCAAATGCAAACTACAAGTCTCTGAGTGCCATCTCTCAGCCAGTGCAGTCAACAATCCCATGTTCACCCAAAACTCAGGCACATACAAAATGTATCTCAATCCCATAACCTCAATCGCAGCTCTGTCCTCGAGCGACAACTCAGGTTGCAACCTCTGCGTCGACGAGAATCTCTCCCGTGACTCTAGCATCGGCAAATACTCCTGCAGTCACACAATCAATCATGTCAGTTATAGTGACACTCACTGTTCATCACAAAGTGTTGCTATTTATCCTAGTGGTACTCACTGTTCATCACAAAGTACTACGTGTGTGACACTCCCTGTTCATCACAAAGTGTTACTCACATTCGCACTCCCTGTTCATCACAAAGTGCTATCTATCCTGGTGCTCCCTGTTCATCACAAAGTGCCTTGATCTATCCTAATCTTCCTAGAGGACCTGCTTGAGTGTATCCTCTCAGCAGCTTATCCAATCGACAGCATATGTTCATCACAGAACTGCCGATTTGACCTGGAAGACATAAATGCACATTTATTACATTACCTAGTATGCATTAATGACAACAATAAATGCATCAAAGTACGAGGAGGTTTTGTGATACTCACCGGCTCTCCTGCCTCCGTTGGCCTCTAGCATCGGCGAACACGGTCGAATCTGTGAACAAAAGCCATCGCTGCTGACTGTTGCTGCTTTATTTTCGCTTTGCACTAAGCTCTTGTGACGGTGTAGATGACAATGAGGATGTATTTTCCCCCGTGGTCTATCTTATAGACTGCCCTAGCTCTCATTTCCCGAGTCAGTCTTCCTTATCCCGTGACTTTGTCACTTTATCCGGTCAGTCCATTCTATCCCGTCTTTCTTATCGAGCGATTGTCTGCAATCTTTTCAGACATTTTTCATCCAATCTCTCGAGGGGGCATATCATTCCCATCCTGGGGCAACTCTATATCAGTTCATCTTATCTTCTTTGAAACAACGCGACAAGCCGCATTGTCTCAAAGAGGGGCAAAATGTAGACACTCAAAATTGTCATGTCTAATTAAATAAATATTTTATTTATTTAATTATCTAAGCCTAATTCTTCTATTAATTAAATAAATCTTTATTTATTTAATTAATTCATTTATCCTCTTTTATTTCTCATTTAAATAAATACATTTATTTATTTAAATTATTCCTTTCCTAAATTAAATAAATATTTTATTTATTTAATTGTCCTACTTCTTCTATTAATTAAATAAATCTTTATTTATTTAATTAATTCATTATCTTTTTCTACACATGACACATGTCATTCATCTCTTATTTCCTACACTACCTACCTCTTTCATTATTTTGGTATTTCTTATACCTACCCTCTAATCCTAGCCGACCTCTCTTTTTACACCTCTCAATCTTAACCCTCCATTTCTTATTGTGTCTTCTATTTAAGGAGATGCTTTCTTCATTGACAAACCCTAATATCCTAATGACTAATGACTGATTTTGGAGGACTTGGCTACACTACAATTCTACTTGCAACCACATTCCGTTCTTTATTGAGCTCTTGTGCACATAAAAATCTGAGAGCAAGCATATCAAACAAGATCAATGGAGATAGGAAGAATGGAGATCAAAACCCTAGTGTACATGTGATGGTATAATCTTTGTGATTTTGAGTTATTTGCATTGTCTTAGGTTATCTTCATATGTTATGGTGGATCTTTGTTCATTGTTAGGCTAGGGTTTAGTGGTTGAATCCATTTTAGTCTTTCAAATATTGTTGTTTATTGCTATCCATTTTCACCATACACAACAACTATTGAAGTGGTTAAAGATCAACAGGTATATCAATGACCTAATAATAGCACTCAATGCCAATGCAGATCCGCTTAAGCTCCTCTTCACCTTCTGCACTTACACTCTGCAGATATAACTTCTCTCCTCTGGTCTGGCAAGAATCACATATCTCTTCTCTTAGATACACACACACACACACCTTTTGCCAACAACCTCTGAAAGAATCACAACATTGACCTTATAGGACAATAGACAGGTCGGTAGCATAAACCCTAAACCCTAGACCTGTTAGGTTAACGAATTCAAATGGTTCAATCCTGACTGTTGATCATACTGTATTAAATGCAACAGTCTTGATCCAATCTCAAGGCATTCTCCATCGTTCATTTTTCACCGATTTCATGGCGGCTGATAACCCATCACACGTTATTACCGTTTACGGACTTCACACATTCCCGAGGTAGATAGGAACACTCTTCTTTATGCAAGATCCTTCACACACACAAGGCTTACGTGGCAACACTATCTGTTCTTTGTTATCATGCTAACTTCATCACGTAAAGATCACTGATTGAGTCACACAGGCTTGAGGTACTCCAATCGAAAATCCTGAAGTGGAAACTACCTACCAACTGGTAGTCATACAATGCTTCCATGTGTCGATTCCCATGACTACATGCCAGTTCACATTGACATGCCAGTTCACCTTGAATAAATATACCGCTTTACTTTGGCATATATACTGGTTCACATAATGCCAACAATCTCCCTTTTTGGCTTCAATGACAACATACTGACATCAATGACATCAGTGACAACATACAATATCATTATGTCCTCATACCGGTTCATATAATGCCAACAAAAATAATTTTAAGAAATTATGTAGACCTTACTTTGCCCCTCTCTCTTTCTAAAGGTCGCATTCAAAACATTAACGCTATCTATCATGATATTAAAGACTACTGTATTTTGTATTTTTATTTTGTTTCCTTTGCCCATCAATATGGAAGTATTAAAAGTTTATGTGTATGTCAGAAATTTGTTGAAGTTCTTAACCTTGTTCTAGGCACGAAGTGAAACAGAAATTGCATGAATAATGTGTCAACATTTGGAGTGGTTTGTAAACCATTCAAAGTTACACAAAACAAGAACAATAAAAGGTGAAGATGTATTTTGACAACTCAAATGGTTTGCAAACCATTACAAATGCCAAACGAAGTAGTTATTTTGTCAAAGGCACCAATGAATGAAGGGATTCTCAAAGATTTTAAGTGTTTGTTGGCACTTCTAATGGTTTGCAAACCATGTAGAGTGGCAATGGACAAAATCTATAATATTTTGTGTGTTTGACGGTTTTGAAAACTTACCATTCTCCTAGAAGTAGTATTGATGGTTTTACTTTACCATGCATGGCAGATATATTGAAAGGTTTGCAACTTCATCAAATTGCCAATAAGTTAAATAAATAAAGAGCCTTCAATGGTTAGGCCCATGGGGAATTTATTCAATGTCATTTATTTCACCATAATTTCTAAATCCTTTGAATCATCAATATTCTAAGGATCACTCATCGTTGTTGACTAAGATTAGAGTTTCCTTGCAAATGCCAAGGGTAAAATATGTTAATGTTATTCTTAAAAGATGAACATCAAATGTAATGGCATGACTTCCTTTCACCCGCCCCATCTATTTGTCATTATTGTAATCTCCCAACTATGGTTTATTATGGATCTTTTAGCATTATATGTTTATTTTAGAAGGAAAAGATCCACGCCATTGATTTTAAAATTCCTATAGGGTTCTCTTTTAAGGTTCACCTCATATGTTTAAAGGTGGTTTTAGGGATTCATTTCATAGGATTGGAAGATATGGAGGAAAGTTAGACCCTTTTATTTAAGGGTAAGAAAATTTTTAGTTTAGTTTTAATTCGATAAATTCAAGATAGGGCTTGAATCCTTACATAATAGTCAATAAGTCGTAGAAAGGGGTTTCAAAAGCAACACGATGACTAAAAATAAAAAAATATAAACATTTTTTCGAGGACAAGAAGGTTTTGATCAGAGCAATGAAATTAGGTCACCTTGAATAGAACTTGTGAGGTCTCCATAAGACCTTGAAAACTAAAACCATAGCCACCTTAGGCTAGAAAGAAACACTGCCAAAGAAAGAGAATCCAGAACACCAGATTTTGAATGGGCCCTTGAACCTTCTATTTTTTAAAACACTTTGCATTGTAGGAAGTGCAACCAAAGCATGAACCAAAACAATCACCAACAAATTTGAAAGACACCCTTAAACATTTTACATGTAGGTCCATTGTGAATAACAATGTTCATGATGACTTTTTCAAGGACAAGAAGCTTTTGACAGAAGCAATAAACCAATGAGAGACAATTACATCACCTCAAATAGAACTTGCAATTTTTCCTTCTTTTTTTGTAATAATTGTGACATTGGAAAGGTTTCTTGGAGCTCTTCACATCTATCTAGGCACTTTTTCCAAAAAAATTCCTAGTTGTATTTTATTTTATTTTTTATTTTTACACATTATGGATGATCACTTGGTTGTTTTAGATCTTGAAAATTTTCTATTTTCATTGGATGACTTCATTTGGGATGTTCTACATGTATTTCCAACATTATGCCATATTTTGGCATTTTTAGTATCTTCTCCATGTACTTCTTTATTTGTAGATACACTAAGATAAAGTGCCACTTTTGTGTATGATGACCAAAAAAAAAAGACAAACACTTTTTAGAGGACAAGAAACTTTTGAGCGAATCAGCAAATTGGTGAGAGACAATAATGCCACCCCTTTCAAAGCACTTCAAGTTCATCATATTGAAGTTGTCATCAAGCAAAGGATGAATTTATGAAGTTTCTAAAATCTTTTGAATACCGATCATAGTCGAAGAGAAATATTGCACATAAATTACTAAGATAATTTGAATCTATATCTTGAATAAATTATTTCAAGTCATTGCATGAGATCTTTTTTGGACAAATGTTAATATAACCTTTTTTAAGGTTGTTTTACTTTTTAAAAAATCTTTAAAGCTTTGTTTATATCAACTTTAATTTTAAAGTTTTCTATTTCTTGCTTTTTCAATTGGATTTAGATACTTTAAAGACATTAATATTGAGGATTAGCTAAGTGTTTTAAATATAAAATTTCTTAATGATAACTTATGTAAATTGTCATTCAAATATTCAATTTAAGCTTTGTGCATGTATTAAAGTGTTTAGTTTTTATTGATTCAATTAAAAGTGAATAATAGTGTTAGGATTTGTATTTTCATATGTATAAACTTTTTTGAGTTTAGGCAATCGAAAAGTTCTTTCTTGTCTATGTTTGATTGCTATATTATTTTATTACAATTCTTAAATATAAAATCTAATTTGTGAAAGAATAATTATTTTCTTTCCTCGTGCACTTATACTTGAGACAAAAAATATAGTGCAATAATTCATTTAGTTTTGTTCGCTTTGCAAAAACCCTTGAATATATTGAGCATCATATTAGTAATTGTAGATTTTGTCAATAGATAAGTGTCTAGGATTAGTTTAGCTTTAGGGGAGGCTCTCCTCATAGTTTGAAGAAAGGTTGTACCTCACATATTGTTCAAATTTGAGTGACTTACAAAAGAAAAAAAATCTAATAAACTACAACCACCAAGCTCACAAATCAATAAAACATGGATTAGGTCAATTCGCAACAATTATTAGGATGGAGACTCTCAAATAACCCATTTTGTCTTATCAAAAACAACTAGTGAAGTGGTCAATAAGGTGTAAATTGGAATTTAAAATTTGAAGATTTCACAGATAAGATCCGCAACTGAAAAAATAATTTAGGTCAAGTTTGCACTCATGGATCTAATTCAAATTCAAATATCGCATGTATAAATCTTAAAGTTACTAATAACAAAGATTTAGATATGTGATTTCATAAACCTAACCTATGCAAGAATGTACATTTGAGAATTAAATATTATATTTAGGATACTTTAATCAAAAGACGTCTATAACATAAAAGAAAAAAATATAGATATGCAATTTTTACCATTACAACTATTAATAAATTACATGTCAATTCAAATTACAATAGCTATATAAAATAATATATATTATATAGTTAGCTAAAATAATATATATTATATAGTTTAGATGCTCTGATGAAACATAAAATTGTAAAGGGTTTGCCTCTTGGTAATAATATTCGTTCAAGATCTTTAACGCACTACCGTAGATTATCAACTGACAAAAAGTAGCGTCTGCCAAAAGTTGAAAGGGACAATTAAAGTTTTTGACGGAGTTATGATTTGACCATTAAAGGGATTTTCACTTATCTTGAGGTTGTTTGTTAATCAAAATCTGTTTTCAATGACATTTTTTTTCATGGTCATTGATTTAATATTAAAGAAAAAATAAAGTTTTTTAATATTATTATGAATTGATTGTTGAGTGGACTTCAATTTATTTTGGGGATTGTAGTTCATATAATCTATTTTTTTAATTTGTTTTGGTCTTTATTGGGGAATTTATATGTTTTTTTTGGTCATTTATTTCATATAAAGAGATAATTAAAAAAATTAACATTGTTATGAATTGATTACTAAGACCATCATCCACACAATCTGTTTTTTTAATTTATTGTGGTCCTAAGGGTTCAGGAACTTCCTCTTTTCAAGACCATTTACCTCATATAAAGAAATAATTAAAGTTTTTTATACAATTATGAATTGACCACTGAATGGAATTTTACTCTGAAGGTTGTTGTGGTCCTTGGTCAGGGACTTCCTCATTTCATGATCATTCACCTCGTATAAAGAGATCATTAAAAAAAATATAAAGCTATTATGAACTGATCACTAAATGGACTTTTACTTATTTTGAGCGTTATGAGAATCTGATTTTTGGTTTCTTATGATCCTTGTTCAAACACTTTCTCTTTTCCTTTCTTTTTGTTTTGAATATTTCTGACATCATTTTCAACAAAATATTTTTAAGTTGCATATGACTCAAACTTTCATGTGTAAGAGGCTTTAGCACTAAAAAAATATATAAAGAAGATCAAATTTATTAATGAGTAAGCTTTTTAAAATTGATTATTTTTATTGCTTGATATTTTAAATGAGTATTTTAAAAATGTCTAAATTATTTGATAATGAACGAAATAATAAGATTAAATAAATAAATCAAATTAAAATGTTAATAATAAAATTCAAAGATTTTGCTTTATTGTTGTCATAGGTAGAAAGTGTCTTTGATTTTAATGACGAAAATAAAAAAATATACATGATTAGTATCATAAGAAGTGAAAATCATTTTTTTTATCATTAATCAAAGAGGGAATAATATTATAAGAAGGAAACTATGGCTATAGCTTTGTTATATATTTAAGACATTGCAAAGAAATAAAAAAAAGATTAGCTTAATTCATATATTGTTCACGATTTTTAAAAATCGTTTGCAATAAAGAAGAAACTATTGCACCTTCCATCTTTTGTTATACAAAGTTACTTTTTATATCATCAACTTCTTAAATTATATTGTAATGTTGTTTACATTTCAAATCTCCACATCAAATATGCAATTATGGGCTTGTCTTATATGTGCTCTTTATATATTGTACTTGTACTAATGCAATAAAGATGTTGTCTACTATATTTTATAATAGCAATGTAGGCAAAGACTATGGTAAGCAACATCTTTAATGCACAAGTAAGATATTGTATACATAATTGACTATATACAATTTCTTGCATCAAATATATTATATAAGATGGTGGACATGCATCCCAAACCCTATGAAATATAGTCCAAGATTTATGAAATTAAATTTTAAGGATCTTAAATGGACCAAAGAAAGCACAAAGGAGACTGGCATACGACATTCATATACCTTTCGGATATGAATAGATTCAAAAGTGGCAAATGGACAAACATTGAAATTCATAAAATAAGTCTTTGATGATGGCATGTGAATAGAATAGCAAAGCATTTGAAATTTTGAATGTTGTTATCAATATTTTTGCAAATACACACACACACACACACACACACACACACACACACACACACACACACACACACACACACACACACACATACACATACACATATAGTTTATGGGAGAATAACACAATCATAGCAAATGATGACCATTTGCCAATGTACAATGTGTGTGGCATTTAATGTATTAAATTGATTAGAATTTAGGTTAAAACTAAGTTTATAACCCTTTTTTTATATTTTATTTACAAACTACTTGTAATTGAATCACTATAAATCATGGATCCACCAACATAGTAACATCATGATTATCAAATAATACATAAATAATCATTAATTGATGTTTCTCCTCAATTCATTGATTGGCATAAATGTTGCAATAGGATGTCAAATTCATTGGCCAATAAGAAACACAATAATTAATCCTTTTTATTAAAAAATTTAGATGTTTTTTTATGAAATAAATATTAACCTTAAGTAGGAAATTTATAGCATATAATTGTGTAACATCTACAAACTAGTTAAAAAGCTTTATAATTATGATTACTATAGTTTTTTCATTGGTCAGTACTCATAAAGAAATCATAGCTAGATTAGACCCAATCATAAAGCTAAGTTCAAATTCTCAGTAAACATGTGGTATCAAATTGACAAACAAGGATGACATGGTACTTATTTTTGGATGTGACAAGATGACATTTGACTATAACTTGTGATTTGTGATCCAATACTAGTTGTAGTGAAGCTCTCACAAACTAATAGATAATTGAGATTCTATTTTAATTTAATTACACACCTACACAACTAATCCTCGCATCTACAAATTTAACCTATGATATGTACTTTTAAGATTTTGTTGTTGCCTTAATGCCAACACTTCTAGTTTAGAGAAGTGTGTTTGCCTCTACTTTCATAAAATTATGATGCTTATAAGCACCACTAGATATTGTTACATGCTAGGAGTAGAAGGTAACTTGCTTCCCACCTATTTCTTTCATCTATGATTTGAATAAATTGAAAGAAATTCCAAGTAGAAATGCAAATGCCTATATTATCATTATGATCACATATTTTGATGCAATTCTCTCAAATAATCAATTTCATAAATGATAATGCTATATGATGCTATGGATTGATTGTGGGCATGTCCAACAACATCTAACTAGAAGTAAGTCAAATCGAACCCATATTTAAATTTGAATGTAAATTTAGGGGCCAAAAGTGTAGTTACCATTTTGAAATAGATTCAAAACTAAACTTGTGGGTTTAACCTTGCATAAGAAATGGGAGATATGAAGATTAGATCTAGGATGTATGGAGTTATGTTTAGTCAAGGCTCAAATTAGTTACCAAATTTTGTATTTATATTTGAGATAAAAATAAATAAATATTTAAGTGAGTCCAAATAAATAAAGAAAGGTGTTAATTATACAGTTTTTCCTAACATCCCATCTTTCCTCTTTGACTTGTATATGAACTAATGGGAAAAATTCATATCTGTAGCATCCTAAATTATACTCCCTTACAATTTTGTCCTCATTTGGGCCCTCACCTTGGTGTTCATCCCCTGAGTCTTGATTGGAGCCCTGATTCTACTAACACCATATACCAAACTCAATAATTTCAACAACTACACTTTCTCCCCCAAAATTATGACTCCCTAATTGGTTAGGGTCATAGCACCCTCACTCTGGTCCTCCCAATCAAGGCCCATTTTGTGGCCTTGTAACAAACTTGAAATTGGTGGGAACCTAGATCCTGTGTTGGCTCATGTCAAAAAATTAGTTTTTTTTCGACTAGCATGTATAAAAGGAGTTCTACCCCTCTCATTTTGACATCCACCAATATATTCAATATCTAATCAAGTAATCAAGCATTCATAATTTAAGTGAGCAAGCAATCAATATTCTTTCAAGCATTGGAGTAGAAGTAAAGTCAACATTCAAGCACTGGAGATGACATTCATATTTTATATTTTATGAAGACTACATGAAACCCTAATTCCTTGTGGAGACAAAAAAAACTTCATAAAGAGGTATATCACTAGTGTTTCAGACATTTGAAGCATTTCCCTCAAAAGGAAAGCATTTCCATTAAATCAAGTCATTTGCATTTCAATTCTATTTCATGGTTAATTCCAAAACCGAGGTTCGACCTAAGGCAAACTCCTATTCCCAACAAATTTCTCTTCTCTACTATGTGCAAGAATGGGTATGAAGCTACAATTCTCAAGATTGACATTATTCACAAAGATGAATAGATTTCCTTTTGGATGGTGAAAAGTTTAGAGGACCAGAGAAATGGGCGTTATGGTTTTGGCAATTCAGGATGACCTTTTGGGAACAGATCCAAACACTCACATATTACTCAAATCCAGGTTCATGGCTTTGTTTGACAACTGTAGCTGACTGTTTTATGCATAATTGCTTTAATTTCAACACATTTACTCTAATTTCAAAATTATTAATCAAATCAATTCAATTTAAAGGGAAAGACAAGGGACATCTAAAACCCCTAAAATCTTATCAAAATCTTGGTCTTTTAGGCTTGGATCTATTAAATTAAATATTTCCCTAATGTAAAGGTCTTTGAGGAAAAATTTGTGGTTTTACTACACCATTGGGTGAAACCCTAATTTTTCACCCTTTACAATATCAAATTCAAAAATATATCAACATGAAACTAAATAATAGACTCGTATAAAAATAATATAGATATAGCTATGCAATATTATTCACCCATGTTATTTATAATGACAACTCTACCTATAGAAATGAAAGCACAAAATTCTATGAGTACAATATAATATAAATATGAAATAATCATTAATAACTACTTGATAATGTTAACAAAAAAATGTACAAACCAAAGGAGAGATATAGAGCTTCTAACGAGCCATCAATAAAATGAAATGTAGGGATACAAAGGAGGCATAATGATCAACATGAATCTATATATAGATATATGAAGGAACCCTAAATAAAACATTGATTTGAATTATAAATATAAATAATGCAAGTAATTGGAGGTGTATAATGCCCCAAGTTTTTTCCCAGGTTATTAATGAGTTATGGAATAAATAAACATTTTAGAAATATGAATATGAAATTGCATGTCGTATATTGAATCATTATATACTCAATATGGTGCAACAAAATACAATGCCACTCAAATCATGCAATGCTAATGCCAATGAATATTTCAAATTGGATCTTTTTTTAAATTTATCTACATAATATATTTTTAACTCAATTTTTTTATTCTAATGTAATTTGTGTAGTAAATGTCAAGGTACAATTAGATAATTGTGTTGAATTTGTGACCACTTATGGTACCCTAGAAATAGAAAATAAAATTGGTATATAGAATATTATCTTGGAAGCTTACTCTATGAATATAATAAATTTCTTAAACAAGAAAATTAAACCTAGTTGGACTATTGGTTTCCAGTAAAAGACTATATGGTCATTATGAATAAGATGATAAGTGCCAATATATGTAATATCCTTAGGGATGTCATTCTAGTGGTATATTTTCTTCCTAATTGTGGGCTTCAACATCAAGGGAACTCAACTTGGATGAATGGGTATATTTATAAGGAGCTAGATGCTTAAAGTTAATTATGTTAATAATCCTTTGTTGTAACTTGTCTTATGGGTTGGATCTTATCATGTTTGGTAGTTTCTTGATAGATAGTCCAAGCATGAGACTTAACTTTATAACTATGGTGACTTTTTCATGTCAAACTTAATAATAGTAATACTTAGAGGTGGCTTCTAGTAAGTTACTCAATGTTGTGGCCTCAATTTTTACTTTTAAGGCTTTTGTTGATGTTTGGTGGGGATCTCTTGTTCAATTTCTAGTGGGATATTCTTTCCTATAGAAGTGACCTAGTAAAAATGGGCAAGGAGAGAAATAGGGTTGATACCTTGAGTTGTAGTAACTTAAAGCTTTCTAAGATTTGGATAATTCTAGATAAGGGGAGATTTAAATTCTTCATGTAGAAAATAAAAGTATGTGACACATGATCACTTGGATATACTCCCATCAATATGGAAAGGTGAAATCAATGGCAAAGGCAAGGAGCCGCATAGAAAAAATACATACAAAACTCTATATACAACATCATATGTACAAATAGACTTCTCTAACTTACATAAACTTAAATACATCTACAAAAATTTTCTTTAATGGTTCCAAACCACTATCCCAACCTTCCTTTAGGCCCTCCAAAACTGAGATTTGTCTGCAAAAGAGAAATGCTTGCACTTCTACCGTCGAAATATCTATGGGATCACTAGTGACCATGACATCTTGAGCTTGTGTTAAGGAACTGAACATTGCTTTAAACTTAGGAGCAATCAGACCGCGAAGCTCCCACACTCTAGCAACAATTATGTCTTTTTATTGCCCCAAACTCCTGATTTTGTCAAGCAAAGCCACAACCTAACTTTCTTGATTGTCCATAGATACAATCAAGGGATTAAATGATTAAGTAACACATGTCAATTGTTTCTCAATCTCCTTTATCTTTTTCTCAATATCTTCAACCAATTTAGAATAAGATAAACAAAATTTATATACTACACCACCTTCAGATAGGGCATTATGAATACTTTTCACCTAACTATCTAGCAGCCTCCTATCATTCTCAGTAATTCTCTTTAATTCATAGACTTTTGTATCATTAAATTCATTTCTAACCCTAACTTCTATTGATTTTTCTAATGACTCAAAGTGAGTACTTACAGAATTAATTAAGCTCTTTAGTTGCCAGGAGGGAGAATCATATGTGTCTTTGACAAATGTGGGCATTATATTTTCCAAGATATGGGATGCAAGATCAAGTAGCTCATTGTCTTCTATATGAGATTTCAGAATCTCTTATCTTGCCTTGGCTTGAGTAAATGATGATGATTTCAACTTTTGAATGGGAGAAAGAGTGGCCAAATTGGTAGGTCCTTGGGACAAAGCTGGATCATCAAAAACTATTGGCATTATGTGAACCGGCATGAAGACATAATGATATTGTATGTTGTCATTGATGTCAATGTGAGACATGGTGTGAACCGGCACATGTGATAGGTGAAAAGAGAGAGGAACCAACATATGTATGAACCAGTTTATATGCCGAAGTGAAGTGGCATATTTGTTCAAGATGAACCAGCATGCAGTTACGGGAACCGGTACATGGAAGCATTGTGTCACTACCGATTGGTAGGTAGTTTACACTTCAAAATTTTTGGTTGGAGCACCTCAAGCCTATGTGACTCAATCGGTGATCTTCGTATGATGAGTTAGCAGTATAATGGAAAATAGATCATGTTGCCATGTAAGCTCTGTGTGCGTGAAGGATCTAGCATGAAGAAGACTATTCCTATCTACCTCGGGAATGTGTGAAATCTGTCAAACGGTAATAACGCATGATGGGTTATCAACTGCAATGAAATCGGTGGAAAATGGACAATGGAGAATGTCTTGAGATTGATTCAAGACTGTTGCATTTAATGCAGTATGTCTCAACGGTCAGGATTGAACTGCTTGAATTGCTTAACCTTACAGGTTTAGGGTCTAGGGTTTTTGTTATCGACCTGTCTGTTTCCTATAAGGTCGATGTTGTGTTTCTTTCTAGGGTTTGTAGCATCCTAAAATTGTGACACTTGCAATTTCGACCGCATTTGGGTCTTCACAATGGCGACGCAACACTGAACCTGAATGGAGACCCCGAAACTTGTTCATGACACCAAAAACTGCATTTTTTAGCACCTTGGCCTGATCCTCCTTGCACCCTGCTGTCCCTGGAGGTGGGACCATGGCGCCCAGCACCCTGGTCCTTCAGGACTAGGGCGCCCAGTGCCCTGGTCCCTGGCCCTATTTTTGGGCCCGGTCTCTTTTGGGTCTCGGGTCTTTATGTTTGCAAATTGGAAAATAATCTTTCCTGGTTGGCCTAAGGTCAGAAAAATTAGTCTATCAACCCTAATTGGCAAGTATATAAACTACATTTCCTCTCCCATTTTAAAAAAAGATGGAAAAAAAAGGCAGAAGCGATATTCAAACATTCAAGCATTCAAGCATTCAAGCATTCCTTCAAGCAATTGATCATTCTAAGTCTCCACTCAAGGCTAAGTGTTGCATTCAAGACAAGGATTCAACCATTGAAGAGGAGATCACATACCACATACAACATACAACATACAACAACATTTACACCTTCGCATGTAAGAATACAAACATTCTTACAACAAGGTATCAAGTACTTGTTTACATTACAATCATTTACATTTACAACATTCTCATTTCTTGGTTAATTCCAAAATCGGGGTTTGACCTAAGGGCAAACCCCTAATCCCTAACCCCCCAATCATCCTCACTTTTTTGTGTGTAGGTTGCAGGTACGCGGCTGTAATTGAAGATCTGGAATCCTTGTGCAGAGACGAACAGATCCCCCTTCGTTTCGCGGATTTTTCAGAGGACCGTGTGCACACCGGGTGCCATCGTCCCATCAACTTTCACTCAAATTTGCAGGACAGCATCGTCTTGACATTTTACTACTAATTCCAGGTCCGCAGCTTCATCCTATATTCCTATCTCTATTTATAAGTGAATCTTTCTCACTTTTTATGCATTCCTAGCTCAATCCTTCTATCTACATTCTTTACAAAAGAGGGTGGCCTTGCTGTCACAACCCTTGAAACTCATTTAGAATCCAATCTTGCATTGTGTGGGATTGGATCTTGTGGGTTTCAACCCCTCTTTTGAATGTAAAGTCTCCCCTAAGTGAAAACCGTCAACCCTAGTGATCCCCTTTCCCTCTCTTTGGAGTGGTGGGGGGAACACTTGGGGTTCGCTCGTGATTTTCTGCTTTACATTTTGGTGAACCTGACGTGAACATCCTTTCTGATTATTCATGACTAGATCTGAAAATTGGATGCCTTGATTACATTTCCATGTTTGATCTTTTGCAAATTTTAGAGGTTAATTGCATAAAAACCCTAAATTTTCTTTTTAGTAATTGAGCTTGTGAAATGTCTAATTGTTAATGCTTGTTTTAGATCTACCCTTCTATTGCAAATTATCAATTCATATTTGTGCTTTAATTCTAAAAATTAAGTGGTTAAGTGTCAAAACCCTAATTTTTAAAACCTCCTTGATTCAACCTTTGGCTGATAATTTCACTGATCAAAACATTTCCAAATCGGCTGTAACTTTGGATTCCGCAACAAAATAATAATATCTTTCATCCCTGAAAATTTGGAAAAAAGTTGCGAGGACTGTGTGCACCTCGAGCGCCATCGTCCCCGACATTTTTCTGAAATTTCAGGAGCTAGATCTTACTGTATTTTTCTGCTAAAATCTAGAATTTTGGCTGATTTTATCAATTACAACACTTTCAAAATTAAAGTCAAAGTTGGTCTAGTGATTGTTTGGATTAAGGCTTCTAATCATTCAAAAATTATTGAAATTGAAATTTTGTGTCAAAATTGTGTTCTTACTATCCTAAATCTGAAAAGTGTGTTGTTGTTCATTCAAAATTTCAGTGCTTCATTCAAATTTTTGCAGTTTGTAACTTTTGAAATTAAGTGTTTAATTGCAACAACTTTGATTTCCACTTTCAAAATTGAATTTTGCGTGAAATTGAGTCAACTTTTAAAATTCAAAACTTGCATTGCTTTTGGTATTCCGTCTAAAATCATAAAATTTAAAATTTCAGTTTCCCTCTCTTTTTCAAAATTCAAATTTTGCTTTTTTCAACAATCTTGGTAGGGTTCAATTTTGAGATTGCAACTTTAATTTGGCCTATCTACAGATCATAAAATCACTCAATTTTTTCAGATTAGCTTTAAAATCATCATAACTTTCATCCCTGAAAATTTCAAAAAAAGTTGCGAGGACCGTGTGCACTCCGAGCACCACGGTCCCTGACATTTTTTCCAAAATTTTGGGAGATTGTCATGATTGCATTTAGCAGCTTAAATCTAGGAGATTGGCTGATTTTATTAAAAAATTTTACCTCTAAATTCAAAATCTTCTCTCCCTCTCTAGTGCACGAGTTTTACAACAATAAGCCCTACTTACACTATTCCCGTTAGACGAAGCCTTAGAATTAAGTCTTTCCAAGGTTTAATTACCGAGGAGATGGAACCTAATTTGAATAGCCTTTTTAACGAGGACACGGGTAATTCCTCTAATCCTCCTAATGATGAAGAAGCTCTCCATGACGTTTCTGTAGAACAACTTTCAAAATTGGATAACCAATTTGATGATTTTCAGCAATGGATGTCTCAAGAGTATCCTGATAGTCAAGCTCTTTCATTAATTGAGGGTCTAAAATGTATGGTTTAAAGTGATAAGAATGGAATTGATATTTTGCATGGTATTGCACACATTGTGGATTCAAATGTGATGCCTATGGAGAGTTGTGCCGAAACTTTAGGTTATACACAACCTCCCACTCAAGTCAATCATTCTGTTCCTTTAACAACTTCTATTGCTAGCATACCTACTTTTACATCAAGCATAATGACTACTTCTATACAAGACATTCCCCCTATGATCACCAGTCATGGGGGCAATCCTTCCTCTTCAATTAACCCTCTTCCTTCATTTAATCCGACTTCTTCATTCATTCCTTCAATGAGTGTTCCTATTACATCTCCACAAATGAACCTAGCGCAAGGGGGCAATTCATTTAACCATTCCATTCCTCCTTGTAGTGCTCCTCTTTTCCAACCATCTCCTATGACTAACTATCATAGTGTCCCGCCACCTTACTCTCAATCAATACCTTCTTTCAATAACATAATCCCTCCATCACAATCTAACACGTCTAATATGAACTCTTCGACTGAAGCGACCATTAATAATCTTGCACAAACTGTCTCTTCTTTACAGCAACAAATTGCCTCTATGAATCAATCTAAGTTTAGTGTGCCCACATTTGATGTTGCGAGCCCACTTTCTCTTGACATTGTTTGAGCTATCCCCCCTAAACATGTTGAAATCCCGCATTTGGAGCTTTATAATGGTAAAGCAGATCCTCTAACACATGTTAAGACTTTTCAAACAATATGTACCGATTTTGCTTATGACCAAAGGTTGCTTGCAAAACTGTCTACTAGGACATTAAGAGATAAAGACCTACAATGGTATTGCTCGTTGCCTTCTTATTCTATTACTTCTTTCAAACAACTTGCAAATGCTTTTATTCAACAATTTCAAAACAATATAAGTCCTAAAGTTACTTTGATTGACTTAATGCATTGTAAACAAGGTGTTAAAGAAAAAGTGATTGATTTCATTGGTAGATATAAGCATTTGTATGCTCAAATTTCTTTTCCAGTGCCTGACAATGATATTCAAAGAATATTTATTTCTAATTTACAAAAAGATATTCGAGACAAACTTCTGTTTTCTGAGTTTACTTCTTTCCAACAGTTGTGTGCAACTCTTCACAATTATCAACTGACTGTGAGTCAAATGGAACAAGCAAATCCTATGGCTCTAAGTGATAAGGGTGATAGTAGTCAACAACCATTTGGAAAGTTTAAACCGAACAGAGAGTCCGTTAAGTTCAATGAAAACATCATCAACAACAATGTTAATGCAGCATCAGGTGTGCCTCCTATTTCTAAGTTTTTCAAGAAAGAAAGAAAGTTTACTCCTTTGAATGAATCATTGCATAGTATTATGAATAAGTTATTGGAACAAAATGTGCTTACTCTCCCTCCTATAAAGAAAATCGATCCTACAAAGATTACTTCACCCTATTTTGATAACAAATCTTTTTGTCAATTTCATCGTCAACCTGGGCATGATACTGAAAAATGTTTTGCTTTAAAGGGTAAAATTCAAGATTTGATTGATAATAATACTATCTCTATTTCAGGAGTGAATGATAAGGGCAACACATCTGTAGCTCCTCCTAACCAAAATCTTAAGATTTTTACTGATCCATTACCTTCTCATACCTCTAATGTGATTGAGACTAATGATTCCTCTTTCTCATCTGATGGTCTTGTGTCTATGACTCTGAATGTGATTAACTTTGTAGAGCAGCAAGAAAACCCTAAAGAACCTTCCATCACATTTGATTCTAATGAAACTATCAGGGCACCTGATGGTCCTTTATACATAGTTGCAAAAGTCAAGAATACACCTTGTCGTGGAGTGCTTATTGATCCTTCGTGCATGGTTAATGTTATTACTGAAGAATTCCTTTTTACTTTGCAATTGAATCAAGTGATCTATGAAAAAACAAATGTGGTTGTGAAATTATTGGATGCATTTTCTTCTCCTACAATTGGTTCTATTACATTACCTATTGGGGTCCATAACAAATCCCTTGATGTGAACTTTGTTATTATTCCATCTTCCGAACAATTTCGTGTGAAGCTAGGCTATCCTTGGCTATCTTCCATGAAAGCTATTGCTTCTCCTATTCATAAGTGTTTGAAATTTACCCATAATGGTGAAGTTGTTACTATCAATCATAGTCTCTTTAAACCAGCTGAAAGAACTTCTAGCGTTCCTATTGATTATTTTTGGCCTAAACAATTCCAATCTCTTCCACCACGAAGTGATCATCTTTTCAAATCTTATCAAAAGTGGAAAATAGATATGATCCTATCTCTAAGTGAACCTAGAACACCCAAACTTGATATTCCTATCGTGCTTGAGAAGGAAGTTCTTCCTTTGAAAGATAAAACTAATGTCTTTCCTCAAGAAGATTCCCAACCCATTTCTATGGATGTGACTATGTCTATGTCTAATAAACTTTCTAAAAGAAGACCTATACCTCCTCATCATGATGGACTTGGTCTCCTTCCTAAACCAAATATTCCTCCTTTATATGGAGCAGTTCCTCCTCCTTCTTTTTATAAAGAGAAGAGACCTTCTTCTTCTCCTATTATCTAGCCTAAGAGACCACAACCTAAACACCCAAGTGATAAGGATGAGAACATTCCTCCTCCTCAATCTTCTCCACTTCCTACTAAGACTAGACGAAATCGTTCTGCACATGAACGTCGACGAAAGCGTCGTCTTAGAGCTCAGGCAACTGCTTCTCAAACTTTGCAATCCCCAAAAACACCTTCAACAAGCATTATTCCATTTTCTCCAAAATCTCCTAAACATAAGATACATGATGATCTTGATCCTGTGCGAGTTAAAGATCCTATTTTTATAAATCTTGATGATGATATAGATGAAAATATTATTCATGATGAAAATGTTACTTCTCTTGCTTCTGATAGTGAATATGAATATGTTGATGTTGATAACCATCTATCTAACGAATTTTCTAAAGCACTTATCCTAGCTCCTAGACAAGAACAACGTGGCTTGGAACATGAACATAGCCCTTGTTTGGATCTTGTGATAGCTCCATCTGCTGTGTTGAATGTTCCTCCTCTAGCGTGTTTCCTGCCTTCCCGAAATATTGATCAGCAAGATCGGGGGGTGGATGACATGCTAAACTAGTTTCATTAGCATAGCAGACTCTCTCCTCCTCTCTTTTGTTACTTCTTCTATGTGTTATTCTCATTCTTCTATTTGTTGTCCTTAGTGTTGTCTACTTGAGGATGATGCAAAGCATTGAGATCTCTTTTGGTCTCTCTCATGTTGACTCAAAAGACACATGTGTTCTCTTCTTCTAGGTGACCTTCCTTGATTGGGGAATGAAGAACAATTATGCATACATACATATGATATACATGAATTATCATACAGCATACTGACCCCGAGGAAAGCGAAGTCACCTCGTGCTTTGTGTTTTGTGTCTATTATCCTTGGGTTTATCTCACACTTGGGGGCTAAATCTTTGTGATAACGTGCTCCTTTCCCTTCTCATTTCTTATGTGTATCACTACCTTAAATCAATCACCCCTGTTGAGGCGTGTGTGATCGCTTTAACGTAGGGGGGCATACACCGCGTCTATCCCTTCAGGATACTTGAAAATTTCTTGGCAAACTTAGCTTTGCCTTGAAAATTTTTGGTATTTCTCTTGCATGACTCATAGTGAGGGAACCTTACTACTGACAGTCATGGTTCTCCCTCGTGATCTTCCCTTTTACTTTGTCAATCGAAGTCATAAGATCCTTAGTCCACTGGGGGCTTGGTGTGTCTTGCCTCCTTGACATGGTGAAAGTCTTTCAATGTTGTTTCCTTGTACTTTATCAGAAGTATGAGCGTACGCTTATACTCCCGCTAAAGTGGGGGCTAAATGTAGTGTCCTAAAATTGTGACACTTGCAGTTTCGACTGCATTTGGGTCTTCATGATGGTGATGCAACACTGAACCTGAATGGAGACCCCGAAACTTGTTCATGACACCAAAAACTGCATTTTTCAGCACCCTGGCCTGATCCTCCTTGCACCCTACTGTCCTTGGAGGTGGGACCATGGTGCCCAGCGCCCTAGTCCTTCAGAAATAGGGTGCCCAGCGCCCTGGTCCCCCAGGACCATGGTGCCCAGCGCCCTAGTCCCTGGCCCTATTTTTGGGTCTCGGGTCTTTATGTTTGCAAATTGGAAAATAATCTTTCCTGGTCGGCCTAAGGTCGGAAAAATCAGTCTATCAACCCTAATTGGCAAGTATATAAACTACATTTCCTCTCCCATTTTAAAAAAAGATGGAAAAAAAAGGTGGAAGCGATATTCAAACATTCAAGCATTCAAGCATTCCTTCAAGCAATTGATCATTCTAAGTCTCCATGCAAGGCTAAGTGTTGCATTCAAGACAAGGATTCAACCATTGAAGAGGAGATCACATACCACATACAACATACAACATACAACAACATTTACACCTTCGCATCTAAGAATACAAACATTCTTACAACAAGGTATCAAGTACTTGTTTACATTACAATCATTTACATTTACAGCATTCTCATTTCTTGGTTAATTCCAAAACTGGGGTTTGACCTAAGGGAAAACCCCTAATCCCTAACCCCCCAATCGTCCTCGCTTTTTTGTGTGTAGGATGTAGGTACGCGGCTGTAATTGAAGATCTGGAATCCTTGTGCAGAGACGAACAGATCCCCCTTCGTTTCGCAGATTTTTCGGAGGACCGTGTGCACGTCGGGTGCCATCGTCCCATCAACTTTCACTCAAATTTGCAGGACAGTGTCGTCTCAACATTTTACTACTAATTCCAGGTCCGCAGCTTCATCCTATATTCCTATCTCTGTTTATAAGTGAATCTTTCTCACTTTTTATGCATTCCTAGCTCAATCCTTCTATCTACATTCTTTACAAAAGAGGGTGGCCTTGCTGTCACAACCCTTGAAACTCATTTAGAATCCAATCTTGTATTGTGTGGGATTGGATCTTGTGGGTTTCAACCGCTCTTTTGAATGTAAAGTCTCCCCTAAGTGAAAACCGTCAACCCTAGTGATCCCCTTTCCCTCTCTTTGGAGTGGTGGGGGGAACACTTGGGGTTCGCTCGCGATTTTCCACTTTACAGGGTTGTTGGCAAAAGTTGTGAATGTGTATCCAAGGGAAGTGATACGTGATTCTTGCCAGACCAAAGGAGAGAAGAGATACCTACAAAGTGAATGTGCAGAAGGAGAAGAGGAGCCTAAACAGATCTGCATTAGCATTGAGTGTTGTTAACAGATCATTGTAATTCCTATTGATCTCTAACCACTTCAATAGTTGTAAAATCCCCTAATAGGGTAGCCTTAATTGGCTTGATGCAAAATCCCCTAATAGGGTGGTCTTAACAGGCTTGATTCAAATCCCTTAACCAGGTAACTCAAGGTTAATGAGTTTTGAAAAGCTATAGAGCTCTAGAGATCCTTTAGCTATTGAGTTCTTGAAATCCTCTAACAAGGTGACCCTACCAGGTTTAACCCTTAATAGGGAATTATAGCTATCCCTTAATCGGGTGATCCCTAACAGGATCGGTTCCTAGTAGAACCTATTGCAATGTTTTTAACCAGACAAGGCTCCTAACATAGTGGACTTCAAAAGAGTTCAAAAGCAACTTGTGGGTATTCATTCCCATCATGGTTTTTCCTAGTTGGGTTTCCACGTGAAAAATATGTGTGTCATGTGTGATGCTTTTATCTTGTGATGCTTTGTTATTACCTCTTGAGCATATAATGGTTATGTGTTTTATGCCTGTCTATAAAGCATACTGAACTAACTGTTGTGACGATCAAAGAATAGTTTACCTGTTCATGCATGAGGGTGAAATGGTAGTGTTGTTTTGAGTTAAATGAAAAGCTAAGTGTTCAACCGGTCAATGCTTGTTTTAGACACTCTTGGCTTTACCGGTTGCAGTCTATGTTGAATAGGTATTCCTATTTTCCAGTCATTTGGAGTGTTTGCTATCAAACTGGTCTTGGACTGTATATGTGTTTGTACTAATTCACCCCCCCCCCCCCTCTCAGTACCGGTTTGGTACTAGTGGTTCATCATCGAGTTATCAAAAACTTGTTTATCCATCTCAAGGAAGTCCTTGACATCTTTTGCAATGTCTTGGATATACTCATTATTTACAAATTATGTGTCACTTAGACAATTTTACAATCTAACTTCTGGTATGAGTAAATGCAGCAATGTGGAAAGGTGAAATGACTTTGGTTTCCATCAATGACAACATCTAACTAGTTGTGTAGTGTCTCTTGCCAACAATCTCCCCCTTTGGCATTGATGACAACACTTGGTGAAAAATGACTAAGTGTCACAATCATCTCTCGGACCTTATGTACATACACATGAAGGTTCCAAAACTTCCCCTAAGGTAGATATTTCATTTTTCACTATTCTACACTCCCCCTTTGACATCAATGGCAAAGGTAGGGATCCGCATACCAAATATTCATACAAAACTCTATATACAACATCATATGTACAAACAGACTTCTCTAGCTTACATAAACTTAAATACATCTGCAAAAATGTTCTTTAACAATGCCAAATCACTGTCCCAACCTTTATTTAGGCCCTCCAAAACTAAGATTTACAGTTCGCAAAAGAGAAATATCTGCACTTTTGTCATCTGAAGATCTATGGGATCACTAGTGACCATGGCATCTTGAGCTTTTGTTAAGGCACTAAATATTGTTTTTAACTTGGGAGAAATCAAACCCCAAAGCTCACACACTCTAGCAACAATTCTATATTTTTCTTGCCCCAAACTCTTGATTTTGTCAAGCAAAGCCACAACCTAACTTTTTTGACTGTTGACAGATACAGTCAAGGGATCAAATGGTTGAGTAACACATGCCAATTGTTGCTCAATCTCCTTTATCTTTTTCTCAATATCTTTTGGGTATGTGTAGGATCATGGTGTGCCAAAACAAGCCCTTAAGTGGCAATGAAATTTGAAAAAATCAAAGTTATTCAACTTGACATGAAAATTTGAATAATTTATGAACATTATTTTTAAAATATGTAACAAGAGAATCTATAGAAAATTGAATGTAGTTTCTAAGCTACTAGTCATTTTTCGGAAAAAAAAAAATCCTATTTGATGAAAATTTCAAATTTCAATGTAGTGGTACTAAAATTCAGAAAAAGATAAGAAGTAGGCATATGTTTGACTCATGTACGGATGTGACACATATTTTTTTACATTTTTTTATAAAGTAAATAATTATTTATGAATTTTTTACTACACCTTTTCAGAAATTCAGAAACTCCTATGTCTAACCACCTTAACTTGGTCAAAACCTTATGAAATTCATTTTTAAAATTTTTTCCCTATAGTAGACAAAGCATAGGATGTGACGCGTGTTTAGGATTCAAAAAATGTTATACCGTTTGAAAGTTATGAGTTTTTTTCAATCACTCTATCAATCAGGACTTTTGTTAGAATTCAATTGGAAAATAAATAATAGTTATTTATTAAAGTCAAAATAAGACAAGCCTTATATTGTTGGAAAGCTGAGAATGTCCTTAAAAAACCCTTTTTGTTTTATCAATTTTGGCTATAAAAAAAGTTGTCAGCCACTAGTGTAAAGTCTGGAAAATCAAGGAATACTGGAAAATGCATTTTTTCAATCAAATCCCAAAGCAAACCTGAGCCAAAATTTCAAATTTGAAATTTGTACAACAGAAATCGGATATCCGATTTTAATAAGTAAATTCAATAACTAAATTTGCACATAATTAATCTATTGTTTATTAATATATAATATATTAATATACAATATATTAATTAATAAATATATTAGTATATGATATTATGGAGAGGGAGAGGGGGAGTGGGGGAGAAAGAGAGAGAGAGAGAGAGAGAGAGAGAGAGAGAGAGAGAGAATATATTAATATACAATATATTAATTAATAAATATATTAGTATATGATATTAGGGAGAGGGAGAGGGGGGAGTGGGGGAGAGAGAGAGAGAGAGAGAGAAAGAGAGAGAGAGAGAGAGAGAGAGAGAGAGAGAGAGAGAGAGAGAGAGAGATTAGGGGAGGGGGAGAGAGAGATTAGAGGAGAGAGAGAGAGAGAGAGAGAGAGAGAGAGATGGGGGAAGGGAGGGAGAGATATTAGGGGAGGGGGAGAGAGAGAGGAGAGAGAGAGGGGAGAGAGAGAGAGAGAGAGAGGGGGGAGGGAGGAGAGAGGGAGGGAGGGAGAAGAGAGAGAGAGAGAGAGGGGGGGGAAGGGGTCATATTGTGTCCTATGACCCCTTAGGTGTCAAATTTTTGTAAGCAGTATTGGCACTACTTTTTATATTGTAATAATGGTTCATCTTGCCACCTTCTAACACACTATGACCCATTAGGACACCATATGATGTCCTAAGGGGTCATGGGATACCATTGTTAGACAATTCAAATAACTGGAAGACAACTGAGAGGGGGGGGTGAATCAGTTGTCACCAGATTACTAGAACCTTAAGCAATTAAAACTTTAATATTGGAACACATAAGATCAATAGCAGAATGCATAAACCAATTACTGAAATAGAATATATACCAATTAAGCACAAGAAATAATTAGAGAATAAATACCATCCATATGACACCAAGATCTATACATGGAAAACCTGGTAAAGGGAAAAACCACGATGGGAAGCCTACCCACAGTCAGATAATACTTCTTCTCTAAGTATGTGAATACAAATTGAGGATCTTGCACTTGCAAGAAGGCCAACAGCCTAGAGCACACCACTCATTACAAAATGAGTCTCACTAACTACAGAAAAATTTAGACTACAATCTGGAAGAAAGAATGAAATGCAATAATAGCATCTTCTATGCCTAAATACAGTTTTGGTTAAGCTCAATACTGGAGCACTTAATCCTCTTACATAAACCCAACTTAATCACCAATGATAGACCAAATCCTCTGCATGAATTATTATTACATTATTTGCTCCTATACATCATTTCCTTATCCCTTATGATCTACAATGAGATCTTACATCATATATATACAAACCCTCGACCATAAACAATAAGGTTGGCCGCCAGAACATAAATAAATTATATAATTACAAAACATGTCGGCCTGAGACCAACCAAATAATATCCAACACATAAGACATCCCGGAAACACATCAAGAAGTCTCAACAACACGTTACATTAAGTTGGTCCATAACCTAGATAGACCCGGACCCAATTTAGGTCCACACACACTAAAGCAATGATACCAATCAACCAAGTCTCAAACACGATCACCATCAGAATCCTGAATCTCTACTAGAAGCCGCACCAACACCACTTATGCATAACATCAAAGATATTCAACAAAGGTCCGTCGGTGAAACCCTCACCAGATCAACAAACCAAGCTTACCAGCATGTAAGATAGCATTTGATCACCAAATCAAAACCAACTGACTGAAGATAGCATAAGATAGCATGTAAGATAGCATGTAAGGTAGCATGAATATAATATCTAAGCAAATTACAAAATCCAAAGCATACCAGATCATCATGATCTAATCCAACTAGAAATCAAACAACTTATCAGGACCTAAAGGATATTGGTAAAGCAACCAAAACAACTAGTGTTGACATCAATGACAAAACATCAATGTAACACATAATCAATTCCTCCAAATGGCCAACAACCATATGACCCCTTATGACACCAAATGTCATGCCCAAAAATTAGGGCAACAATGGGATTTTTTTTTTTTTTTAAAACCATAACTGTTAAGAGCATTAAATTCACAAATATAAAATGCTACAACAAGTTTTGTCTTAACTATGTTTGGATTAGCTTTATCTACTAGCTCAAAGATTCAGAACTTAAATAAGATTAAATGCGGAATATTAATTCTCTAAGGAAATTATTATTGTCTCAACGATTTTAGTCACTAAATTAACTTAAGGAGAATTCTCTAAAATATTTGGAAGGAGCAAATTAAATTAGACCTATCATTCTACTTATAATACCCAAACGCCTTATTTCCACAACTAAAATGTGCTTACATTAATCCGATCTAAGGAAATTTAATTTCACAAGAACATTTGCCGATAAGATTTAATATGTCCCCATAGACAACCTAAGTTACAACCGAGTTAATTTTCCTAACTTTTAAATTCAAGTCCTCATAAATAGTTAATCTAGAAATATTTAATTTAAATCATTTCAACCTATTTAAATCAAATATTAATTTCACAACAATTTAACTTAAACCATTTCTACCTATTTATATTTATATAAAACATAATTACATAAATACAACCTTTTATATATATATATATATATATATATATATATATATATATATATATATATATATATATATATATATATAACTTCCTAGGGTTTTACCCATGCAAACCCTATCTAATAATATACCCATTTCATAAAACCCTTTTTTTAAAATATAAAATAAGGCTTCCCTTATGATATTTTATTATTTACCCTTATCATATTTTGCTTGCCCTAACCCCAAGTTTTGGGTTAGGGCTTCCTATTATATTATTTTTTTGTTCCTTTTTTTTTTTTTTTTTGGCTCAGACTGTGCAAGGCTGAAGTCCATCGAGCGACGGCCATGGCGAAGGGGGAAGAGAGAGGCAACATTTTTTTTTTGTTTCCTCGTGCAAAGGTAGTGGGGGGGTCCGAGAGCCACCCACTGTGCGGTTACACAGTGGGGCGCGAGCGCCACCCACTATGTGCCCACACAGTAGTGGCACTGGGCGATGCCCACTATGTGGCCACACAGTGGCGGCACTTCGGCGCTGCCCACTATGTGATCACACAGTGGCGGCATTTCGGCGTCGCCCACTGTGTGTTCACACAGTGGGGTTCGGCCCCAAAATCCAAGGCAATTAAATTTTTATTTTAAACCAAGTTTTAATAAGTATTTTTTTTTTTTGTTTATAATTATATATTTATATATATATATATTTATATATATATATTTATTTATATATATATATTTATATATATATATGTATATATATATATATATATATATGTATATATATATATATGTATATATATGTATATGTATATATATATATATATGTATATATATGTATATATACATAGGCATATGTATCTATGTATTTATATATGTATATATATATATATAAATACATATATACATCTATATATACATATATATGTATTTATATACATATATACATATATAAATACATATATAAATATTTATATATATATATGTATGTATATACATATATATATGTATATATATACATACATATATATATATACATATACATACATACATACATACATACATATATATATCTATGTATGTATGTATATATATATACATACATACATATATATATATATATACATACATACATATGTATGTATATATATATATATATATATATATATATATATATATATATATATATATATATATATATATATATATATATATATATATATATATATATATATATATATATAGCATTTTTTATACATGCAGGCATAAATACATTATTTTTCGTGATCATTTATAATAGTGCATTTTATATGATTATATATAAAATGATATACATGTAATTTGCATGTCAATAAAATTATATATTTATACAGGTGTTTTATTTCTACCTTCGGCTATATACATGACTAGATTTAATAGTCTTACCAGCAACTAAATAATCTACTTTTTATTTCATAAAGACTATATTAGAATTGTGATTATCATTTTTGAAATAAATAAATTTACAGACTTTGCAAAAAAAATCTTTAGCAACTAATAAAAAGACAGATTTGGATTATCGTATGCTTAAAGTAACTGTCTGATTTTAGTTAATTTCACACAACAATTGTAACAAGTTAAATTTACATTGACTGGATAAACTATCTATCTTAGTTACTAATTTCTGAAATAAACGAAAAGACCATTTCCAGAACTATAATGTACTAAAATGCATTTACAGAAAATACAATTTAAATGATTTATATGCAGACTATAACATGCATGCAACTCTAATCTATTTATTTCTTTTTTTTTATTCAGAATGCATAAGAATTAAATAACTTTTTTGCTTTGCAATTTGTTATAAACACATCAGATATAATATTTTGAACTTTGGGAAAATTCTAAATTTAGGAATACTCATTTCTTTTTTGCAATGAATAGCATATTAAAAAAAAAACAACTTTTAAAAGAATCATATTTCAAAATCAATCTCGTCACTATACAATGGGTCTCTCATTTCCAATAAATGAGGGATTTTTTCTTCAAATAATAATTACATTTACACTTAATTTCTTGCAACAAATAACTCCTGCAACCTTCCACTTGTCATACTCTTTTCTTCCGACAGTCCTGCATTTTAAATCAAAACTATGACCATGGAGTGCTCACCTCCCAGCCTAGGCTAATTGGTAGCCACCCCCAAGATCGGAGAATCAAGCCCTAGATGGGAAACAAACAGGCAAACACCAAAGACAGAATGCACACAAATACAAACACACTCCCATCCTAGCTACACTGCACCACACCTTGGTGATGACTTTTTTAAGGGTGGTAGTGGACCAATTACCCTGAAGAGAACTGCATGTATGAAAAAGAATATGTAGCCACCTCATGGCAAACCAAATACATCAAGTATAACAACCCCTTAAATCCTTATGCCCCCCAAGGCATTCATGCCATATTTCTCTCCTTATGACCCCCATTGCACAAACAAGCCATGCAGCAAGGGTCACACAAAATCCCTTGTGATCGCTCTCATAATGAGAGTCTCTCACTCGAGGGCTATCACTTCTACCACCCAAAAGATCCTCCTCTCTCCCAAGAGTAAGAGGTCTTGATGACTCCCAAAAACACATACAATACATAACACAAAATACCAAATGAAATTTCCAAGAGAACATGCAAGGAAACAACTCTTTTACACCAACATTACTTTCAAACACATGCAATAAGAAAGCCATTTTACGAAAAATGCAACCAACCTTAATCTGCCCAAAGGTAGGTTAGTTTTGTTGAGGATGAGCAGCCCAATTCCATGGTTCTTCCCCCTCTACCCTTAGCCAAAATTCTCTATCCAAAATCTAGTCTATTCTTTTCAAAATTTCTCTTGTCTCCAAAAATGGAGAGTGGGTGATTACCCACAAATTTTCTAATTCTTGCTTAAGAAGCCCATTGTGAGAGTTCTCACAAGTTTCTAAAAACTAAAGAGGAAGGTAAGATAGAATGGGAAAAGGAACTCTCATTCGAAAAAGGAAAGTTTACAACTAGATTCAAATCTTCTAATTTCAATTTTCGCACAACTTAGAAAAGTCAACTTTTAGGGTGTCTAAAAGTTCACATGGGAGTAGAAACTTAAGCCTTAAATTACCCCTAACCCTTAGGTATACCTTATGGGCTTTAGGAAACCCTATTAAACTACCCCTAGGTGCCCATTTAACCCTTTTTAAACCCCTCTAAAGTTTATTTTCAAGTCAAACCTATGTTGACCATCCCAAAGATTCTTTACCCAAGGCATTTATGACATCACGTTACATTAATTGAAAAAGCTATAGTTAAACACTTTCCCACCAAGAGACAAAAAAAAAAATTCAAACTTAAATCCACACGTGTCAAGTGACACAAGAAAACACTTTTACAAATTAATACATGAAATCGTCTCTTGTGGATTTTACATAAATCAATTAAATAACACTTAACACACATGCATCATTTACTGTTACAAATAAAATACAACACAAACGGGGTGTTGTCTCTCCAAATAGACAAACCCTGACTTACAAACATACATAGGTCTAGGTTTGGTTCTCCGTAATATTTCCATGGTCACATGGATAACTTCCTGTGCATCTCAATTTACACATTAGTAACTTTCAAATAACCACATATAATATAATCACAGGAATAATAATACACATCATCACTTGCATACAATTTACATCTGAACAATTTAATACATCTTTTATCCAAGCAATTTCACATAAGCAATTCATCCTAATTCTCATAATGTTGATCCATACTTAAACATACATCTTAATTCTATTATCATAGTAAGTCCTACGAATTCCATAACAACATTTATCACCACAATTTCATCTTATTCAAAAATCATGTAGTGTTCTATATCATAAAGAATATAAATAAATCATCAATATATAGCAATGTTATCTAAATCATGAAATCATATAAGTTCTAAATCCAAAATGCATAAAAATAAAGTATCCGTAATAGTCTCAATATAAAAACCACTAAAATGTCAGACTGAGTCGAGGTGGGGCCTCACACCCTCCCCCTCTAGGCATGAACTTCCTCCTAGAGTTCATCAAAGAGGTGGGGGTACTCTGATCTCATACGTGTTGCGTCCTCCCATGAAGTCGTAACCTCATCATAACAATCCCACTGGACCCTAACCTGGTCTAGCTCTCAACCTCGAAGGGCCAGCGTTCGGCATACCAAAATGTGAATGGGCTCCAAAGCTAGCTGCCCGTCTAACTCCACCTGCAAGGCATCCCAATCTAAAATATGAGACTCATCATAGATATATTTCCTGAAAACTGATACATGAAACACATCATGGATGCGTGACAGGCTAGGTGGCAATGCTAAATGGTAGGCAACTGGGCCTATCCTCTCAAGAATCTCAAAAGGTCCTACAAAGTGAGGTGTGAGTTTAGAACCCTTTCCGTAACAAATTGGACTCTTATGCGGTCGCACTCTCAAGAAGACTCTGTCTCCAACCAAGTAGCTACGATCTATCCTCTTTGAATCAGCATATTTTTTTAGTATATCCTGAGCCTCTCTAAGACGCTGCCTAATCAAATCCACCTGCTGTTCCATATCCCGAACTATCTCAGGACCAATAGCAACTCTATCCTCTATGCGATCCCAACTCAAAGGTGTCCTGCAAGGCCTGCCGTATAATGCCTGATAGGGTGGCATCCCCAAAGAAGTGTGATGCCATTGTTATAGGCAAAATCCACTAAGGGAAGGTACTCTTCCCACCTGGCCTGATGATCCATGACGTACATGCGAAGCATATCCTCTAACACCTGATTAACCCTCTCTGTCTGACCATCTATTTTTGGGTGATAAGCTGTACTGAAATTGAGCTTAGTGCCCATAGCTGCCTTTAATGCCTTCCAAAAGGAAGAAGTGAAGAGGGAATCTCTATCAAAAATAATCTTGTGGGGCATGCCATGAAGTCTGACAATGTCTCGCAAGAACACCTATGCTACTACTAGTGTTGTGAATGTAGTCCAGACTGGTGAAAAGTGGGCCACTTTGGTCAACTTGTCAACTGTCACCAAGATAGCATCATGGCAACAAGAAGACATAGGAAGACCAATGATGAAATCCATGGATATAGTATCCCACTTCCACTCTGGTCTAGCATGAGACTAGAGCAACCCACCTGGATGGCGGTGCTCCACCTTTACTCTCTGACACTCAAGGCATCGAGCTACTATCTTAGCAATGAGCTGCCGCATTCCTGGCCAATGATATAACTGCCTCAAGTCAGCATGCAACTTTTTAACTCTGGGATGTGCTACATAAGTAGCTCTATGAGCCTCCATGACAATGAACTCTCGTAATCCCCTAGAGAAAGGTACATAAATGCGCCCTCTGTGGTGTGGTAGTCCATCGGACTCCAAAGAATAATCCACATATTTCCCTTCTAAAGTAACCTGAGATTGTATTACCTGACCAACCTCTGCATACCATCCATCCTTTGGCAAGTGCTATAGTATACGGTCTCTCAAATCTGTGCCCATAGATATGGTGTAAACCTCATGACATCTCCTACTCAAAGCATCTACAACTACGTTTTCATTTCCTTTGATGTAGTGAATGTCAAAATCATATTCGCACAAGAACTCCATCCATCTCCTCTGACGTGCATTAAAGTTCGGCTGAGTGAAAATGTACTGAAGACTCTGATGATCTGAATGCAGCTCGAAGTGATGACCTAAAAGGAAGTGTCTCCACCTCACAAGTGCATGCACTACTGCTGCGAGCTCAAGGTCATGAGTAGGATAATTAAGTTCATGAGTCTTAAGTTTCCTAGACTTGAAAGCTATAGCCCTACCATCCTGCATAAGAACTACTCCTAAACCCTCTAGTGAAGCATCTGTACAAACCATGAAGTTAGCTATGGGATCTGGTACAACAAGGATAGGAGTGCTAGTAAGTGCCTTCTTGATTTCCTGAAAGGCCTTCTCGCACTTCTTTGTCCACTCAAATTTCTTCCTTTTATGCTGAAGAGAAGTAATAGAATGTGCGACTTTGGAGAATCCCTCGACAAAACGTCGGTAATATCTTGCTAAGCCCATGAAAATCCTGACCTCTGTCACACTAGTTGGCACTGGCCAATCCATAATAGCCCTAATCTTTGATGGGTCAACTGAGATCCCATCACCAGAAATTACGTGCCCAAGGTACTTGACCTCTGATCGAAAGAAAGCACACTTTGACAAACTGCCAAACAACTGGTTATCCCACGAACACTACAATACCTATTTCAGGTGCTCCTCATGCTCCTTCTCATTCCAAGAATATATCAGTATATCATCAAGGAACACAATTACAAAATAGTCTAGAAATGTACGGAATATCCCATTCATGAGGCTTATAAAAATAGCTAGGGCATTCGTAAGACCAAATGGAACTATGGTGAACTCATAGTGACCATATCTAGTGCGAAATGTGGTCTTGTGGATATCACTCTCCACTATTCTCAGCTGATGGTATCCTAACTTTAGATCTATTTTGGAAAAGACTTTGGCACCCTGAAGTTGATTGAATAAATCATCAATTCTAGGCAAAGGATAGCGGTTCTTGATGGTTACTTTATTTAGCTACTGATAATCCATACATAATCGAAGAGATCTGTCCTTCTTCTTAATGAAGATGACTGGTGCACCCCAAGGGGATACGCTAGGACGAATATGACCCTTCTCAAGGAGTTCCTCAAGCTATATTTTAAGTTCATTAAGCTCGTTTGTGGTCATCCTATAAGGTGCTCTGGAAACTGGCTCGGCTCCTGGTACAAGGTCTATATGAAAGTCAATCTCTCTACGGGGTGACATTCCAGGTAACTTTGAAGGAAACACATCTAAATATCCCTTAAGGATAGGATGGTCATCAAGCAATGTTTCCTTTTCTTCCTCTTCTCCTCTGTCATTAATAGTGATAGCAAAAAGTTGACATCCCTTTCGCATGCTCCGCTTAAGCTGCATTGCGGAGATCATACGAAGAGACACGGGTCTCTGAATCTTGGTGATGACTATGGGTGAACCATGATCATCCTCACACTTGATCTTTTTTAGGTGGCAATCCATCTTAGCTCTGTGGGCATAAAGCCAATCCATGCCAAGTACGATACCGTAAGATCCAAGTGGTGTCACTCTAAGGTCTACTAAAGTGGCGGTCTTGCCAATCTGCAACTAACATGCCCTAACCTTTGATTCCACTGACACTCTAGCCCCTAAAGCTAATTCCACTTCCCAACTGACACCTTGTCTAGTTGCCACTAGCCCGCAACGCTCCACAACCAGTGGAGATATAAAGGAGTCAGTAGCTCCTGAATCAAACAAAATAGATACATTGTTACCTTTGATCATACCTGCAGACTCGATGATCGTGGCCTGATGCTCAGCCTGGTGGTTGTCAACCACTGTGAATACTCTATGGGACCTACCCATATCACCAACTATCAGCTCTAAAGTGACCATCCACTGATTCCCTACCATCTAACCCTAAGGGCAATCCCTCACCATATGCCCCATGGCTCCACATGAAAAGAAAGCACCCCATGCCTGAAACTGGGTGCCCTGAGGCCTAGAGAAAGTCTGACCTCCTGTCCTATTGGATCTATTGTACCCACCCCTAGAGGACTGTTGAGTCCTCGCCGAAGGTGTGTATGGCACCTGTGCTCTTTGATCACGTCTTTGTCCCTGAGTCTGCCACTACTTGGGCTTGGTTCCTTGCTGATACTGTGGAGGCTTCTGCCTTTGGTTCTATGGTGTCTATTGTAGAGGAGGGGGTTTGGAGAACCCCTTTGAGTTTTGGTTGTTTCCCTTCCAATGTGGTTTATGGAATCCATCAGTCTGAGGTGTGGGATTTCGGTTCTGAAACCGATCCCTATTGTCCTATGGTCTGAACTAAATTTCCTCGGCTATTAGTGCCTTCTCCACGGCAACCCAAAGGCTCTCTAGAGCGGACATCCTAACTGGCCCAGCTATTTCGACATTTAACCCTCTGATGAAGCAGTTTACAAGAAGTTTCTCATCCTTTAGATAATCTACATAGGGCAACAACTCAAAGAATTTGCTCTCATATTGGGTTACTGATAAGCCTTTTTGTTGGAGGTCATGAAATTCATCTATACGACCCTGTCTGAAATGTTTTGATAGGTACCTCTCCCGGAACCTTTCTATGAAAATCTCCAAAGTGAGAGTATCAGGAACTAATGCGCATTTGTACTCTCCATGTCTCCACCAATTGGAGGCCGACCCTCTCAACAGATGGACAGTGACATGTGCTTTTAGGTTGCTCTCATAAGAATGCAACACAAAGCACCTCTCAAGACTCAAAAGCCATGCCTCAGCCTCTACCCCATTGGTAGAACCTCCAAAAGATGGTGGCTGGAGGTGCATGACCTCCCTAATAAGATCCCCTGGATCCCGACGAGTTCTCTCAAAATAAACTGGTTCCACCACTGGAGGTGGTCCTAGTATGTGCACAGACTCTGGCTCATTTCCACCTTGACTCTCTACAGGAATAGGAGTTGGGCTCCTACTTCGTTCTCTATCAACTGATCTATGACTCCTAGAGTCCTGATTTCTAACCTGAGGGTTCTCTGCTGGATTCCTTTCCTGAACTATGCCAATAAGATTCTGTATTGCTTCTAAGAGGTTTCGGGTAGGTTCAATTGGTTGTTCGGAAGGTGCTCTCCGGTTCTCTTCTGGAACCGATTCCTCTCTTGCTACCTCTTCACGTGCTATGCACACACGCCTAGGACCCCTTCCACGCTTGCGAGCTTGTCACGTTGTCGGAGGCATCCTAAGAGGAAAATAAATTAAAATAAATAACCAATTTCTTTTAGAATAATATTAATTCAATTAAATTTACGTCTTATAAAATCAATTTAACCTAAATAATTTAAATAATCTAAGGCGAAACGTAAGTGGAGTAAGGTTCCTAGTGTGGAAACCTTGCTCTGATACCAAAATGTCATGCCCAAAAATTAGGGCAAGAATGGGATAAATTTTTATTTTTTTAAAACCATAACTGTTAAGAGCATTAAATCGACAAATATAAAATGCTACAACAAGTTTTGTCTTAACTATGTTTGGATTAGCTTTATCTACTAGCTCAAAGATTCATAACTTAAATAAGATTAAATGCGGAATATTAATTCTCTAAGGAAATTATTATTGTCTCAACGATTTTAGTCACTAAATTAACTTAAGGAGAATTCTCTAAAATATTTGGAAGGAGCGAATTAAATTAGACCTATCATTCTACTTATAATACCCAAACACCTTATTTCCACAACTAAAATGTGCTTACATTAATCCGACCTAAGGAAATTTAATTTCACAAGAACATTTGCTGATAAGATTAAATATGTCCCCAAAGACAACCTAAGTTACAACCGAGTTAATTTTCCTAACTTTTAAATTCAAGTCCTCATAAATAGTTAATCTAGAAATATTTAATTTAACTTAAAACTTCTCAAGCTATTAAAATTAAAATAAATATTAACTTCGTAAATATTTAATTTAAATCATTTCAACCTATTTAAATCAAATATTAATTTCATTACAATTTAACTTAAACCATTTCTACCTATTTATATTTATATAAAACATAATTACATAGATACAACCTTATATATATAATAAATTTATATAAAACTTCCTAGGGTTTTACCCATGCAAACCCTATCTAATAATATACCCATTTCATAAAACGCTTTTTTTTTAATATAAAATAAGGCTTGCCTTATGATATTTTATTATTTACCCTTATCATATTTTGCTTGCCCTAACCCCAAGTTTTGGGTTAGGGCTTCCTATTATATTATTTTTTTGTTCTTTTTTTTTTTTTTTGGATTCGACTGTGTAGGGCCGAAGTCCATCGAGCGGCGGCCATGGCGAAGGGGGAAGAGAGAGGCGGCATTTTTTTTTTGTTTCCTCGTGCAAAGGCAGTGGGGGGGGTCTGGGCGCCGCCCACTGTGCAGTTACACAGTGGGGCGCGGGCGCCACCCACTGTGTGATCACACAGTGGTGGTGTTTCGGCGCCGCCCACTGTGTGTTCACACAATGGGGTTCGGCCCCAAAATCCATGATCATTAAATTTTTTTTTTTAAACCAAGTTTTAATAAGTATATTTTTTTTTTGTTTATAATTATATATTTATATATATATATATATAAATATATATATATATAAATATATATATATATAAATATATATATATTTTTATATTTATATATATATATATATGTATATATGTTTATATATGTATATATATATGTATGTATGTATATATATGTATATATATGTATGTATGTATATATGTATATATGTATGTATATATATACATACATACATATATATATATATATATATTTATATATACATATATATATATATTTATGTATATATGTATGTATGTATGTATGTATGTATATATATACATATATATATATATATATATATATATATATTGTAGGCATAAATACATTATTTTTCGTGATCATTTATAATAGTGCATTTTATATGATTCTATATAAAATGATATACATGTAATCTGCATGTCAATAAAATTATATATTTATACAGGTGTTTTATTTCTACCTTCAGCTATATACATGACTAGATTTAATAGTCTTACCAGCAACTAAATAATCTAGATTTTATTTAATAAAGACTATATTAGAATTGTGATTATCATTTTTGAAATAAATAAATTTACAGACTTTGCAAAAAAAATCTTCAGCAACTAATAAAAAGATAGATTTGGATTATCGTATGCTTAAAGTAACTGTCTGATTTTAGTTAATTTCACACAAAAATTGTAACAAGTTAAATTTACATTGACTAGGTAAACTATCTATCTTAGTTATTAATTTTTGAAATAAACAAAAAGACCATTTCCAGAACTATAATGTACTAAAATGCATTTACAGAAAACAGAATTTAAATATTTATATGTATACTATAACATGCATGCAACTCTAATCTATTTATTTCTTTTTTATTTTATTTTATTCAGAATGCATAAGAATTAAATAACTTTCTTGCTTTGCAATTTGTTATAAACACATCAAATATAATATTTTGAACTTTGGGAAAATTCTAAATTTAAGAATACTCATTTCTTTTCTGCAATGAATAGCATACTAAAAAAAATACAACTTTTAAAAGAATCGTATTTCAAAATCAATCTTGTCACTATACAATGGGTCTCTCATTTCCAATAAATGAGGACTTTTTTTTTCAAATAATAATTACATTTACACTTAATTTCTTGCAACAAATAGCTCCTGCAACCTTCCACTTGTCCTACTCTTTTCTTCCGACAGTCCTACATTTTAAATCAAAACTAAGACCATGGAGTGCTCAGCTCCCAGCCTAGGCTAACTAGTAGCCACCCCTAAGCTCGGAGAACCAAGCCATAGATGGGAAACAAATAGGCCAACACCAAAGACAGAATGCACACAAATACAAACACACTCCCATCCCAGCTACACTACACCACACCTTGGTGATGACTTTTTTAAGGGTGGCAGTAGACCAATTGCCCTGAGGAGAACAACAAGTATGAACAAGAACATGTAGCCACCTCATGGCAAACCAAATACGTCAAGTATAACAACCCCTTAAATCCTTATGCCCCCCAAGGCATTCATGCCATATTTCCCTCCTTATGACCCCCATTGCACAAACAAGCCATGCAACAAGGGTCACACAAAATCCCTTGTGATAGTTCTCATAATGAGAGTCTCTCACTTGAGGGCTGTCACTTCTACCACCCACAAGATCCTCCTCTCTCCCAAGAGTAAGAGGTCTTGATGACTCCCAAAAACACATACAATACATAACACAAAATACCAAATGAAATTTCCAAGAGAAAATGCAAGGAAGCAAATCTTTTACACCAACATTACTTTCAAACACATGCAATAAGAAAGTCATTTTAAGAAGAATGCAACCAACCTTAATCTACCCAAAGGTAGGTTAGTTTTGTTGAGGATGAGCAGCCCAATTCCATGGTTCTTCTCCCTCTACCTTTAGCCGAAATTCTCTATTCAAAATCTAGTCTATTCTTTTCAAAATTTCTCTTGTCTCCAAAAGTGGAGAGTGGGTGATTACCCACAAATTTTCTAATTCTTTCTTAAGAAGCCCATTGTGAGAGTTCTCACAAGTTTCTAAAAACTAAAGAGGAAGGTAAGATAGAATGGGAAAGGGAACTCTCATTCGAAAAAGGAAAGTTTACAACTAGATTCAAATCTTCTAATTTCAAGTTTTGCACAACTTAGAAAAGTCAATTTTTAGGGTGTCTAAAAGGTCACATGGGAGTAGAAACTTGCCTTAAATTACCCCTAACCCTTAGGTATACCTTATGGGCTTTAGGAAACCCTATTAAACTACCCCTAGGTGTCCATTTAACCCTTTTTAAACCCCTCTAAAGTTTATTTTCGGGTCAAACCTATGTTGACCATCCCAAAGATTCTTTACCCAAGGCATTTATGACATCACGTTACATTAATTGAAAAAGCTATAGTTAAACACTTTCCCACCAAGAGACAAAAATAAAAATTCAAACTTAAATCCACACATGTGTCAAGTGACACAAGAAAACACTTTTACAAATTAATACATGAAATCCTCTCTTGTGGATTTTACATAAAACAATTAAATAACACTTAACACACATGCATCATTTACTGTTTCAAATAAAATACAACACAAATGGGGTGTTGTCTCTCCAAATAGACAAACCCTGGCTTACGAACATACATAGGTCTAGGTTTGGTTCTCCGTAATATTTTCATGGTCACATGGATAACTTCCTGCGCATCTCAATTTACACATTAGTAACTTTCAAATAACCACATATAATATAATCACAGGAATAATAATACACATCATCACTTGCATACAATTTACATCTGAACAATTTAATACATCTTTTATCCAAGCAATTTCACATAAGCAATTCATCCTAATTCTCATAATGTTGATCCATACTTAAACATACATCTTAATTCTATTATCATAGTAAGTCCTGCAAATTCCATAATGACATTTATCACTGCAATTTCATCTTATTCAAAAATCATGTAGTGTTCTATATCATAAAGCATATAAATAAATCATCAATATATAGCAATGTTATCCAAATCATGAAATCATATAAGTTATAAATCCAAAATGCATAAAAATAAAGTATCCGTAATAGTCTCAATATAAAAACCACTAAAATGTTAGACTGAGTCGAGGTGGGGCCTCACACCATATTGGGTCGTTATGGGTGCTATGGTGTCCGAAGGGGTCATATTGTGTCCTATGACCCCTTAAGACACCATATGACCCCTTACGACACCTGATTGTGTTGTTATGGGTCATATTATGTCCTAAGGGGTCATATTGTGTCATATGACCCCTTAAGACACCATATGACCCCTTCAGACAGAATATGACCCTTTAGGACACTATACAGTGTCGTTATGGATCATATTGGGTCCTATGTCCCCTTAAGACAACATATGATCCCCTACAATACCAAATTGTGTTGTTATGGGTCATATTATTCCCTAAGGGGTCATATTGTGTTATATGACCCCTTAAGACACTATATGACCCCTTGGGACACAATATGACCCCTTATGACACCATATTGGGTTGTTATGGGTCCTAAGGGGTCATATGACCCCTCTCCCCTAATCTCTCTCTCCCCCTCTCCCCTAGCATCTCTCTCTCTCCCTCTCCCCTAATCTCTCTCTCTCTCTCTCTCTCTCTCTCTCCTCCCCCCTCTCTCCCATAATATCTCTCTCTCCCCCTCTCCCCTAATATCTCCCCCTCTCCCCTAATACCTCTCCCTCTCCCCTAGTCTCTCTCTTTCCCTCTCCCTTAATCTCCCTCCCTCCCTCCCCCTCTCCCATAATATTATCTCTCTCTCTTTCTCCCCCTTTCCCATAATCTCTCTATCTCCCTCTCCCATAATCTCTCTCTGCCTCCCCCATCCTCCCTCTCTCCCCTAATTTCTCTCTCCCCCTCTCCCCTAATCTTTCTCTCTCTCTCTCCCTCTCCCCTAATCTCTCTCTCCGCCTACTCCCTCCCCCCTCTCTCCCCTATTCTCTCTCTCTCTCTCTCTCTCTCTCTCTCTCTCTCTCTCTAAAATATGAGTACTCAAATTGGATATCTAATTTCTGCCACTACCATTAATGTGGCAACAATAAAAAAAAGGTGGCAACGAGAATTATTTTTGGGACCCCAAATTTATGCATTAAAATTGGATATTTGATTATATCATATATACTTTTTTAAATAAAAAAGAGCCTTGTGGGCCATTTTGTGGATTCCAACAGCCCACATTCTTCACATTCTGGTTTCTGTCGACAATCATAGGTTTTCAGATAGGTTGAAACAAATTTGTGCTTTTGAGAGATTCTTAAAGTCAAATCTTACATTGTCAATCATTTAGGAGCATCTTTGTGGAGGTAAATGGGGAGTAGTAGTTGTCAGAAGTCTAAACGCAAAACAAAGCTTTCGAATGATCAAATTGAAGTGTATGGAGAAAGAGATAGAGAAGGTCATAGGAGGAGAAGACAAGGTATGTTAAATATTGCTAATGTTACTTCAAGTGAAAAGGAAATTGAATTTGAAAATGTTGAACAAGTTATTGAAAATGAAAATGTAGATTTTGAAAGTGAAAATGTTGAACATGTTGAAAATGCTGAAAGTGATAATGAAAATTCTCATCATGATGTGATAATGGAAAGTGAAAATTTGGGAGTTGACAATGAAGGTGTCCATAATTTTGGTGTAAATATGAAATTTTTTGATATTGGAGGTGAAAATGTAGAAAATTTTGACATAGGAGGTGAACATGTCAATTTTTTTGACATTGGAGGTGAAAATATGGAAAACTTTCACATTGAAGGTGGAATTTATCAACCAAGTGAACAATATGTAACACCTAATTACTTCAAAAATGAAGACCCTCTCATGGATGAAAGACAAATTCTAAATCCAAGACCTTCAATAACCCCAAAATGGTTACTTGAAATTGATGAGAACATTATTGTGAATCTTGAAGACAAGAGGTCAATAAGAACCATTTGATTGTGGGCTACACAACTTTTCGACCAAAATTTTAGCAATAAGACATTGATTGAGCAATGCCAACTTTTTTTTCAATTGCTAAAGATGATAAAGATGATACCATTGCTAAAAAAATTGAAGATTCATATGAACAAGAAGATGGAGAGAAATTCTATTATTGTCAAAAATCTAATTAATGCTCTCTATTCTATTGGAAAGAATACCAAGGAAAGAGATAAGATCATAAGAGAGTTGCTCGAAGAGTGATTACAACCTTCTTAGTAATCCATCAATTGAGGAAGGGTCACCAAATGAGACAAACTTGTCTTGATTTGAACATAAATTGTAAAAATTTGGATAGAGAACTTGCACGAAGACAATGACTTGACGATCCACTTCAACATGATACATGGGCTTTTGGTGGGAGCCTTCCACATGTTGATAGAAATTTGACTGACAATGTGAAGGAGGAGATTCAACAATTTTGGCACTCTAATTCTAGAGTATCAACCAGGGTATGTGCACAAAGATAGTGGTCAGAAAAGTGGACACCACCCAAAAAAAATATGCAAAAACAAGCAGCGTGTATGCGGTTCTACAATTTGAAATTCTCGCATATGTGCTTAGGTTTGTTCTTCCTGAGCCTAGAGAAGGTAGTGTGTACCCGCTGCTTTTAGGAAAATGAGCACGTACTCGCTACGCCTAGGAAAATGAGCACGTATGCACCACTCATAGGAAAATGAGCGCGTACTCGCTACGCCTAGGAAAATGAGTGCGTATGCGCCACTCATAGGAAAATGAACGCATATGCGCTAATAATCCAAATATAACTGTGTATGTGGTGCCTGTTAAAAAAAGTTTTTAAAAAAAAACTGGGTCTCATTTACTCGTGAATAGCGTGTTTTTACTTCATTTTTTTTCCATTTTCTCTCCTAAATAGCGAACGGGGTGCTAGATTTGTCCTCCAAGCTATGGATCAAGGTTAGTTTTTGTTTATTTTTGTCTTTCTTTCCCGTTTGTTCAATTTGTTTTACATTTCGAATTTAATTTCATTAATTTTGATTAGGTTTTTTCATTTTTTGTTTCAAAAACCATATTCTTCTAATCCACAACAAGAACAACCAAATGCACCTCCTGAAAACCCACAAGAAAAACCAAATGCACCTCCTGAAAACCCACAAGAACAACCAAATGCACCTCCTGAAAACCCACAAGAACAACCAAATGTACCTCCTGAAAACACACAAGAACAACCCCCAATTCCTCCTTTTGATCGCACACCCGAAACACAGGAGCAATTAATTAATCAATTACAACAAAATACATCTAAAATCAATAGACTGATTGTTAAATTGAAAACTTTTGAACTTGAGCATCATCAATCCATCGCGACTAGCCTAGAAACATTAGCTAGTGGTGTCATAGTTGTTTCCACACAAATTACCAAATGGGGAAGCTTTAGGGATAGGTGTCATCAATTCTATGCCGATGGGCTATCATACAATGGAGTAAAAAACAAAAATATTACTAAACAACAAATATGTGCCCTTTTTGTTGATCCCAAAACCTAGTCATTCATTACCTCTTAATGTAAAGAGGTTTCCCATACATTGGTGTACCAATGTGCAGATGAAGAATCTTTTTTGGCAGAGGTGGTGGATGGTCTTTGATGATCCACCTTGTAATAATTATGAGGTGCCATTATATTTTTTGAGAAACGTATATTGTGAGTTTGTGCTCAATGTGTGCCCAAACTATTTTGACATGAGAGAGTTTCATGGTAGAGGTGGTGGCTCTGCCCAAGATAGACCTAGATCTCATAGGCGATTACTCGCGGAGAGTTGTTGCCCCCTAGCACCCAAACCCAAGGTGCACCAGGTTGTCCCAGTAGAGCCAAAAGAGTCGATGGAGCTACAGACTCTTCAAGCGGCCACAACATTGACTGGTGCCATCATCCAGCATGGAACATCATTAGCACACCATATTGTATTGGATGATGAGCCATTAGGTGGTGACAAAGAGCCCATCCAGCATATGTGTCAGTTGCTCAGGGATATGCTCGGGGATAGATGATGCAGCCCATGCAGATGGATCCTCATCTCATATGTGCATGATTTGCAAAAGTAGACATCAGGCCCACACGGTTGAGGATTTCATGCTGACAGATGAGTTGATGGACATGGTGTTTGCCCATGAGTGAGAGACACATGTGTGTTGATTTGAATTCATAGCATTTTATTTATCAGTCACTTTAAATTTGTAATTACATAAATGAATTTTTATTTATACATTGATTTAAATTGAGACAAATAATATGCATTTCAAGATGCAACAACAGTATCCCATACTCCTCCCCCAATTACTATACCTGCAACTTTGATGCCTGAGGTATAAATTTTGTAACATGTTAAAATAGAATAGTACACTTTGAATTTAAAAAAATACAAGATATACTAACTATCTTTAATTCTTGGTCCAATTTTTGGTTTGTAGGTGTTAACAGGGGACGAAATGTCCTAGATTGATGACATCATGCTCTCAGTGATCGATTTTGGCCTACAAGGCTATACGGTATCATATTTTGTACAACCCTTTTTATGTATTGTTTTCATGGAATATACAAGTCATTTAATTTTAGATTTTTAAAATTATGTTTAATTTATTATCTGTACTAATATCTCATGTTAATTTTGTTTTTTTAGGATACCCCCTTTGCGTCTAGGGCTCGTCCTAAGAAAAAAAATTCCTCGAAGATGCCAAAATGTGGGAAGAAGGTAATTGAACACATTTTTAGTTGTACAATTGTTTGAAAATGTTGAAATAAAGTATTAGTTGGGTTTTGTAGATTGATTAGTGTTTTTTTTCTGTTTTACATATACAGTGGCCATTGAGCTATGTGGATTTGTTGAATGCACCTGACTCACCTATGGATCAAGAGAGGGCTGAGGTATGTATCTCTACTTTATTTTCTTGATTTCATGATTATATGCACGCGTACATGTGAACTTGTGATATATTATAATCTTATAATTTTTTCATATAGGAAATATCCATACCTATTTCATCAATGGCGAACCCTCCTCCCTACACTGGAGAAGCATCTCAGGATCCGATACACTTTTGTTTTATATATAAAATTAATTTTTTTTAACCTTCAATACTTTTCATTATGTTAATTGTATTTAATCTTTGAAATTTTTTTGTATAGGTAATAGCAACAGTTTCTACATCGATGGTGAGCCATCCTCAATCCATTAGAGAAGCATCTTAGACACAGGTATGTCATTGTTCTCTATATTATAGCTTTTAAGTGTTTTTGATATATTTATGTTAGTACATTGTATTAATTGTACATTTAATCTACAATACACCCCTTCGTGGTACGTCCATAACGTGGATCCATTTAAGTATGTCTTCAAGAAAACTCCTAAGAGTGACAAGGAGAGGAGAGCGGAGACATTAGCTCCTAGATTATCTGATGAGGTAATCTACATTTTAATTGTAAAGGAATTAAAGTTAAATGCATAGTTATGTTGTTAATTGTGAACTATTTTCTACAAAAGAATTCTAACTTGTCTTTTGAATTGTGGTTTTGCAGCCATCTACAAAGTTGTATACTGCATCGAAGAGGATTGATTTTGATGATCCACCACAAGTTTAGGATCATATAGTGTTAGTTTTGGTCATAGAATGAACAATACATGTAGATATATTCTACATTTTTATTGTATATCGATTTGGACATGGCATATGCCACATTTTTGTAATACTTGTATTGACTTGGCAGACATGCCTTTTTTTATATATATAAATGTCGATATTCGATCCAATAAATGTGTACTGAGTTCATTATTTTGTATTCGTTGTATTTTGTGGTTGTCCTTTTATAAATTTAATTGATCATTTGCCTATGTAATCAACAATATGAATATAAACAACAAAAATACATGATATAAAACATTGCAATCGTGGAATATGATTTGATAAAATTTCTAAAATGTTTAATTAACCCTACAAAACTCCTTGTATTCAGTTCATTATTGTGTATTTGATGTATTTGGTGTTTGCCCTTTTATAAATTTAAATGAATATTTGCATATGTAATCAACAATATGAATACAAACAACAAAAATTAACAATATGAATATAAACAATAATGTGTTTGGTGCGAGAGCACCCTTATGCTCTCAATGGTCAAATTTTGTTCATTATGTGCAGAAATAAATATCGCAAGTGCGTCCGGGTGGGCAGGTTTACGCTAGGCATGCCCCTATTGTGCATCCCAAAGCGTGGGACATTGAGAGTCATACCATACCGGTGTGATCTCTCAAGTTCCCTGAGTCCAAAAAATTGTCAAAATTTGACGAATTGTTTCTTCAAATCCAGGACACATATGGTTGATCCATTTGAATCTGTGGGGTTGCATCAGGCTCCTTTACAATGGCTTATCTTAGTTTTTGATGACTCGTAGCCATTTTCAATTGGTAGCATTTTTTCGCCTGTTCCAAAAACCATCAATTGCATGCAATGCAAAGTTGCAAGATTGGCTAGAATTGATTCAGTTCGTCGTGTGCACAAAATGACATCATGAGCATGTCTGGGTGGGTAGGTTTACGCTAGGCATACCCCTCCTGTGCATCCTAAAGGGTCAAAACGTCGAGAGTCATACCGTACTAGTGCGATCTCTCAAGTGTCCTTAGTCCAAAAAAATGTCAAAATTTGACAGACTGTTTCTTCAAACCCAAGATACATATGGTCGATCCGTTTGAACCCATGGGGTCATGTGAGGCTCCTCTACAATGGCCTATCTTGGTTTTTGACGACTCGGAGCCATTTTCAATTGGTAGCATTTTTTCGCCTGCTGCAAAAACCATCAACTGTATGCAACACAAAGTTGCCAGATTGGCTAGAATTGATTCGGTTCATCATGTACACAAAATGACATCATGAGCATGTCCATGTGGGTAGTTTTGTGCTAGGCATTCCCTTGTCGTGCATCCCAAAGCACCAGAACATCGAGAGTCATACCCTACCGGGGTGATCTCTTAAGTGCCCTGAGTCCAAAAAATTATCAAAATTTGACGGACTATTTCTTTAAATCCAGGACACATATGGTCAATTCATTTGAACTTGTGGGGTCGTGTGAGGCTCCTCCACAATGGCCTATCTCAGTTTTTGACGAGTTGGAGCCATTTTCAATTGGTAGCATTTTTTTGCCTACTCCAAAAACTGTCAGTTGCATGCAATGCAAAGTTGCAAGATTGGCTAGAATTGATTCAGTTCGTCGTGTACACAAACCGACATCGTGAGCGCATCCATGTGGGAAAGTTTACACTAGGAATTCCCCTATCATACATCCCAAAGCACTGGAACATCGAGAGTCATACCATACCGGTACGATCTCTCAAGTGCCATGATTCCAAAAAATTATTAAAATTTGACAGACTGTTTCTTCAAATATAGGACACATATGGTCAATTTGTTTGAACCCGTGTGGTCATGTGAGGCTCCTCTACAATGGCCTATCTCAGTTTTTGATGACTCGGAACCATTTTCAATTGGTAGCATTTTTTTGCCTGCTGCAAAAACCATTAGTTGCATGCAATGAAAAGTTGCAAGATTGGCTAGAATTGATTCGGTTCATCATGTGCACAAACTAATATCCCGAGTGCGTCTGGGTGGGCAATTTTACACTAGGCATGATCCTGTCGTGCATCCCAAAGTGCTGGAACATTGAGAGTCATACCATACTGGTGCGATCTCTCGAGTGCCCTGAGTCCAAAAAATTGTCAAAATTTGACAGACTATTTCTTCAAATCTAGGACACATATAGTCAATCCATTTGAACTCATGGGGTTACGTGAGGATCCTCTACAATGGCCTATCTCATTTTTCAATGACTCAGAGCCATTTTCAATTGGTAGCAGTTTTTTGCCTGCTACAAAAACCGTCAGTTGCATGCAATGAAAAGTTGCAAGATTGGCTAGAATTGATTTGGTTCGTTGTGTGCATAAACCAACGTCGTGAGTGCATTCGGGTGGGTAGGTTTACACTAGGCATCCCCCTGTCATGCATCCCAAAGTGTTGAAACATCGAGAGTCATACCATACCGGTGTGATCTCTCAAGTGCCCTGAGTCCAAAAAATTATCAAAATTTGACAGACTGTTTCTTCAAATCTAGGACACATATGGTCAATCCGTTTGAACTTGTGGGGTCGCGTGAAGATCCTATACAATGGCCTATCTTGGTTTTTGATGACTCAAAGCCATTTTCAATTGGTAGCATTTTTTCGCCTACTACAAAAATCCTCAATTGCATGCAATATGAAAAGTTGCAAGATTGGCTAGAATTGATTCGGTTCATCGTGTGCACAAACCAATGTCACGAGCGCATCTAGGTGGGAAGTTGTATGCTAGGAATGCCCCTATCATGCATCCCAAAGCATCAGAACATTGAGAGTCATACCCTACCGACGCAATGTAGAAGTTGCTTGACAACTTTTTTGACAATTTTTTTGACAACAATGACAATGTTTGCTCAAATTGTATCTAGTCTCAATCTATGACCCCTATGATCCGATAATGACTCAAATAATTCTCCATGATTATACAAGAATCAAGAATACTCATGATTGACCAGGGACACATCACATATAATCAAAACATAGTCCCAAAACATTGACAGACAAAATAGTCACAAAACATTGTCACATATTATTCAAAAATTTGCCTTAAATATGGTCAAATAAGCTCTTGGCTATTTGATTATACAAAAAAAATGTCTTACAAATCATCTCATGGGGTTTTATATAAAATTTGGCATTACAATATGTGTGATTCAACTCATCGCCATTTTAATATACAAATCATCTCATGGGCTTTTATACAAAAAATGGCATTACAATATGTGCGATTCAGCTCATCGCCATTTTAATATACAAAATTTGGCATGTACATATGTACAAATTAGCTCATTGCCATTTAAATATACAAAATTATGCCCTTAAACATATAAAAATTAGCTCATGGGCATTTATATATACAAAAAATGAATCTAGAATAATTCATCAACGATTTATACAAAATTCTCAAAATCATTCTACTATGAACCATAGAATCAATCAAGTGAGCCTTTAGGATTGGCTCTAACCCATATTGTGTCAAGTATTGTCTCATGGTCAAATTCATGAACTTTCCATAAAATATTGTTATGAGGTCTACCATGATACTTAATCAAATGAATATTTGTTGCAACAACAAGGTTAGAGAAATGAAGAATATGTCTGTGTGTTTCAAAGTCCTCGAACAACCAAACATCATAATTCTTGATAGGGTATCTTCGAAGCCATGTTCCTATCACAACAACGGACCCTATTGGGTACTCAATACCCTCTTTGTCAATGATTGTGGTTGTCAATTTTCTTTTTGGCTGAACACAACAACACAAATAGTAATTTGTTCCTTCTTCATTGTTCTCTTCTGCAACAACTACATACAAATGACCTGCATTTTATAAAGTTTTAATTAATACCAAAAATAAAGTATGATGTACAACAAAATGAACCAGAAATAATACTTGCAAAAAAATTAACTCACCTGAATCCACTAGGTCGGATACATGGTCAAAATCCACTGATGTCTCCATCTGGCTTAATTGTAGTGCTTTGGGAATTTGATATGAATTAATGGGAACCAACGGTCTACAAGACCATTTGTCAACCCACTCTTGTGATTCACATTCTTCCCACAAACAATACATGCATGAAGAGAAAAAACATACCATCTGTCTCGTATAAATTACCAGTGAACTTGAATTTGAACTCATAAATGAGTGCATGTCACTCGATCCTACAACTATACAACAATCTAGATAGTTTTCAATGTTAGATTTAGTGATCAACCAACAATATCTATGAACCATTGACATACCTGGATTACCTGGACCCATCGTAGACTTACACCATTACATAATTGTTTCTACATCTATCAACTCAGCACCACCTTTGTACTTCAATTCTTCCCTAGCTAGGGATCTTTTCACACATGCTCCTACACCATCGTTCTCTCCCTTACCATGTCCAACCTCAGTGAAATTCCAAAAAAATTGTACACCACTTGTCATATGCATCCTTGTCAACCAATAAAACATCCTTGCATTCTTGAATTGTGTGGTGCAATTATCTGACCATATTAAGTGTTGGTTGTATCATATGTTCCTTTCCCTTAAACTATCATAGAAAAATTTAAAGCATCCTTCTACAAACTCTGATGAATGAGTATGATCATCACTTATGTAGAAGTGATACTCTCTTACAACCTTTCTATCCTCCTCTGTGCTATCATCTGCATGCATGAATACTATGTGTACAAAAATAGAAACTTGTGTAGAGTAATAATACATGGATTGCACTTCATTTTGAGGTTGTAGTGTATAGTTTTTAGTGAAATCAATGATAGAGACAATGGTGCCAAGAGGAAATGTGTCCTTAGATAACTTGAATTACTCATCTAACCATTGAGCTCTATGTGTATGCATTGTGTACTCATAAATTGAGCTACACATATATCATTTTTCACTAGCTCACATCTCTTCAAATCTTTTCCACCTTTAACTCCATATGTGAATGTCTTGTATTTTCTGAAAGAAACTAGTTTCGTACCAATTTCATGTGTGCTCTCCAAATGTACGCATCTTGGTAAACGTTGCAAACCACTACATATAGTACAAGAACCTTCCAAACAAGGCATCTTATAATAAATGCAACCATTGTGTCTATTACATAGCACACTTGAAATAAATTCTCTTACTGACTTAGGAGGTGCTTGTATATTACATTCCTGCAAAACATCATTAGTGTGCAAAGTAGAACAAATATGATGAAAAATATCATAATGCATGGAAAATCCAATATGCATCCTACAACAACACGTGGTGCATACATGATTAATCTTAATATAAAAAGGTTTTTCCATTTCAAAAAATCTTTGAGAAATTCTTATTTGAGGAAACTTTTGAAGGAATCTTTCATAAAATTTAGTTTGAGTCATATCCAAATAGTGTTTGGCATGTGGCTCACGATTTGTAGACCCAATTGGCCTTCTAACAAGATCTCTTTGGTTGGGCGAAACTCTTGTGTTGTCATGCCAACAATTTTCAATTAATGTTTTTAGTGCATCAACAACAACCTTGTCTTTGCGTAGTAGTCTACCCGAGAATGCCCAAAGAGAATTATTGTTAGGTTCCTCTATTTTTTCCCGCCTCTTTAATGCTTTACTTAATGTTGTTCTACTAACGTTTAATGACTTGTTTTGCTTATCAAACGATCTTTTTTTATTTTCTTGCTCATTATGGTTGTTGTAATGACACATCGAGTAGCATTGGAATATTTAGTACATGATTTTGAACCAATAGCTTGATATGCATCAAATAGATTTCTCACAATAGTTCTTTCACTATTACTTTCATATGATCTTAGGCCTAGAATTTTCATTGTCTCTCTAAAATTCAAATTTTTAATCATTTGAACAATTAATTGACATCTTGTGGTTTGATTTAAGTTTTCAAAATAGTTTTGCCATATTCTTTTAACCATTCTCCTACAAGTTCGTTCATTCATTTTATTGGGCATTGACTTCAATATATTCTCATCAATGTCAATTAGATACTTTGGTTTCCTACGAATGATTCTAGGAGGTGTTAATGTTGGTGCATTATGTACATTCAATTCATCAAGTAGAGAAGGTGTAATATATTCATCATTTAATTGATTATTCAATGCGGTATCTTCTTCAATTGCATTAGGTTCATATGATAAATCAAATGTCTCCTCTTCAATTGCATTAGGTGCATTATATTTGTTTGGTAAATCGAATTGAGATGTTGAGGATGGCATACCTTCTTCTCCCATTGTTCTTATGCAACGCAATTTCTTCATATGTTGCCTTTGTCTTTCCTTTTGAGCTTCTCGTTGTTCCATCATTCCTCACTTGTTCTTTCCCATGGTTGATATCGGTTGTCCTAAATAGAATCATATTACATATATATGTAAACAAAAGTTAATAAACAAACAAATAACCATAAATATGCATCTTATCACTATTTTTTGGAATCAAACTATTAAACAATCACAATACTATTGAAAAAACTAATAAGAACAACAATTCAATCATTTGAAATCATGCAAAAACAAAAAATTCACTTACTTCTATGTATAAAACAGTGATAGAAGTGCAGACACAGTTCCAGTGGGGCCTTCAATGACCTCAAAAACTTATTTTGAGGTCGTTGAGGCTCTTGGGAAAATAAAACTATGTCTATATACCATGTACACGCTACATTAATAACCATGTGCATGCTACATTAATAACCGCATATGCGTTGTTAGTCCATAAAATGTTGGCAAGCCCAACGATATTCTTTTTTCCCATTCTAGACTAATAAGTAGCACGTACATGCTACTAAGCCTAAAAATGTTATCGCAGGGTAGCGAGTAATAGGCTCAGTACCCCGTATGTGCTTACAAGTAATAAGTATTGTGTACTCTCTCCTTTTCCTTAAAAAATTTATGGCAGTGCAGTGAACTAATAGTTTTAGTACCCCGTACGCGCTATTGGTAGTAGAAAAGATGTGAATGAAAAGGGAGGGAGGGAGAGAGAGAGAGAGAGAGAGAGAGAGAGAGAGAGAGAGAGAGAGGGGGGGGGGGAGAGTAGGGGAGGGAGAGAGGAGGGGGGCAGAAGGGAAGGAGGGAGGGAGAGAGGGAGAGAAGAAGGGGGAGGGTGGGAGAGAAGAAGGGGTATGGAGGAAGGGAGAGGGAGAGTAGGGAGAGGGAGGGAGAGGGGAGAGAGAGAGAGGGGGGAGGGAGAGGAGGAGAGAGAGAGAGGAAAGGAGGGACAGGGAGAGAGAGAGAGAGAGAGAAGGGGGGGGTGAGGGTGGGAGAGAAGAAGGGGTATGGAGGAAGGGAGAGGGAGATTAGGGTGGAGGGAGAGAGGAGGGAAGGAGGGAGAGGGGGAGTAGGGTGGAGGGAGAGAGGAGGGAAGGAGGGAGAGGGAGAGAGGGAGAGAGAAAGAGGGGGGAGGGAGGGAGAGAGAGAGAGAGAGAGAGGGAGAGAGGGAGAGAGGTGGAGAGGTAGAGGGAGGGAGAGAGGGAGAGAAGAGGGGGGAGGGTGGGAGAGAAGAAGGGGTATAGAGGGAGAGAGGGAGAGAGGGAGAGAGAGAGAGAGAGAGAGAGAGAGAGAGAGAGAGAGAGAGAGAAGGGGGAGGGAAGGTAGAGGGAGGGAGAGAGGGAGAGAAGAGGGGGGAGAGAAGAAGGGGGGAGAGTAGGGTGGAGAGAGAGAGGAGGGAAGGAGGGAGAGGGATAGAGAGAGAGGGGGAAGGAGGGAGAGGGAGAGAGAAAGGACATAGGACACCATATGACTGATCTCGATTGTGACTATAGGAATTACAGAAGAAGAGAAAGAGGGAGGGAGAGAAGAAGAGAAAGAGGGATGGGTTATGGAGGAAGAGAGAAGGGGAGAGAGAGAGAGAGAGAGAGAGAGAGAGGGATGGCAATGGAGGAAGTGAGAGAGAGAGAGAGAGGGAGGGAGAGAGGGAGAGGGAGAGAAGGAGGGGGGAGGGAGAGGAAGAGATATCGAATCCAGGACACAATATGACCCTTAGAACACAATATTACCCCTAACAACATCTAAGGGGTCATAGGGTGTCCTAAGGGGTCATATGACACTATATTATCCCTTAGCACACCATAGGATCTATAACAACACCAAATGGTGTCCTAAGGGGTCATAGAACACCATAGGACCCTTTAGAACACCATATGGTGTTGTTATGGGTCATTGGTGTCCCAAGGGGTCATATGGCATCCTATGACCCCTAGGACACCATATGGTGTTGCTATGGGTCGTATGGTGTCTTAAGGGGTCATATGGTGTCTTAAGGGGTCACAAGACACCATATGACTGATCTCAATTGTGACTATAGGAATTACAAAAGAAGAGAAAGAGGTAGGGAGAGAAGAAGAGAAAGAGGGATGGGGTATGGAGGAAGGGGAGAGAGAGAGAGAGAGAGAGAGAGAGAGAGAGAGAGAGAGAGAGAGAGAGATGGGGGGAGGGAGGGAGAGGTAGAGGGAGGGAGGGGGGGAGAGAGGGAGGGAGAGGTAGAGGTAGAGAGAGAGAGAGGAGGGAGAGGGAGAGAGAGAGGATACAGGACACCATATGACTGATCTCGATTGTGACTATAGGAATTACAGAAGAAGAGAAAGAGGGATGGGGTATGGAGGAAGGGGGAATGGGAGAGAGAGAGAGAGAGAGAGAGAGAGAGAGAGGGATGGGGTATGGAGGAAGGGATAATGTGAGAGAGAGAGAGAGAGGGAGGGAGGGAGAGGAAGAGATATTGAATCTAGGACACAATATGACCCTTAGAACACAATATGACCCCTAAAAACAACTAAGGGGTCATAGGGTGTCCTAAGGGGTCATATGACACTATATTATCCCTTAGCACACCATAGGACCCATAACAATAGCAAATAGTGTCCAAAGGGGTCATAGAACACTATATGACCTTTTAGAACACCATATGGTGTTGTTATGGATCATTGGTGTCTCGAGGGGGCATATGACATCCTGTGGCCCCTTAGGACACCATATGGTGTTGTTATGGGTCGTATGGTGTCTTAAGGGGTCATATGGTGTCTTAAGGGGTCACAGGACACCATATGACCTCTTAGGAAACAATACTACCTCTAATGACACCAATGGTGGGCTAATAAAATGATATAATAAAATCTAAAGTTATGAATAGAACATCATACAATGAGACTCCAAGAGAACAAGCAACGAGGCTTCTCTAAAAAGCAAGTGTAAGAGCTTGACCTAACCCTAAGAGTATTGCCTAAGTTCTAAAACATATGATGTTACTAAATTTGCAAGTTTATAAGATTGATCTCGATTGTGAATATATGAATTACACACTTGATTTCTTTCATGGGTATGTACCATTCCAAGTTGTTTGACAAGTGATGATCATCATATACTACCACTGCCATGCATACAACACACTTTAATTTCTTTAGGTGACAGGCGTTGTGTAACAACATGGGAACTCTCACATACCCACCACTATCATTCTCTAGGACATCATCTGTGTTACTCTCCCTCTTTCTCTTCCTACCTATTATTTCCTTCTGAAAAAGATATTGTAGGTACTCTGACTCATCATGTTGCTTTTTTGACACTATTTTCCACATCTGCTCTGCTCATTAAAAACACATTCGAGAAGAATATTGCTACAGGTTTCCTTGTTTGTCACGGTAATACACGTGGTTAATTTCAAACCCTATTCCTACTATTCAATATACACACACAAATCCATCAGTAAATTTTCTTAGGAGAGAATACATGATAAAAATCAAAGAGGAAGTTGCAGACAAGAAATAAATTCACTTACTTCTATAGAAGTGCAGACACAGTTGCAGTGGGGTATGGAGGGGGGAGGGAGAGAAGAAGAGAAAGAGGGATGGGGTATGGAGGAAGGGAGAAGGGGAGAGAGAGAGAGAGGGATGGGTTATGAAGGTAGGGATAAGGGGAGAGAGGGAGGTATGGGGTATGGAGGAAGGGAGAAGGGGAGAGAGGGAGGGAGAGAGAGGGATGGGGTATGGAGGAAGAGAGAGAGACCTTGTATGCATTTGAGAGGGGGAGACAATACACTTACATGTGTATATATATACTTAATATATATATATATATAAATATTATATATTATATGTATATACACATATTGTATATATTATATGTATACACATATTATATATACAATATCATATTATAGGCATATTATATATAGAATATCATATTATACAATAGCGCATATGTGTTGTTTATAGTAAAAAGAGCACATACACGTTGCTTACACCATAAGTACCCCATTGCGCTTTTGACTGTTTAGGCTTGGAAATAGGCCTGGATGACAAATCTACGATTTGGAAGTTTGATTTCCCTCCATTTCTCTCATTTTTGATGTGTTTTATTTTATCAACTTGGTTTATCGACTTTGTCATCATTAGGTTTTCACTTCATCAAGTGGGTATTTCTAAAATTGCCACTATATTTTCACCCATCTTCTAATCTTTCTAACCATATAATTTTTTTTCAGTTTGAACAACAATAACATATTATTATTGAATTTCTTTTACCAGTGTCTCCATAGTTCTCATAGACATAGGTGCACCATTTTTTGAATAACTTTTGATATACTTATACAAATTTTAAAAACTTTATATATTATTGTAGTGCACTTGATTCTTTACAATTTTTTTTTTAAAAAAAATTCGATTTGTTTAGTGCAACTTATGCTTCGCGCACGAACAGGTACCTAATTTTCAGGATGTGCTCGATTGGAAAAATCATTTAAAAAAAAATACTCAACAAAAAATTACAAAAAATACACATCTTCTAGTTCTCACTCTTAACTATCTTTCTACCAGAGGATTTGTCAAAATATTAAATCTAACTATGACTTTTTTGATGCGCACGTCGGACACTATGTTATGTTTTTTAGAAAAAATCAAGGTCAATTTTTCGTGCATGAAGGATTTGACCCCCTTAATCTTATCTAATTTTGAAAAAGTTTAGTAGTTTGGAAACTAGATTCAGAGTACTACAATATTTGTTCTTTGATTATCTTCATATCTTGAGTGGATGACTTTCAAATTTTGCCTCCAACTTCAGGTTCACCTGATTTCAGAAAAAAAAAAAGTGTCCACTTATAACCCCCTTTTTTACCACCATCTTTGTGCACTTACCCGCCAATGAAAAGGATGTTTTGAAATTAAGAATCGGCAACCGAGACTGCACACCTCATCCCAAACAATTCTTGGAATCAAGCCAAACAATGTTGTACAAAAAAATTTGTGAAGTACATCCAACTTTGGAAATATCACAAAGGGCCTTTGAATCTTTGAAGTCATTTTATTGTGTACCTCTTAAGATTCGTAATACTTATTGTTGCAAGTACCATGTGGAGTTTTCAATGTACCATGAACTTTTATGCCATATTCATTCTACGATGCATACTAATGAGATGTTGCAAGAGTGTGGTGCAATGTTATTTCTGAGATCATCAAGAGACTTGCAAGATCTATTTTTATGCCCTAGAGATGATGGCTTCTATTTCTATAGAAATGATTGTTTGAATGGGAAGTGCTCACAATGTGGTGGGTTGTCAAAGTTTGTTTCATGTTTTCATGAGGGCAGCGAACATGATTTTGAAAAGAATTATGTTGAGAAAAAAATATATGAGACAGTGAAATATACTTTGAAGAGTGGAGGTGAAGGTTCTAGATGCAAATTAGTCTCAAGAGAAGTGAGTGTTACTGATTTTATTTTGGAGTTTAAGGAAAATATTTTCTACACGTATGCAAGACACACCCATAGGTCTCAATGGTTGGATCAGCAATTCAGGATGTGTAAGAACTCTTTCCCAATTGGCACTATTGTATCGGTGGTTGATTTTGCAGAGAACTATACATTGCAACCACAAAATGAGGTAAAGTCTTAGTACTATAATTCAATCCAAATTTCTATTTTTGTTCACATTACATATAGACATGCTCTTGATAGTACAGAAGAGGACAAGAAGATAATTAGGGAGTATCATTTTTATATGAGTGATGATAGATCACAATCCTTTGAGTATGTGCAACATTCTTTTGAGAATTTTTTTGAGTTCTTACATGAGAAAAATATTGGAATTGGTCGACATCTCATATGGTCAGATAACTATATGGTTCAATTCAAGAATGGCCATATGTTTTATTGGTTGAGTAGAATGCATGTAGAGAGGCGTATACCTCATATTTGGTGTTTTTTTTAGGCAAGGCATGGGAAGGGGGAGAATGATGGAGTAGGTGCATGTTTGAAGAGAGCTCTAGTTAAGGAGATGTGTGGGGGGAAAAGTGACACTAAGCAAACATGCCCTAATCTCACTTTCAATCACACACTTGTGAAATATGAAAGAGCCTAGAGGTATCACACAATTGGCTACTTCTTTTTGTGGAAGAGAGAGCCATGGGATACCTATTAGGATTTCTATTCCTTTGTTGCAAATGATAGATAGAATGATGCAAGTTCAACTATTAACCCTAAAGTGTAAGTATGAACTAGTAACTTTGAGCACAAGATTGCAGAATTGAGATTTAATGATGAACAATTGTAAGGATAAGAGGAGAAATGTAAATGTGTACCTTGAATGGATTTGATTCTGCAAGATCTGCCGCTGAAGCCGGAAGCCTGAAATACTGAAGTTGCTACCTCTGAAACTGCTAAAATTCTCTAAAATGGACAAGGACTAAGGCACCCAGCGCCGCTGTCCTAGCAGGACCAGGGTGCCCCACACCCCTGTCCTAGCTTTCTAGGTTGGAATTTCGTGTGAAGTTCTGTCTCGGTCTGCTTCTGTCGGATCTGCAACTGGCGGTGTCCTTCGAATTCGAAAATCTGCACTTATATCTGAAAAGGGTTGTAGGTGGCTATATAGGGTTTTGCCTTAGTCAAACCCCCGCTTTGGTGATTTCCACCTCCATGAATAGCCAAGTTGTATAGTAAAAGTTGTGTGTGTAGACCTTGTGTGTGTGCAAGATCCTAAAATGAAAGTAAGCAAACTAGAGCAACCTACAAAGTAAACCCTAATTGCTTGTAATTGACAAAGTAAAATGCTCTAAATCAAGATGCAAAGTGATCTAAAGCATGAGTGCAAAGGATGTAATGAAGCTTGTGCAAAGACATGAAAACAACATGAAACCATACCCAACCCCAAGGGAGGCGTACAAGCCAATCTTCAGTCGGTGATCCCTTATTGCTCTTCAATGCTTTCAAAGCCCTAAATGGATGAATGAGATTGATGAATACTTGATGGATGGATGTTGATTGTTATTGAAGTCTTCAAAGATCTGCTCTTTCACTACATAGAAGGTGCCTGAAACCAAAATTCCCCTCCTTTCAAATGAAGAAAGAGAGCTCTTATATATGAAACCCTAGGTCTTAATTTCAACTTTTGGCCGACCTAGAGATTGAATCTCCCACCAATTTCTTGGGGTTAAGCTTTATTTTATGATTGGATCGCACTCCTAAAATTTTGGGAAAAATGTCTAGGACCGTGTGCACTCCGGGCGCCATGGTCCCGACAACTTCTCACCAAATTTTCAGGGCCATCGGATATGATGATTTTAGAGAGAATCCCGAAGTTATAGGTGATTTCAAGATGTTTTGACCCCCGAAATCAGGCCTTAAAGTTCAAAATAGGACCTAATTAGGGTTTTAGATTAAATGATGTATTGGAAGAATAAAATGAAAGGGGCACACTTTAATGAAAAGGGCCCAACTTTATGATATGGGAGATGATAAAATAGAACCTTAGACCTAATTAATTTAATTAATTAAGTGCTAAAGGGGAAATGCAATGCAAAATGCGCCAAGGTGGGTGCTAAACTAGGTGTGAAATTGTACCACCCTAGCAAGTGCGTACAGTTTACGATGCTACATTTAGCCCCCACTTTAGCGGTCATATGAACACTACATGCATATGCAAGCTAAAGTACAAAAAAGTAAACATTATTTGGAAAAAGGATATATCCATAAGTTGTCGGATGAAGCCCCCAGCGGCATTTGCAGTACTCGGTTAGGAACCACAACCTAACAAACCACATGTTAGATCACAAAAATCACCTAATTCTTACTAAGGAAGGTGATGAAAATTCAAGGGTAGCTATATGCCCCCCCCTGTTTTGGCTTGCTAATTTTAGTGAGTTGAAACAGGGTATCATGTTTACCACTTCGAATTGTTAAAGAATATTGATGACAAATGCTCACAAGAAGATTTGATATGGGATCAAAAACTAATGGAGAATCATTTGGTAAGAAAGAGGACTAAATCTCAATTCCAACACAACAAAGAGTGTGAGGATTTGAGAGTTCTCTAACACAAGATGAAGGATGTAAATGGAAACAAAATGCAAAGAGAAGAAAAGAAAGGAAAAAAATGCATGAATACACACATTGGTGATCCATGAGATGAATAGTGAGAGAGAAAACATGGACTTCTCACCCCTAGATCTTGTCTAGGTGATCCATGGGAAAAAGGACATGGAAAACTAGCCCCCAGAGTCTGTCTAGGTGATCCATGTAAGGGAGGAGAGTGAGAAAGTCTAGCCTTATGCCGCTAGTTCCACTCAACCTCGTGCATGTGTGTGTAAGTAAGGTTAGAAGCACCTCATAGGAGTCTATGCCCGAGTATGCTACAACCTGTATATGTATAGTACAAAAGCGTGACATCTCGCTCTAAGAGTCTGTGCTCTAGTTCCGAGAATAATCACCTTGCATAAAAGAAAAATGGAGACATCTCACTCTAAGAGTCTGTGCTCTGGTTCTGAGAATGACCCATTGCTCAAAAAGTGTAATGTTTATGTCACAAGCAAAGTAGAACAAGGATACCTACCTTCACCACAAAAGAAGATACCCCAGAAATGCAACAATGTCATAGATCCAAGCAAGAGAGTTTTGCACTCTTTAAGCAAGGATAAGATAGTTGAAAAGGGATATCTTGTAGTATGTGTAAAGGAGATCCTTAGAGGAGAAGAGATCTTTGTACAAAAGACACCTATCCCCGAGAGGAATTGTCTTAGACAAATATAACATCTTCTAGAATAAGACAAAGAAGAGAATAAGAATGCAATACTTCCTTCTTTTGTGAGATGAAAGTGATTCTTAATGAAGGATGATGCTCTTTTTAACCCAATTGGGAGAGTGAATTCATTATGGATGTATTTTACCAAGTGCAAAAGAGGTTGTAGTCAAGGACTTACACCTCTTGTAAGAGAGAATCCTTGAACAAACAACAACAAATGCATACAAGGAATAACATCAATTAATAAAGTTCACTTCATCCACGAAATAGGAAAAAGTGGATCCTTAGATAAAAATAAGGAAAGATCATTGCCTCCCAAGGATAAGGACAATGAGAAGGAATTACACAATCTTCTAGGGAGAGATTTAGACATAAGCAGAATGTACTACATACTCAAATGAGTTCATGCAAGCAAGACATTAGTGTATGTAAAATGCTCCTCACAAGAAGTGGGTAGGATAAGAAAGAGAATACACATCTTCTCCCATATCTAGGAAAAGAGGATTATAAAGAAAAGATGATCAATATTTCCTCACTATTACCCCAAAGGGAAATTTTAACCATAAAAAGAAGAGATGTATGAAATCACTCTTGTCCCCATAGGAACAAGAGATAACATAGAAAATTAGGCTATCATGTTGCTTCAAAAATATGATTGCACTTGAAATTGTACCATCATGAATGACAATGAGCCCCCAGTAAATGAGCTACCAATGTCACATAGTGATTAGCAACATAATAGCCATTAATGTTATTTAAAGACATGATAGATTGAATGAGGTATTTGAATATGACATGCTAAATGCTCAACTATAAGTGAGATCAAAAACATGTATAAAATGATAAAAATTGAAGAAGAAAAGTCACAAGAAATCTTAGAAGAGGGATGAGTGTAATTTATTAGAGCCTTATCCCTAGAGGAAAGGACTTTATGATGAATAGGAGATAAAGATTCATAAGTGGATTTAGAAATTTGAGGTGATTCATAAAGAGATTTGTTCATCGCCAAGATTTCCTTATGAGGGGAATGAGAGTTGATAGAAGTAGAAGATGATTTAGTTGAAGTGAGATCATCATCACTACTAAATATAGCATTCACATTGAGAGATGATCTTTTAGATGCTTTGGTGGGCTTAGAAAGATTATATCCAAGTCCAAATGAATATTCATGCATGTTATGTTCTAAAGGAACTTTAATTCCTTGTTCATTTGTGCCACAACCATTTCCACTATAGCCACTCTTAGCCAAAATGTGAAAACCACGACCATAAAGGGATGCTAAATCAGAGAGAGATGGTGATGCCCTATAGGTCTCGGTGCTATTTTTATTAGAGGAAGATGTTGAAGAGTTACTTGAATCGGAGGTAGCCACAAAGTTGTTACTGAATTGCTTAGACAAAGTGGGCTTCTCTTTAGTTTCTTCCTTAGATTTTCCCTTCTCAATCTTAGGCACTCTATATTCTCCTACAAAAGTAGGGTTAAAGTCTAAAGATCCCCAATCATCATCTAAGAGAGCCTTTTCAGGAGAAAAGATATCTTTGGGAGAAGATTCTGATTGAGTAGAAGGATCAAGAGTACTAGAGGGGACAAAATCCTTAAAGGAAGTAGATGCATTTGAAGTGGTAGAAGGATTGGAAGTAGTTGAACAAGAAGATCTAGTTCGTAATGGTTCTTGAAGATTAGTATTAGCTAGCAAGGTGTATGTTATATTGTCATAAATGAATTTGACTCGCCCATGCAAAGTTGAGGGGACAACTTGCATGCTATGAAGCCAAGGTCTCCCTAATAGAAGATTGTAAGTCAAATTACCAGAGATGACATGAATAGGTGTAGGTAAAGTAACAGGACCTACTGTAATAGGTAAGGTTATGATACCCAAACATTCTTTACCAACATTATCAAATCCTTGAATAGAAATAGAAGAACCTTTAAAGAGAGAATGATCCACATTAAGCTTGTCCAATAAATCAATACTACAAACATTAAGGCCAAATCCATTGTCCACAAGGGTTCGTCTTATAGCACTTTCATTGATAATAACTACAATCATAAGAGGATCATATTGATTTTGAATTTCATGAGAAGGTAAATCATCTTGTGTGAACACAATTTGAGCTTTGGGTTTGCTTGTAGAATCAATCAGGGAAGCCATGTTATTATTATTATTATTAGGTGTCACTGTAGGTGGGACATCTAAATTTTTTAAAGCATCTTGTAACATCCCATGATAGGCAGGTGAAGTTTGAACTAAATCGCAAATAGAAATCTTTGCCTGAGTAGTTTTAAGTTGTTCAATAAGATCATAGTCCTTACTAAGCATTTGTGAAATATGAGGAGCTTGAGGAAGAATAGGTTGGGAAGGAGGAAGTGAAGTTGGGATAACTGGAGGAGAATTAGGTTGCCTATTGTTTCTTGTGTTATAGGTATGAGCAACCACATTATAACTCTCTCTAGTCAGTTGCTTAGCATACTCACAAGGGCTCTTAGTAGAATAACCTCCTTGCATAGTAATAATAGGTTTCTTAGGAGTGCAAAAGGAATCATTAGCATAACCACCTTTAACCACTAAGATAGGCTTATTTAAAGGTTGAGAATTTTGAGAAGGACAAGAACCTTGGATAGTGAAGAGAGGTTTGTTAGGTGTTTCATTCACATGTATCAAATTGATTGAGGATGGTTTAGAGGAATGAACAAAAGTGTTGGAAGAATTATTGATAGTCTTCTCTTGCACTAAAATCTTATCACGGATTAAATCAATTTTAGGAGAGAGACAAGGGGTAGGCATTGATGTTCTAGTAGGAAAAGTAATACTAGGAAAGGTCATATCATCCTCTATCATCAAAGGATCTACATGGGGAATAAACTCTCTAGGAGAAGGATCAACATTACTCTCTAAAGTCTCACTTTTGAGAGGGAGATCTTTGAAAGAGATGTTAACCATCTTGCTTTGAACTAGGGTTTCCTTATGAGTAGAACCAAGTTGAGGAGAGGGAGATGCTTTATTTTTAGAGGGAGAATAATTGAGATTCAAGGGAGGTGAGAAACTATCAAGGGAGTTTTCAATCTTGATTTCATCCCCTTTTGCTAGGGTTCTCTCATGGGGTAGAGAATAATCTACACCTTCTTCTAATGGTTCATCCCAAATAGTGAGGTTGTTGAAAGGAATGTTTGAAGTATTCTCAATTTCGGGAGAGGAGATAACATTGTTTATTAATTCCTCATCCTTAGGAGGGAGAGCATCAATAGATGTATTAAACTCATCCTCTTTCCTCAAAATCTGTTCAATATGATCTTTAGGGGAGAGAGAATTAAGGAAATTGCTTATTATTTCATCTTCTTTCTCTAAGGGATGCTTATGGGTAAGACAAACTTTAGGAGAAGGGTAAGCATTTATCATTAATTCATCATCCCTAGTGGGAATTTTGTTGGAAAAGGAAATGCCATCACTAGGAAATGTAGGGATAATGTCATCTTCTTGCACAAAAGGATCCTCATGAAGGGAGTGTTGTTTAGGAGGAACATGAACATATTTCTCCAAAGATTCATGCTTAGAAAGGAGATCTTTGAAAGAAGTGTTCATAACCTCTTGTTGCACTAACATGCCCCCATTGGAAGGACCAACTTTAGGAGAAAATAAGTCAATGTCCATCAATACCTTTTCACTTAGAGAGGCATCATGGAGGGAAGGTGAAGTAACATTAATAAAGGTGTTTATGATATCATTCTCTTCCTCTAGGATAGCTAAATAAGAAGGGCACATTTTAGGAGAATTGTCAAGATCACTCTTAAAGTCTTCATCCTTAGAGCATGGGAGAGTCTCAAAGGGATTGGTAGCAACTCTTGTAGGCACTAAAATGTTGTTATAGATGGGGGTAGGTTCTTTAGGAGAAGGAAAAATTGAAACAAGGGAAGCTAACCCATTATCACATCTATGAAATGAATGCATCATGTCAACAATTTTCCTCTTTCAAATGATAACACATGCAAAATAGAAGGAAATGTTTAATTTTAACCAATGCAAGCACTTAGAATGTAGATTTAGAAAATGAAATTTATGATTCAAATGAGTTCCTAAATCAGATTTGAAATTATTGATCCCAGTTAAGCTATCCACAAGTTCAACTTTGAATTGAAAAAAATTAGGGTTTTAGCAAAAATTTCCTCTAAATTTTTGAATCTTGCAAGAAATTAAAACTTGTAAATACAAATTTGAATTTGAAATAGCATAAACACTCAAATTTGAAAACATAAATCAGAATTAGAGAAGATTAGAATTCACGTCGGGTTCACCAAAAATGTGTGGGGGGGAAAGTGACACTAAGCAAACATGCCCTAATCTCACTTTCAATCACACACTTGTGGAATAAGAAAGAGCCTAGAGGTATCACACAATTGGCTACTTCTTTTTGTGGAAGAGAGAGCCATGGGATACCTATTAGGATTTCTATTCCTTTGTTGCAAATGATAGATAGAATGATGCAAGTTCAACTATTAACCCTAAAGTGTAAGTATGAACTAGTAACTTTGAGCACAAGATTGTAGAATTGAGATTTAATGATGAACAATTGTAAGGATAAGAGGAGAAATGTAAATGTGTACCTTGAATGGATTTGATTCTACAAGATCTATCGTTGAAGCCGAAAGCCTGAAATACTGAAGCTGCTACCTTTGAAACTGCTAAAATTCTCTGAAATGGACAAGGACTAGGGTGCCCAGCGCCCCTGTCCCAGGGACCAGGGTGCCCAACGCCCCTGTCCTGGCAGGACTAGGGCGCTCCACACCCCTATCCTAGCTTTCTGGGTTGGAATTTGGTGTGAAGTTCTATCTCGGTCTGCTTCCGTCGGATCTGCAACTGGTGACATCCTTCGAATTCGGAAATCTGCACTTATATCTGAAAAGGGTTGTAGGTGGATATATAGGGTTTTTCCTTAGTCAAACCCCCACTTTGGTGATTTCCACCTCCATGAATAGCCAAGTTGTATAGTAAAAGTTGTGTGTGCAGACCTTGTGTGTGTGCAAGATCCTAAAATGAAAGTAAGCAAACTAGAGCAACCTACAAAGTAAACCCTAATTGCTTGTAATTGACAAAGTAAAATTCTCTAAATCAAGATGCAAAGTGATCTAAAGCATGAGTGCAAAGGATGTAATGAAGCTTGTGCAAAGACATGAAAACAACATGAAACCATACCCAACCCCAAGGGAGGGGTACAAGCCAATCTTCAGTCGGTGATCCCTTATTGCTCTTCAATGCTTTCAAAGCCCTAAATGGATGAATGAAATTGATGAATACTTGATGGATGGATGTTGAATTTTATTGAAGTATTCAAAGATCTGCTCTTTCGCTGCATAGAAGGTCCCTGAAACCAAAATTCCCCTCCTTTCAAATGAAGAAAGAGAGCTCTTATATATGAAACCCTAGGTCTTAATTTCAACTTTTGGCCAACCTATAGATTGAATCTCCCACCAATTTCTTGGGGTTAAGCTTTATTTTATGATTGGGTCGCACTCCTAAAATTTCGGGAAAAATATCTGAGACCGTGTGCACTCCGGGCGCCATGGTCCTGGCAACTTCTCACCAAATTTTTAGGGCCATCGGATATGATGATTTTAGAGAGAATCCCGAAGTTACAGGTGATTTCAAGATGTTTTGACCCCCGAAATCAGGCCTTAAAGTTCAAAATAGGACCTAATTAGGGTTTTAGATTAAATGATGTATTGGAAGAATAAAATGAAAGGGGCACACTTTAATGAAAAGGGCCCAACTTTATGATATGGGAGATGATAAAATAGAACCTTAGACCTAATTAATTTAATTAATTAAGTGCTAAAGGGGAAATGCAATGCAAAATGCAAAATGCGCCAAGGCGGGTGCTAAACTAGGTGTGAAATTGTACCACCCTAGCAAGTGTGTACAATTTATGACGCTATAGGAGAAAATGAGGATTTCAGGTGCAAATTTCTCTGATGCACATTCTATTGTTTATTGGTGTAGTTCAACATTGTCACATGGAGGTACTTTTGATAATTTTTAGCACTTAGGATGCTCAAGGGACGACGTCGGTAGGGTATGACCTCGAGTGTTCGACTGAGTAAGAGGGGGGGGGGAGGGGGAACAGGAGCATGCATAGGGTAATAATTCCTAACTAGACATGTCAAAACCGATGGTTCATGATCACAAGTAAAACGAGAAATTGGCCACACAACAACATTTGATTGAATGAGTCTGTCGATTTTTTCATCTACTAAAAAAATGCACTTCCCTAATAAAACCATAGGGAATCTTGAAAAATCATGATAGGCTTTTGTAGGGACCCCTCTCATAGCTTCGTAGGTTCAAACATATCATTAGCAGGTACCACGGATTCCGAGTTAGGGCATGTCAAAGTTTGATAATTTTTAGCACTTAGGGCACTCAAGGGATGATGTCGGTGGGGTATGAACACGAGTGTTTGACTGAGTGGGGGGGGGGGAATAGGAGTATGCATAGGGTAAGAATTTCTAACTGGACATGTCGGAACCAATGATTCATGATCACGATGAGCAGAACGATAAATTGGCCACACAACAACATTTGATTGAATGAGACTGACGATTTTTTCGCCAACTGAAAAAATGCCACCCTAATAAAACTATAGGGAATCTTGAAAAACCAAGATGAATCATTTTGACACATCAATCCCCCATTGACAACTTTTGAGCAACTTTTAAGCAATCCTGAGCAATTTTGCCAATATGAGTAACCTATGACTAGACATAACAAATATTGGTCTAGATGACCTTATTACATAAAAAATTATTATATTTTACCTTATTTACATTGAGAATCCATCAAAACACTTGTCTTCCAAATTTGACCTCGTAGAGGCTTGATGAGCAAGGAGGTCATTAAATTTGGTGAAGTTGCCAAAGGCAACTAAATTTAACACTTACAATTTAGATGAAATGAATTATATATAATCTGAAGATTATACAAACAACACTTACGATGAAATGAAATGAATTGTATTGTTCATTAAATAACCATTGTTAATTATTGGATTGAAGATTAAAGTTTAAAATGATAACACCATACACACATGAGAAACAATTTATATGATCAAATATAAACTTTTGTATATATGAAAATGTCAAATGATTGCATGTGTATGTCCATACACAAATATGGCATAAATGCCAACTCAAACAAAATGTATGTCTATATACATGAATGTATGTCCATATACAAAAAATACATGCCAACTAGACATGTAAGCATCCCAAAACTATTTATAACATCCTAAGATATTGATGGATCATCAAAATCAATCCTCTTCATTGCACTGCTCGGCTCTAAAGGATCCTGCATAAGAAAAAACAAACCACGATTAAGATTAGCTATATTATATAACTCACATTAGAAAAGTTAACATAAAAATGAACTATAATTGAACTATTCTTGATTACCTCATCTCCATGTTTTCTCTTCAGCTTTGGAGGACTCTTTCTATATGTCTTCAGTAGAGGAGGTATGTTTTCAATATTTTCATACACAACCTACATATGTTCACAAACATGACATTGATACAAGTTAGCATATAATTATCACTGATAATAACGAATTATATCTACTAAACACAAAATAAAATAAACACATGTAGCTTAGGAATCTCTTCTTCTTCTTCTTCTTCAGGTATAGTGGGTGTACTCAACAAGGATGTGAAGCTAAGAATTTTCTGTACATATACACAATAAGTATGTGAAACTATCAATCTATGTCTAGACGTGTATAATGATTATAAGTTATTTAAACTATTCATTCAATCATATTTGCATTCAATTACCTTTCCCTTGTCTCTAGTTGTATTACTAGATCTCGAATCGCACAGCCTTGCGCTCGTGCTACTTGAGCCCTACAAGAGAAAAATAAGATATACATGCAAGTTACTACATAATCTAATTAATGCCAATATAAATGATAAGCATGTGTGTACAATAAAATACAAATGAATAGGTGCAATAATATATGTACCGTAAAGCTATCAAGGCCAAATGAAATGGCCATCAAGGTTCCCTCCTAGATCTATGTCAACTCGTCATCTGTCATCAACTGTTAAATAGACCATGTAAATAAACATTAGTACTTAATATTATCCAGATTATAAATATTCATTTAAAATATAGAATGAATTATGAAAATACAAATCTTACCACTACATCATCAGCATATGATGAAGGTGCCTCCTCACCTCTAGCATGCAAGGACTCTCCAGGGTATCCTCTAGTCCCTATCATAACATCTGGTGCATCGTGCATCTCATGCACCTCATAATCTGCAGTATGTGCAAGAGGATCAATAGGTTATCCAACTGGACCCAAGCATAGGTGCCCATACATGACACAACTATGGGGCACGCAAACATGTGGAGCCGAGGAGGGTGTGTCAGCACCACCGGATGCACCACTACCATCAAAAGAAGGTTGAGCTACTGCCCTAGCCTAAGAAACCAAAAGGCTACTCAAAGAGTGAATAACCGATATGGTCTGTGATGTCGCCTCACAGATTATATCTAGATATTGCACTAGAGGTGGGGGATCAACAGGAGGAGGGGGAACATATGGGCCCTGGACTACTCTGACTGCCCCAGGTCTATTTTGGGGCATACCTAAACCACACCCTGAAAAGGTTGGATGTCAAAGTAGTTCACATGTTTTCCTAAAACAAACTCAACATACAATTTTTTGATGAAGTAGAAGGGGACATCAAGATTATTGTTGGGTGGTCTATTAAAAACCATCCACCAACGATCCAATTTTTTTTTTCATAATATCATCATTTGTGCACCATTTAATAGAAAGTTTTATGTTTTGGGGGTCTACGGGTTCACTAGTGTGGGGATTCACAAACAATACGACGATATCAGCTTTGGATATCTCGAGATCCTTGATCTCCTTATAGGATAAGCCATTCACATATTTTTCCCTCATATAATCTCGCCACAAAAGAGTGGCATTGTGCTCCTCAGTGATGGTTTCTATACTCTTTATGACGGATGTGAGGGGATCAAACATTGGGTTCAAGTGAGGGATCCTATGATAGACATCTGCAATCCCTCTCAATTGGTTCAAATTTTGTGCAATTAAATCTTGAATTGAGGGGGGAGGGGGGGGTTGGCAAAGGAGGGTTTGATTGTTGCAGTTGTGCTTGATCAATGTTTTCACTGTTATCCCCCATTTTTAACCTAATTGAATGTCATGCCCAAAATATAGGGCAAGAACGAAATAAAATTTTAAAAAAAAAAAACCATAACTTAGAACATTAAATTAACTAATTTGAGATACTCTACATGTTTTGTCTTAACTACATTTAGAATTAACTTTACCTACTAACTTAAATAAATGAAAATAATTTAAAATTAAATGCGGGTAAAAATGGACTAGCTTTATTGTTGCTCAGTCTATTTAATTTAAAATTAAGTATCAACTTCATTCATATTTTCATTCGTAAACACCTCTATCTATTAATTTTCAAATAAATATTAATTTTCATTGATATTCAGTTCATAAACGTCTCAATCTATTTAAATTTAAAATAAATATTAACCTCATTAATATTTATTTCATGAACATCTTAATCTATTAAATTCAAAAATTAATATTAACTTCGTTAATATTTAAACACACCTCTACCCATATAAATTGAAAATTAAATATTAGCTTCATTTAATATTTAAATCAACTCGGCCTATTTAAATTTAAGATTAAATATTTCTTCTTGAATATTAAATTCATCAACATCTCTTTTTTTTTAAGGTTTAAAATGGTATATTACCACTATATATATATATAACACTATACAATTAAGTCTAAAGGGCTTACCCATGCAAACCCTAATCCCTTATTTAATCTAATAAATAAGCCTCCTTATTTTATTTTAACAAGATTATTCATGTTTTACCCTAGTCCTAACCGGGCTAGGGTTTTCTCCTCTTTTTCTTTGCTTGGTTGTGCAGGGCCGAAGGCTAAAAGGCGGCGGCCATGGTAGAGGGCGAGGTTTCTTTTTTTTTTTTGGGTGTATGTTACATAGAGGGGGGAAAAAGGGCAGTGGCGTCCCCATGACCGTCACTCACTATGGGTTCCATAGTGGCGGGAACCACTATGGCTGCCCACAGTGGTGGCCCCTAGGCCGTCCACTATGGATGCCACAGTGGCTCTGTCCACTGTGGATGCCACAGTGGCTCCGTCCACTGTGGTGGCCACAGTGGCGGCCTAGGCCACGCTGCCCACTGTGCGGACCACAGTGGTTCGGCTTCCCAGCCGGCCATTGTGCTTCGCACAGTGCATTCGGTCGGGCCCCCCCAAAAACCCCCGTTTCAAAATATATATATTTTTTAAAAATACTTTTTGTTTAATTAAATTTTTTTGTAGTTTATTTTTTTATAATTTATTTTTATATATATCTATATTATATATAGTATATATATAAATATATATATAAATATATATATATATATATAAATATACATATATATATTTTTATATAATGGATATATAAAATGCATAATGTTTTGGCCAATTTACTTTGCAAATATAGATTTTAGATATATATATATATATTTTTTTGAAACCCTTAGATTACTTTAAATACTCAGATTTTTATCACTGTTTATTATTACAGGCATGAATATGAGTTTGCTAAAATCTGAGGTAGAAAAAAATATATAACTATAGGTTTATCTCCTGCAATTAAATAATGGCAGACTTAAATAAATTTATACCGCACTATATAAATATTGTTTTTATTATATATATATATTTTTAAAATAGTTAGCCTATTTAACTTCAAATTTACTTTCTACACAAAAGTAATTAACAGAATTTATTGAACTTTAAACAACAATTATAGGACTATGAAACTATTTAAATCAATTATCTGTTTACTCTAGATTTCTATTTCTGCAACTAAGTAAATTCCATAAAACAATAAATTTAATAGCAACTTAATAAATCTAGAATTTATTAATTTAAAACTATAGAAAAAGAAAAGAAGTACTTTAGATTTTATTTCTATAATTAATTATGAAATTTTGTTTTTTGCAACTATAATTATCTAGAATCCATAAACTTAGATCATGCAATTTGGAAGAATAAACTGCAATATTCACATTCAAAGCAACATGCATGCAATCATTAAATTCTTTCTTTATTCCTTGGATTTATTTCACAAGCATATAGGGGTAAAATAAATTTAGTTGCTTTCCCACATTTTTAATATGCACAACAATCATTAAAATTCAAAAAAACAACACTTTAGAAAACTGAATCCAAATTTATTCATTTCTGCTTTTGCAATATAGCAACCAAACTATTACATTTCTAGGAATTACTTTAAAAGACACTATAGACATTATACAAATAGGTCACTCTAATGAGGATATTTTAAATCAGAATATTACATATTTCCAAATGGATTCTACAACAAATAATTCCATCAAACTTCCACTTGTCCTAATCCCTTTCTTTCAACAACCTGCGAATAAGATCAAGGATATGACCATGGAGTGCTCACCTCCCAGCCTAGGCTAACTAGTAGCCACCCCCGAGCTCGGAGAACCAAGCCCTAGATGGGAAACAAACATGCAAACACAAAGGGACAGAATGCACACAAATTCAAACACACTCCCATCCTAGCTACACTGCACCACACCTTGGTGATGACCTTTTTAAGGGTGGTAGTGGACCAATTACCCTGAGGAGAATTGCAAGTATGGAAAACATGTAGCCACCTCATGGCACACCAAATACATCAAGAATAGCAACCCCTTATTCCTTATGCCCCCCAAGGCATTCAAGCCTTATTTCCCTCCTTATGACCCCCATTGCACAAACAGGCCATGTAGCAAGGGTCACACAAAATCCCTTGTGATCGCTCTCATAATGAGAGTCTCTCACTCGAGGGCTATCAGTTCTACCACCCACAAGATCCTCCTCTCTCCCAAGAGTAAGAGGTCTTGATGACTCCCAAAAAACACATGCAATACATAACACAAAATACCAAATGAAATCCCCAAAAGAACATGCAAGGAAGCAAATCTTTTACACCAACATTACTTTCAAACACATGCAAAAAGAAGTCATTTTAAGAAGAATGCAACCAACCTTAATCTGCCCAAAGGTAGGTTAGTTTTTTTGAGGATGAGCAACCCAATTCCATGGTTCTTCTCCCTCTACCCTTAACCAAAATTCTCTATTCAAAATCTAGTCTATTTTTTTCAAAACTTCTCTTGTCTCCAAAAATGGAGAGTGGGTGATTACCCACAAATTTTCTAATTCTTTCTTAAGAAGCCCATTGTGAGAGTTCTCACAAGTTTCTAAAAACTAAAGAGGAAGGTAAGATAGAATGGGAAAGGGAACTCTCATTTGAAAAGGAAAGTTTACAACTAGGTTCAAATCTTCTAATTTCAATTTTCGCACAACTCAGAAAAGTCAATTTTTAGGGTGTCTAAAAGGTCACATGGGAGTAGAAACTTGCCTTAAATTACCCCTAACCCTTAGGTATACCTTATGGGCTTTAGGAAACCCTATTAAACTACCCCTAGGTGTCCATTTAACCCTTTTTAAACCCCTCTGAAGTTTATTTTCGGGTCAAACCTATGTTGACCATCCCAAAGATTCTTTACCCAAGGCATTTATGACATCACGTTACATTAATTGAAAAGGCTATAGTTAAAACACTTTCCCACCAAGAGACAAAATAAAAATTCAAACTTAAATCCACACATGTGTCAAGTGACACAAGAAAACACTTTTACAATTTAATACATGAAATCATCTCTTGTGGATTTTACATAAATCAATTAAATAACACTTAACACACATGCATCATATACTGTTACGAATAAAATACAACACAAACGGGGTGTTGTCTCTCCAAATAGACAAACCCTAGCTTACGAACATACATAGGTCTAGGTTTGGTTCTCCGTATTATTTCCATGGTCACATGGATAACTTCCTGTACATCTCAATTTACACATTAATAACTTTCAAATATCCACAAATAATATAAATTACAGGAATAATAATACACATCATCACTTGCATACAATTAACATCTGAACAATTTAAATACATCTTTTATCCAAGCAATTTCACATAAGCAATTCATCCTAATTCTCATAATGTTGATCCACACTAAAACATACATCATAATTCTATTATCATAGTAAAGTCCTGTAGATTCAATAACGACATTTATCACCGCAATTTCATCTTATTCAAAAATCATGTAGTGTTCTATCTCATAAAGCATATAAATAAATCATCAATATATAGCAATGTTATCCAAATCTTGAAATCATATAAGTTCTAAATCCAAAATGCATCAAAATAAAGCATCCATAATAGTCTCAATATAAAAACCACTGAAATGTCAGACTGAGTTGAGGTGGGGCCTCACATTGAATGTAAACAATTAAATTTAGTTAACAAATTTGAACAATTTTGTATTTGATTTTAAAAAACCTAGTTTCCATGAAAAAAACATATTTTGAATGAAAAAACAAATAAACATTAAAAAAAAGGCAAAATTTTGAATGAAAATGATGAAAAACAATAAAAATCGTACCTTTTAATAGATTTTTTTTATATTTGGGTCACGAAATTGGATATCAGGGCCAATTGGATATTGGGTTTGCTTGAATTCACGTAGCCCATGTGTAAAAATTAACCCACAGGTTGTCACAGTCCTCTTTTATTGTCTTAGAGAAATCAAATATCCGATTTTTATAGTTATATTATTTTAAAATAACAATATATTATATAATATAATATAATATTATATTATATATTATGTATATAATATAATAATATATTATATATTAGATAATTATTAAATAATATATAATTTATTTTTTAATTTAAAATTTTTATTAAAAATTGGATATCCGATTATCTGATTTGCCCAGGTGTTTACCATGCCAAGGTTTACTGACACCTAGGCCAAGAAAAAATTCAACACGGATTTTGCGCATTTTTAGGTGAGTGGAAAAGGCTATTTTTTTCTCATCGCCACTTTTTGACCCCCCATGATCCTGCACTAACCCTTCAACCAATTTAGAATAAGATAAACAAAATTTATATACTGCACCACCTTCAAATAGGGCATTCTGAATACTTTTCACCCAGCTATCTACCAACATCTTGTCATTCTCAATCATTTTCTTTAATTCACAGAATCTTTTATTATTAAACTTATTTCGAACCCTAAATTTTGCTGATTTTTTTAAAGACATAAAGTGAGTACTTACAAAATTAATTAAGCTCTTCAACTATCTAGGGGGAGAATCAGATGTTTCTTTGATAAATGTGGGCATTATCTTTTCCAAGATATGGGATGCAAGATCAAGCAGCTCAATGTCTTCTATATGAGATTTTAGAATCTATTCTCTTGCCTTGCTTGAGCAAATGATGCTAACTTCAACTTCTGAATGGGAGAAAAAGTGGCCAAATTGATAGGCCCTTGGGACAATGTTGGATCATCAAAAACCAGTTTATCCATCTCAAGGAAGTCCTTAACATCTTCTTCAGTGTCTTGGATATACTCATTATGTAGAAAATATAAATAGGTGAATGCAAATTATTTCATGCATATTCACTTGGATATACTCATATAGTTACAATTTATGGATGTCATACACTAAGAAATTTTTTCATCAATTATTAGGTAAGAACACATAAAGACATGAAATGTGCATGACTTAAAGTACAATCAAATGGTCTTACACATTATGAGTGTACATTTAATTGTGGCACCTATCTCACATAAAATTCATCACTCAAGAGAGAGAGGGGAGAGATGGATATAAGGATGAGGGGACAAGTAATTAAAAATCTATAAAGAGAGGGAATAGTTTTAATATTTGATTTTTTTGTGCATTTTAATGATGTTTGACTTAGGAGACTAGAATTTTAATATTAAAAAATATATAATGTTAATGTAAGTGGATGCACAACATTTATTTTAAAACCTACCAATTAACCTCATGTATTGTATGAATACATGCATAAACAAGAAAGAAATTGTTAATTTAAAAAAAATTTAAAAAAATTCCACACCAAAATATGATTGAGCTATTTTTTAATTAAACATCAAATTTCCACAACCAATGATGTATTATTGTATCTAATTTTTGTATTTAACTTTGTAGAATTGCTTTGCATCAACATTTTAGATCACACTCTATGATCCATCATCAAGATGATAGAGAGCAATTGTAGGAGAAAAATGATTTTTTCATAGACCAAGACTAGATAAAAAGAGAAGGGGGAAGGCTTAAGACTACATGGGATTCAATGTTTATGATTGACAACTAAGGAAAATGCAATGAAGTGGGTAATGAACTAAAAATAAGACACTGATATTTAAATAAATTATATATGTACATATATGTATGTATGTCTGTATGTATGTATGTATGTATGTATATGCATACATACATATATGTCAAATAAGAAACAAAGCAAAAAAAGAAAAAGAGACAAATATAACAAACAAAAAGCCATGAAAAATAGATATAAATAAACAAATCCACCCTTTAGGTTGAAATAAATGCCTATACTTAAATAAACAAGACAAGAGGCAAACCAATTAAGATGAATATGTGCAAATATAAAGACCTAACAAAAGTATCAAAATAAAAAAATATAACATTTTATAAAAATAAAATTTTAGATCATTTAATAATACTCCTAATTATTATATAATAATTATTTAATAATTTGGGTTCTGTGTACAACATCCTCTCTCTTACCCCTCCCTACTACTTTTTAGTCTATCTAAGTTTGCAACTTACCATTTTTCTTCTCCTTATGCACTCTCTCATCCTAATGATGAATCACGAAGTGTGATCCAAAACATTGATACGAAAATGAGAAACAACAAAATTAACATATTGAATTGTAGAAATCTAATATCTTTAATTCCTAACTCATTAAACCTTATGCACATATAAATAATAAAAAATAAAATAAGATAAAATTATATTTAATAAGGTAAAAATAAAGATAAGGTAAGTCTATTCCTCGCTACTTCATTCAATGTATTATACTCTTTTCTTTTTTTAATTCCAAATTTCATAACAACAATTTGTACCTTATCTGTAAAATGTAAAGTGAAATTTGCAAATTTCTTACTGCCAAATTAGACAAAAAGATAATGTAATCTTACTTCACGAGAGGACATATCATACGACATTGTTTTCATTCGACAGAAAAGGGTAATGCGTTCTGTGAAATACCCACGAAAATTTGTAAACGTAGTGGAAAAGGAGGTGAAGGTAGGAATAATAATAAATAAAAAATGATGTTCAAACGAAACCTTGTACGAAATTCGAATAACCTCTTGGGTAACCCAAAATTTGAATAACGCTTATGTGCCTTTCGTTTTCCCTTCGCCATCAAGTTTTCACTCCTTTATTACATATGGATATTTCCTTGCACTATGCTCCACTCCAAATGCTGAGTACCAAATTTTAGTAAAGTAAAACCCATTCTTGCTCTTTTATAATATATCTTGCTGCATAAAGATTATTAGATTGAAAGTCACACCTATGGAATATGTAATTTTTTGGTTAGTGGATTTCAAAGCTTATAATATGTAACATTATCACTATATTCAATGAAAATAACCTTTCAACTTTAGGATTCAATTTAGATTGCTTTTCTTTAGGCACATGAACACAAGCCTCTTTCAAATCATCACTAAATATTTATTCTCTAACTATAAACTATACCATCTGATTTAAGTATATACTAAATAAATCAGGCTCACAAATGCACGTCTCAAGCAAATAAGGTGGATCACTCAATTTAACTAATCTAGATCCAAATGCTAGTACTCATATGGGATTTACAAACTTGATACCAAAGGTGGAATGCACAATTTTAATAGGAAGGATCCACTAACCTAGATAAGTCAAATAAGAAAAAAAATTATGTGCATCAAATCCCAACTAGACAAAAGGTGACAATAGATTTCTTATATTAGAAACAAATCAATTCATTTGGTATCGACAGTTATGAACCCAAAAAAAGGGATTTCATGGTTAGTTAGATTACAAACGAGCTAATCCTAATTTATAGCAATAGTGCACGACCAACCATTATTTCAACTAGCTATCTAAAATGTAACAAACATAATAAGTTAGGGACTACATTCAACAATTCCAAAACCCATCCTTGAGAATAGATACAATTCTTAATGAGAGCCTAAATGACTTATTTTTTAGTGATCTTAAGGATCATATCCAACATGAGGTACACATTTTTCGTCCTAACTCTATTTGTGAGTCTTATATCTTAGCATGCAAGGCAAAGGAGAAGTATTTAATTCCTAGAAAATGCAAGTGGTTAAAAAGAAAAGAGATGAAGACTTGTCAATACAATAACACCCTCTACCTACTAGATTGATGTTGAGACAAATTGAGGAAAAGAGAGAAAAAGGGTTTTATATCATGTGATGCCCCATCTAAAGGACCAAGGCAAAACCTCATGGAACAACTTTTTATTTTAAAACAACAACAACTACATATAGAAATTGCACTACAATAAGCACACAAGTGTAATATAAAACATTATGACATAAAGGATATGACAAGAAGAACAACCTCACCATTGCATATGCAAGGTGACTCCAACAGGAGATCAAATAGTTATGGGACAAATCTACCATAACAAAACTACTAGAGAGAAGTATCGTCACCTAAAGGATGATGAGGTACAAACTTACAATTTTCATTCTCTCATGATACCACATACAATGATAGGATGAGGGAATCATCAACCTCTAATCCATACCAAAAGCACGCCTAAAAAAACCAAGGAAAAACTCAAATACCAACACCAATGAAGATTGTCTAGGAGCCAACACAACTCAATTAGAATAAGCCATGGTCAAATTTTGAGACAAGGAGGAGGACAAGGACACTGACACCTCCAGTCCATCCAATAGGACAAAAAAAATCTTAAATAAAAAGGACCAACCTACACAAGAGATTGTCTAACTGGGATACCTCACTTCCTCTCAACCTTGTTGGGGTTCGTAGGTTGGGGATACTCCTTACCTCATTTTCCACTAGAAGGAAACTCAACCCAAGGAATCCTAAAGTCAAATGTTCAAAGGATAATCATAGGTTTGGAGGTCTAGGTTCACCATATCAAAGACTGAACAAGGAACTACAAAGGCTCAAGTGACATTTGACATCCAAAAAGTTCTCATCAAGAATTGTGGGTCAAGGATCTAACCTTCCAAGTATGTAAATTATCAAACAATGGAAATTCAATACTTGATGCTTGAAAACCTTTGGGGTACAAGTTTGAAAATACTTGTCAAGGATCGAGGATCCAAAATTCCAAGTCCAAAAATCAAATAGTGGAATCCCGAACCCCAATGCCTAAAAATAGTTAGTGAACAAGTCTAAAAGTACTCTGTTGGGGATCAAGGATCACAAACATTTGATTCCTTATACTCAAAACATAACAAAATTACCATAAGAGAAAGTGGTTTTGGGATCAAGGGTCGAGGTTAGCGATACATTATGTATATTAAAGGAAATCCAAAATGTGAAGGCCTAATCCATGATACTCAATAGACTTAGAAAGGGTTGGGGGTACACTATACTTTGTTCCCACTTAAGTGAACTTTATGAAGCTCAACCCTGAACCTTGAAGCCCGAAGCACTAGACAAATTTTTTTTTTAAGATTGAGAACACAATGTTAAAAGGGAATGAATGATACAACAAGGACATTCATTTTAAGCCCAAATAAAATTTCCTATAATAATTTACTATCTTTACCACAAGCACAAAAGCAACTTGATTAGGTATTTTATAAGCATGCTTGATTCCAACGTCAATTTATATAATCTAATTCATATATACAACATGGTTCATCCTGTTAAGTTAAATCCATATCAGTGTCAAGAGAGGTCCATGAAACAATATTACATTACAAAGGGACTCAAAATTCATATCAATATACAATTACATGACATTAAACCAATTGAAGAGAATAAGAAAATACATGAGAAGTGGATCCATTGAGCATCTCGGTCTACTATCTTCTAGACCCCAACGATGGTATACATGCCACCAAACCACATGGAATCAAAAGATCCACTCTCTCTCTGCTAGGAGATAGTCACATTGGCCAAAAGTACACCCACACCAAACACATAGGGAGAGGGATTACAGACATTCCATACACAAAGGATATATGCTCATACACATCATAAAATGACGTCATCAATAACATCAAAGTGCACAAATACAAATCCTCACTGGGCATGGATACTAATGGCACAACCAAACACTCACATTTGGAACACTCACTAAAGGAGGAATATAATACTTCACAATTTGGCATAATCACCAATGGCACACTCAATCACTCACACATGTAATAAACATGGGGAGAAGACATAGGGACATCTAAGCATGAAGAATACAAAATATCCAAGAATGCAAGAATGGAGTTCTACTCAACTATACTAGCACTAGATGCTAGAGAGATAGTTAGGGAGTGTCATTATGGAGAAAAATCTTAGCTACCACATGTAACTAAAGGCCCTCTCATATGGAAGAGGATGTATTACCATACAAGTATCATCACTCCCGGAGAGGGATTGTCTTCCTAATCACATGCTTAGAATTTACTAGCACTTAAGGCATGTGTGGGGCATCTATTATCTTGATTAGTTAATTACCCATATTTTATTAGTTATCACTTGATTAAATGACTCCCACAAACAATAACCACATACAACCACTTTGGGCCACAGTCGTGTTGGGATCCATGCTCATAACCATCTCTAGTACCTATGTCTGAGGCTCATTACATTCACCAACGAATGTGACACCAAATCAAACAAGGAAAATTTCACTAATTTCCACAAGTTTTCACAAAATGAAATAATAACATGAAGCAAGATCTAAATTGATCCAAATAAAAATTTCATACTAGAATTCCATCATTCCACAAAATCTACTTTTTACATTATTTTCCATTTTTTTCCCAAAACTAGTGAATAGTGAAATCCATCATTAAAATAGCTTCAAAAACCATAAAAGATTCAAAAATCTAAGAATAACCTTTGGTTCTAAAAGTTCCCAACACCCCTCTTTTAGCATAAAATTGACACTTCAAACATTTTCTAAAAATATGGGCATAATAACCCCATATTTTGGGAAGTTTGTATAAATTTTACATATAAATTTATATTTAACCAAATTGAATGAAACAAAGTGTTGGGTAGGGTAGTAACATCCTCACAATGCCTAATCAATCTTTCAAAGCATTCAAATGGAATTTTTTTAAAAATGAGATAACAAAATACCTCAATTTTCACTGGAATAAGTTGCAATGAACAAATCTTTGGACACTATTGCATCATAAATTATAATCGGTGCAATTCACACCTTATTCTTGTGCCCCTACTTTAGTGTGTCCTATCCTAGTTCTCCCCTAGACCCGTTTTGACACATTTTACTCCAAATTTGATGTCACCAAGTTGCATGGTTGAGTGGACCCCATCATAGGAGCTTTTCCTCCTAGATCAAACCTTGTTTTCCCTATTTAGGGAGGACAAGGCTTATTGGGGTGCCCCTATCTGGACCAAGGCACCTTGGGTTCCATGGTCCCCCTTAAACAAGCCCCAATTTAGACCAAGTACTTTCCCTCCTCGATGGATTTTGGTCCTCGTGCCTCAATGTGACCATTAGAGGTCGTTCTGGTCGCTAATTTACCTAGGGAACCCTATATAAAGACATCCTATCAATTCAATTTTATCTAATAAGCCTTATCACTTTCATACCCCATCATTCATGCATTCATTAAGCGTTCATCATCAAGCACTCTCAAGCATTCAAGGTAGCATTTCATCCCACCATATTCTTCAAGCATCATAGAGAAAATCACATCAATCAAGTCATGCAAGCATGTGTGTTTTATTAGGTCATGTTCATGTTATGTTAAGTCATGTTATTGTATCAACATTTGTGATCACATTCAAACAGAATTGCATCATCAACTTCAATCATTCATTGCGAATCTGAGATATTATGATATAGTGTTTACTTCAGCATTTCAATTACTATTTTAGTTCAAGGTTAATTCCAAAACTGGGGTTTGACCTAAGGAAAACCCCCATCAACAACCTTATTTCTTAAAAATGTTGAATACTAGTGATCTTTGCATACTACTCAACCAATAAAACATTTGAGATTTCTTGAATTGTGATGCACAACTATCTAACCATATGATATGTTGATGGAATGATATGCCCCTATTAGTTAAATCATGGTAGAATATCTAAAAACAACCTTCCACAAACTATGTAGAGTGTGTGCGATCATCATTGATGTAAAAATGATACTCCCTCAATATCTTCATGTCCTCCTCCACACTATCACCTACATGAATCAATACTATATGCACAAATATAGCAACCTGTATGGAGTTGTAATATTGTGATTTCACCTCATTCTATGGTTGCAGTGTTTAGTTATCTACAAAGTCAACAACTAAAATGATGGTATCAAGTAGAAATGTTTCCTTGCATAAATTGAATTGTGAGTCCAAACATTGAGCTCTATGGTTATGCCTTGCATACTCATATACTATATTCTCACCAAAAATGCCCAAAAACTAAAACACTAGAATCTTTTTGCTGACCAATTCACACCTTATTGCTTCTTTTCCATCTTTTAGCACATAGGCCACTATCGTATATTTGTTTAATTCTACTAGTTTATTTCCAACTACACATGTGTACTCTCTGTATGTTCATAACTTTAGAAATGTTGCAAGCCACCACAATGAACACACATGCCATCCAAGCAACACTTCTTGTAATATAGTTGGCCATCTACTCTTTCACATAAGATGCTAGATATGAAATCCCTTGAATATGTAGGTGGAGCCTTTATGTTACAATCCTGAAAAATATTGTTAGTATGCAAATCTACACATAAATGTCAATAAACATCACAATGAATAGAAAATTCAATATGTATTATACAACCACAAGTTGTGTGTGTGTGATTCATTTTGATATAAAAAGATTTTACCATTTCAAAGGATCTTTGACCAATTTTAATTTGAGGATACATATTTAGAAACTTGGCAAAAAAATGTATTTGATTCATATCCAAAAAAATGTTTTGGATGTGGATCATGGATATGACTACCAAGACTCCTTCTTACATATCTCTCTAATTGGGAGAGACCCTTGTGTTATTCTTCTCAAATTATTCAATTAGGGATCTCAAGGCTTCAACATATTAAACAAAAGTAAAAAAATCAAATGAAAAAGGATTAAGAAAGGATTGCAATTGAACTAAGTGACAAGGTGATAAGCACAAAATTCATACATTATAATTTGAGAATGGATAAAATAAATGAAAAATTATTTCATGTTCTTTTATTTTTTCTTTAAACTACTCAAATATTAATCTTTTTATGCAACTTCCTTTGAATTCAATGTGGAAACCTATGTAAATCTAATAGGACCAATATAAATTATAAGAAGAATAGGTCTATTCTCAATTTTTTTTTTAAAAACACTTAATAAGCATTTGAATTCTTGAATCCTTCTCTAGCTACTATTATTCATGCAAAGGTTATGGGCATAAGGCAAGTGAATGTAGAAACGGGCCTAGGAAAGGTCAAGTTGCATTCTCTAGAAAAAAAATTAGTTTGTCAAAGATGTAATGCATATGAGCATAAAATTTTAAATTGTAGACTCATGCATGGATCTGCTCCAAGTTATGAGAGCAAGAATATTTTTCGTTATCCTAAGAGATAGGAATGTTGCATGTTATGATTATAACAAAGTTGGTCATAAGAGATATGAATGTAAAAGAAAACCATTCCAGTCAAGTGGCAACCCCTCCACTTTCTCTTCTAACAAAAGTGTAAGAAATAACAACCATGGTCATTGTTGTCACAAAAGTTTTCACCCTGTGATGATCAACCTTGATCATCAACATTGTGAAATATTGAATCAACCTCCCAAGTGTGGGACTTGGAAAAGTGAGGTTGAGTCTTTGGAGAAGATCAGATTCCTTTCCAATCCAAGTGCAAGTGTTGGACCAACCCAACACTAGTAAAATTAATCTATGATCTGACAAGGAAAAGGCAGAGAGAGAAGGGTTGCTTGAAAGAAGGGAAAGAGGTTTTCACATAGACTGAAAGTGATCTCCCTGCCTATGACTACACAAAACACTAATAAAACTACATTGGGAATGCACAATATTATACCTAATTCAGCTCCCTATAGATGAGTGAAGGTTGGAGTTCTAAAAAATAGCAAGAGGAAAAAAAATAGTTCTTAGATGTCACCCAAAGAGGGGATCAACATAATCACTTATGCCAAAGGAAACAAGAAAGAGATGCATTCAAACAAAGAGGTAAGAGAAATAAATATATTTGTTTAAACTGAATAAAGGCAAGAAGACTAACTTTATTAATGGAAGGCAAGGCAACATTTACAGTTGTAGAAAAACAAGAATTTTGCAAGAGAAAAGAAGAGAAGATCCTGAGGAAAATACAAAATTTACCTTTATAGTTGAGGCATAAAACCATAGATGGAAACCCTAACCCTCGTAGGGTTAGTTTACAAAATATTTGTAAGAGGAAGGATCAAGTCGACGGGCTGAATCTGATGGTGTGTTGATTTTCCTCTGCAAGTGGTCATCATCCTGAAAGAGGCAAAAGGGGCTGCAAGAGAAGACATCTCTGAAACAGATGCATCATGGCAGCACGATAGAGGCATGAAAGTCTCCAAAATGTATTCAATGGGCATGGACGGCATCCAAAACCAGCCTGCAGAAGTCTAATCTAGAGTAATGGTAAAAGATCCGATAGCTGGAAGCAAAAAGGATTCGATTTGGGGCGTTGATCGAGCAAAAACAATGTCTCGACCATCAGGTCAACAACCACCTCCCTGCAGAGCAATTGAATTTCAACAGTCACCGCAAGATTGAATGTATGTCGTCGATTGAGAGATATCACACGAAGATGGATGCACAAGATCTTGCCACATAAGCGTCCAAAAGGCCCAACATGCGGTTAAGTCATGACCGTCTGATCTAAGTTTAAGTGGACATCAATGGTGGAGATCACGCAAAGATGGACCAGGCCCACTATATCCTCTCCAAATATCACACCACTCGCTCACCCATTGTGTAGAAGAGATGTCACCAAAAGGATACGTTGGGGAGCGGGAGGAGAGAAACACGTCTCTCGCTCACCCGCAACATGCACTGGAGGAGCCAAAAAGACAACGTGGGGAAGTAGGGAGGGAAAAAAATTCCCCTGCTTGCTCACACTATCATCCTAGAGTAGCTAGAAGACCATGCAAGGGCGCGAGAAAACCAAAACAATAGCCCGTGGGCCCGCGATCAAGAAAAATGTATGCCAAAAGAGTGTGAGGAAGCAGGTGAAGCCAAACTTATTTCATGCATTCCTACAACATAAAAGAGAGCCTCTAGAAGGAACCTACAGGGAAGTAGGTGAAGCCAAAACAACTCTCACACACTCGCGAGAAGCACTGAAGGAGAAAAAAGGACCCTGTGGGGGTGCATGAGCCAAAAGAAACTATTCACCAGCCGATGGAAACTTAAGTGAGTTGACCGGTTGACCCGTTAAACACAAGAATAGATCATGGGAGCCCTAAAAAGACATTACCTCTGCAGATCCAAAAAAGTGCATAAGATGCAGGTTATCCAGGTGTGCATAACACATAGGTTATGCAAAAACTTTGAAATTCTCATATTGCAGCTAAGTTGACAAAAAAAGGTCAACATTTTGGCAACTCAGAGGGGGCCCTAAGCCTACTTAGGGAAAGACTAGATGTCTTAAGGTATCCATTAGGCAATGAGTCAAAAGGGAAAATAGAGAAGGAACTCCTCACTACATCATGCAAAATTTTCAAAAAATATCATTTTAGGGGAATGACCTATGCTCAAGCACTTTATGGAAAACTAAAAAAAACTTACTAAAGGTTATAATATTGAAACTCATGGACAATGAAAGCCTTTGCCTCTATCAAAAGTGATCTTCATGAAGGAGCTGATCTCTGTCAGTTCATGGTTGCAGTCATCAGCCAACTACAACAATTGAAGCATCCTACATGCATACATCAGGATCTACATGTTGTTGATGTGGTTAAAAGAAAACACACCATTTACCTTGCAGTTGCACAAAATAGGCCTCTTAAGCACATGGAAGTGCATCAAATATATTCTAAGCAACAAAGGGAAGATGCATAAAAGGCAGGTCTGAATCAGATTTAACATTGCTATTACAGTTGTCCTACTATTGGCATGAGCTGAAACCAAAGGAAAAGGCCTCAAACTCACATGGGGATGATAAGTATGCCATCCCCTTGTCTTGATCTATGAAAGGGGGCTCCTTAGACATATCAAATAGAAAATTTTGAAGCTCGGGTACACTATCAACTTGAGTAATCAGAAGAATATCTACATGATCAACATGTTGTTTCTCATCCTCTTCAAACTTGGTATGCTTGCCCCAATTAAAACATTCAAGCTCAATCATCTTATCCCTAATGTCAAAAGAAACACCTTCATACTAAATGAAGGCTTCATATTCAACATTATCATGATTAGGGACAAGGGAGAACCAGCATACATCATAATCACATGTGTTGATATTAAGCTCATCAACACATGTCTCAGGCTCATGAGACACCTCACAAGAAGATCTTATATCTTTAAATTGTCTCTCTATTTTTTTCCTTCTCTATTCAGATTAGCATATTCTTGCAAGTCTATATCTTCTATTGTGATACTCAGGATAGGGGTGTCAACATCATGGATGCAAAAGGTGCCAAGGCCTAGACTATTGACCTCATCAATTAGGTCAAACTGAAAATTATTTTCCCACTCATCCAGTAGGCAACCAGGAACCTCCTCCAACTGAGTTGTAGGCCCCATAATAAATACATTCTCATTCTCCTCAAGGAAGGAGAAATTCATCCCTATGGGGATTGGGATGTAGGGCTCAATATGGTTTAAGGCAAAAATCTCTTCCCTAATGGTCACCTTGGTATCATACCTTGTTCTAAAAAACATATGAGACCAATCAGAGGATAGGTAGCCACCTATCCTATCAGTGAATTCCCTTGACAAACATTTATGGCAAAGTGAGCATAGAGATCAATAATTGAAATATCTTGCAGTAAACTACAACTAGGGAAAGCATGCAAGGTCAAATATAAAACTTTTATGACCCCCATAGCCTGAATTGTTCTTCCATCAAGCTGCCCAACTCCTTTGTTCATAGGCTCATATTTGATGCCTAGGCGGCCAGCCATTGTATTGGGCATAACTAAGCTACTAGCCCCATTATCTATCATGCAATTATGAACAAGGTTATTCTCTATGATTAAAGATAGATAGAAAGGGGGAGGCTTACTGATTTTTTCTAAATTCTCTGCCTCCACAGGTTGCACCAAGCTTGTAGGCATTGAAGAACTGCAACCTTGATTGGTATCCATTGCAGCATTGATTTCCATCAAGGCCCTTTGAAGATGGTATGTCTGAGATGGGATAGCAAGATAATCCATCTATTCAACAATATTAAATGGAGCAGTGGCCCTAGTAGAGATCTTAGTAGAAATAATATTAAGCTTTGATATTATAGGATCCTTAGGTGGCTCTCCCTTCTTGGCATTTTGTGTCAAGTATTGTTCTTTTTTGGGGCAGTCACCCTGTTTGATGTCTTTCAAATTTAAGATTGAATGGAAGCCTATGAGGTTTGGGATGTTGTGGTAGAATTTGCATCACTACCCAAAGCCTTCATTTTTGACCTTGTATCGTTGGCCACACTGTCACTGGTTGTTTGATTTACTCCACAAAAATCAGCCTCCTGCCAATTTATGAAGGTAGAATCTACCTGTGAATGGTTTGGACAACCACCAAATTGTTGTTGTCATGAGGTTGTTGGTTCATTTTGTGCCACCAAGGCCAAAGAGAACTCACCATTTTGACATGAGTCCTGATTATGTTGGCGATTGCATTGATTGCACCATTATTTTTCTTGAGCAAGATTGTTCAGTGCTAGCACTAAAGCCCTTGAAGTACCTACAACCATGGGATTTGAACTATTAAAAGGCCTAGGATTGTTCCATTTATTTTGACCTTGATAATTAGGCCTATGTTGCTGATAATTCTGATTTTGTAGTTGGTAGGGCTTACTGGCCTACGACAACTATCTCTTAACAGACCAATTCATTCCCGAACCCCTACAATTGCTAGCTCATTTTGTATTGAAGCCTCCATTGAAGCCCTGAGCTCTTGAATCTTAGAAGATGGAGGAGGTGTAGGTGTGAGAAAATGACTTGTTGATGTCATTGGAATAAGAGCCAAAACAGGTTGTTGGGTAGGAGCTTCTAGATATAAGGGCATTAAAGGCCTAGGAGACAACTTTCTTGCATGTATTAAGAAATTTTCTACCCTTATGGAAGTATCATATGACCCTGGAAGATTATCTCCTCCCATAGATTGAATCATAGAAGCAATATCACTGTTTAAAGCCTTAAGAAAATATAGAAAAGCATGGTTTGATGAAGGCTTTACTAATGGGGATTCTATCCCATGTCTTTTGAAATCTATAATTAAAATCATCCATGAATTCATGTGGTGCTCTTTTGATTGTAGTTAGCTACTCAATAAGTGACAGATGGTCACTTTTGTCTTCAAAATGTTTGCACAATTTCTCCCTAAGTCCTCCCAATTATGGTTGGATCTAGGAGCTAGTCCTCTATACCATTGAAGGGTTTTTTCTTTGAAAGAAGAGATAAGAAGCCTCACTGCTACTTTGTCTTCTATAACATAAAAAATAGTGCAAATGCTAGACACATCGTGAATATGTTCCTCTGGGGAGGTAGATGTTTCTCCAATAAAAAATGGTAACTTTCAGGGATGCTAATGGAATGTCAATTTTTGGGGCCAAGAGCAAAGGGGTTGCCACCATTAAAGGTGACAAAGGTGTGTGCTCTAGGGATTTCCATGTGAAATAATGGTATATTTATGTGAATAGTAGGGCCTCTAGATTGAGAAGTTCTGATAATAGGAGGGGTAGAATGAGACCTTGGGGGTGTGGATGATCCTCATTGAGTTCCCCTCATAGGTGACAAAGAAATCCTACCTCTAGTTCTCCTATAACCTCAATAAGGAAGCTAAACAAAATAAATATTACCTCTTCAAGATGACCTAGTTTGTCTTCTTGGCATAAAAGTTGGTACTGGTCAACACCGAGAGCCTGAATTTGTCCTTAAGAGTCGCCAAGTGCTTGATTGATTGCCTCCAAAGAAAAAGATTCTAAGAGAAACACTTAATCCTCAGCATGAATATTTGAATGTGTCCCACTGAGCATGCCAAAAACTGTTGTCACAAAATTTTGGACCCTGGAATGATTAACCTTAATCATCAACCTTGTGAAACATTGAATCAACCTCCCAAGTGCGAGACTTACAAAAGTGAGGTTGAGTATCCGAAGAAGGTCAGATTCCTTTCCCATTTGAGTGCAAGTGTTGGACCAACCCAACACTGGTAAAACTAATCTATGATCTGACAGGGAAAAGGGAGAGAGAGAGAGAGAGGGGTTGCTTGAAAGAAGGGAAAGAGGTTTTCACCTAGACTAAAAGTGATCTCCCTACCTATGACTACACAAAACACTAATAAAACTACCCCAGGTATGCACAATATTCTACCTAATTTAGCTCCCTACAGATGAGTGAAGGTTGAAGTTCTAAATAATGGAAAGAGGAACAAAAATAGTTCTCAGATGTCACCCAAAGAGGGGATCAACACAATCAGTTATGCAAAAGGAAACAAGAAAGAGATGCATTCAAACAAAGAGATAAGAGAAATACACACATTTGTTTAAACTAAACAAAGGTAAGAAGACTAACTTTATTAATGGAAGGCAAGGCAACATTTACAGTTGCAAAAAAACAAGAAATCTGCAAGAGAAAAGAAGAGAAGATCCAGAGAAAATTTACAAAAATTGCCTTTATAGCTGAGGCATAAGTCAAAATTGAAAACCATAGATGGAAACCCTAACCCTCCTAGGGTTCTTTTATAAAATATCTGCAAGACAAAGGATCTGGTCAATAGGTTAAATCTGATGGCGTGTTGAATTTCCTATGCAAGTGGTCATCATCCTGAAAGAGGCAAAAGGGGCTATAGGAGAAGACATCTCTGCAATAGATGCATCATGATGCATTAAAGAGGCAAGAAAGTCTCCAAAATGTATTGAATGGGCATGGGTAGCATCCAAAACGGGCCTGGAGAAGTCTAATATGGAGTAATGGAAAAAGATCTGATAGCTAGAAGTGAAAAGGATTCGATTTGGGTTGTCGACCGAGTAGAAAAAAATGTCTCAACCACCAGGTCGACAACCACCTATATATAGAGCAATTGAATTTCAATGGTCATCGCGAGATTGAATATCAGCCATCAATTGAGAGATCTCACATGAATATGACCACACACGATCTCGCCACAAAAGCATCCAAAAGGCCCAATATCCAATTAAGTCATGACCGTTCGAGCTGAGTTTAAGTGGAGATAAACAATGAAGATCGCGTGTGTTGGCATTTCAATATCAGGAGATTGTTGATATTCAATAAGGATATTGAGAAGGTTGTTGAAGATTATTGATATAACTAAAGAAGGATGATAACTATCTTTATAACATTATTTTGTCATTGATGTCAAGAAATTGATTATCTGATTCAGTATGATGTTGCTATATCTTGAGAAGATTGATTTGAAGAGAATTAAGATATCGGTAAAAGACACAGAAAGAATGTGATGAATAAGAGGAGGAATAAGTTATTCAATGGGCAACTATTACCGAGTTAGACAATGATGAGATCATGATGTTTAAATTGTTTTGATATCCCACAAATGTTGTTGATTGTAAGGTTAATACTATACTATGTCACCAACCAAAGAACCTAGTCGGTAAACCCTAAGGAACCTAGTCGGTATCAGTTAATGAAGGTGGAATGTCTACCGAGTAAAGTTTATTATTTACTGAGTTGCAACCGAGTTATGACCGATCACATTGGATGGATAAAAGCATTATTTAATGAAGGACAATGATTAGCTGGAGATGTATAAATGATTGGTATGTTGTGCATAAAGTTTGTTAAGGATCTATGGCAAAGGAAAATTGGCAGGAAGATCTACAGCGCAGATTGAACCGCAATAACCTTGTGCAAGTTCTAAGAAAGGAATGCAAGTCCTGAGGCAAGGTAAAACATTTTCAGATCAGAAGGATACATTGAACCTGGTCAAGTTTGAAGATCTGATGGCTAAGATTGATCATGGGAAATGTGATCAAGGAGATTAAGCAATTAGCAATTGTTTATAAATAAGGAATTATTGATAAACAATGTATGCAGGCAAGTGTAAGCACATGGATGCTACGTAGTGATTACTGAGCACAGAAGCTTGAAGACCTATTTGAATAATAGAGTAGAGAGCCCAACAGAGGGACAAGATAAGTCTTATGACTAGATTGTTTTGAGCAAATAAGAATCTGCATTAGCATTTTAGATGTGAAGTTGCAGATATATTTTTATTACTGTTATTTTGTAAGTGACAGGAAATCTCTTAACCGAGTGGACTTAACAATCTTACTTGTAAACCCTCTAGCAAGGTGACATTCTAGTTGAGTGTTTGAAATCCTTTAACAAGGTCACTTCTAACAAAGTGAAGATCCTAACAGATCTGAGGGAAATCCCTTAACTGGGTCACATCTAACAATGTGTTTGTAATCTTTAACAAGATTTGCTTTTAACCGAGCATACTCTAGAAGAGTATATTTCTTAGTGGGTCTGAAATCCCACAGTGGTTTTTCCCTATTTGGGTTTCCACGTTAAATCTGGTGTTATGAGTTTTATGATGATTATGTGTTTATGAGTTTGCATGTTTAGCAGTTTTTTGGTTATGTTGCTGAAGTATAAGTTACCGAGGTTGAATCTATTGATTTTATGGAAGATTAAGTTTGTATGATTCACCCCCCCCCCCCTCTCATCTTATTAGCTATTGGCATTTGTACTTTACAATTAGTATTAGAACTATCAATTGGTATCAGAGCTTTGGACTCCGGAAGAAAGGTTTAAAGGTACTTGAGGCAAAGATCCAAAGATGTATAAAAGGGATGCACCAAAGCTGAACAAGTCAAGTTTTTCCACATGGCAGAAAAGGATGAAGCTGCATTTATCAAGAATTGGAGAATATACAACATATTATCTAGAGAATGATTACATTGCATCGAGCACCAACCCTATGACCTTGGAAGAGGTAAAGGCAAAGCAAGAACATATTCAAGCTATGATTGAAATAACATTAGCATTGACCGACTTAGAGTTTAATGATCTAGAAGGCTGTAATGATGCAAAAGCAATGTGGACTAAGCTCATATCTGTGTATGGCGGTGATGAACATGTCCAAAGAGAAAAAGTAGATAGTCTAGGAGGACAACTTGAATCCATGAGAATGAATGAAGGTGAGAACATAACCCAATACAGAACAAGACTAAAGGAGATTGTCAATCAAATTAAAGGAGCAGGTGGAACTATTGAAGAAAAGGATATAACAAGTAAGTTGTTGAGAACCCTTCTACCAGCTTATGCTATTCGAGTCTCTGCAATCAATGAATTGAGGTTTGTACCTAACATGCCAATTTCTTTGGATGCTACTATTGGTAAGCTACATGCATTTGAGTTAAGTAATTTTGATAACAGTGGGTCTTCGGTAAATAAAGTAGAATCTACATTCAGTTCTTTTCATATTAGTGAATCTGATGATTACAATGATAGAATGAGTAAGTATTTTGAAGGGAATCACAGTGGAGCAAGTGAAAGATTTCATAAGAACATGGAAGAAGTGCACAAACTATATGAGGAAATCAAGAAGCAAGAAGAGTTTGAAGCATTATTAGCCAGAAGGTTACCGAGAGGAAAAGGTAAGTATAAAGCAAAGCTACCTTTAAAATGTTTCAATTGTGATAAAATAGTACATATGGCTTCTATCTGTCCTGACAAAGAATCTAGTGAAAAGAGAGAATACCGAGATAACAGGAAGAAAGACAACCATAAAAGAGGACACCAAGACTTCAGAAGGAGAGATAGAAAGACATGTCTAGTTGCTGATGAAGAATCCAACAATGACAAATCTGATGAAACTGATACAGAGGAAGTTGTTTAGGTGGCTATTAAGGATGGATCTAATGAAGAAAGGTATGAAGAAAAGGCCCTAATATCTCACATAAATAATAATGATTCTTGGATCATAGAGAGTGGATGCTCACATCATATGACAGGTGATAAACACAAGTTTGTTAAATTAGAAGACTATGATGGAGGCTATGTAAGATTTGGTAATGATGCACCATGTCCGGTGAAAGGTAAAGGATCTATAACACTTCTTGACAATGCTAAATGTGATGATGTATACTAGGTTGAAGGATTGAAATACAATTTGTTGAGTGTAGCACAGCTAAATAATACATGATACTGAATAGAATTTCAGAAAGGAATTGTCAAAGTTCATGACGAGCATGGAAAGTTAGCTGCTATCGGGACACAAACAAAAGGTAATACATTTCATCTTGACTCAACTCGGAACAAGTGTCTTTATGAAAAGATAGATGATACCTGGTTATGGCATAAAAGGTTTTGTCATGTAAATTTTGATAATCTGATCAAAATAAGTAAGAAGCACCGAGTAAGAGGTCTACCGAGTCTTGAAAAACCTGAGAATGCTATGTGTCGAGGATGCTAGATGGGTAAGATGATAAGATCAAGCTTTACAAGTAAGTCCTACACTTCTAAAGGAATTTTACATCTAGTACACACTGATCTTTGTGGTCCTATGAAAGTTCAAAGTTATTATGGTGATAAATATTTCATATTATTTGTGGATGATTACTCAAGGATGATGTCAGTCATGTTTTTAAAAGAAAAATCAGAAGCTTTTCAAATGTTTAAATGGTACAAGGCAAGAGTTGAAAATGAAATAGGAAGATAGCTGAAATGTCTTAGATCTGATAGAGGAGGAGAGTTCACTTCTAATGAATTTAACTTATTCTGCAATGATCATGGTATAAAGAGGCAAGTATCTGCACCGAGAACACCTCAGCAAAATGGGATAGCCGAGAGAAGAAACAAATCAATTGTGGATTGTGCAAGAACCCCGATGATAGAAAAAGGGGTACCTCAAACATTTTGGAGAGAAGCAATCAACACTATAGTTTACACCCTGAACTGACTTCAATTGAAGAAAGAAACTATGAAGACACTATATGAGATCTGGTATGACAAGAAACCTAATGTAAGTTATTTTAAAATCTTTGGAAGTAGATGCTATGTTCACAAAGATGACAAAAATGGAAAGTTTGATCAGAGAAGTGAAGAAGGAACATTTCTTAGTTATTCTTCTAGAAGTAAAGCATTTAAATATCTGATCAAATCATCTAACAAAATAGTAGAAAGTGAAAATGTTAAAATTGATGAATTTGTAGAAAGAAATGATGAAGGAAATTTCAAAGAACCAGAAGATTATGAAGAATTTGTTTATGTTCAACCGACAAGTCCTACTGAGAAAGCTGCTGAAGAAAATGAAGATAATGTCCAGTTACTAAGTGATGAAGAAGATCATATAGAACCTACCGAGCCTACATTAGCCAAATATGTTAGAAGACATCATGCATCAAGTCAGATTATAGGAGATAAGGATGATCCAATGATGACAAGGAACAAACTGAGACAGAACACATGTCTGATATCTGAATTTGAACCGAGAATAGTGAAAGAGGCATTTAACAGTGAAGATTGGGTAAATGCTATGATAGAAGAGATTGATCAAATCAAGAAGAATGACACATGGACACTGATCCCAAGACCAAAGGACAAAAATATAATCGGTACTAAGTGGATTTTCAGAAACAAGCTAAATGAAAAAGGTGAGGTCATTCACAACAAAGCAAGACTAGTTTGCAAAGGTTATGCTCAAGAAGAAGTAGATTATGGTGAGACTTTTGCACCTATGGCTAGACTTGAGGGAGTAAGAACATTGTTGGCATATGTTGCTTTCAAAATTTTAAAGGTATATCAAATGGATGTTAAATCTGCATTTTTGAATGGTATACTAGAAGAAGAAGTTTATATAGAACAACCTGAAGGATTTGTTGAAGACAAGAGTAAAGATTAGGTATGCAAACTGAACAAAGCTTTATATGGTCTGAAACAAGCACCTAGAGCATGGTATGAAAGATTGCACTCTTAATTGATCAAGATTGGTTTTATAAGGACAAGTGAAAACATCAATATGTACATGAAGAATGATGAGGACAATGGAATACTGATCTCAGCCATATTTGTTGATGATATTATATTTTGTGGAAATGACTCCTTATGCAAGAATTTTGGAAATGAAATGTGCAAAGAATTTGAGATGCCACTAATCGATGAGATAAAGTATTTTATAGGTTTACAGATATTGCAAATGAAAGATGAGTTTTTCATTACTCGATCCAAGTACATAAAGGAAATATTGAAGAAATTTGGAATGGAGGATTCTAAACCAGTAAGTACTCCTATGACTACTAACTGTAAATTATCAAAGAATGATGAATCTGCATCTGTTGACGAGACACTTTACCGATCTATGATTAGAAAATTGCAATATGTTGTGCATAGTAGACCAGATATAGCACATGCAGTAGGTATTGTAGCAAGATTCTCTACAGATCCCAAGGAAACACATATGATAGCAATCAAGAGAATTTTCAGATACCTAACAGGCACTGAAGATTATGGATTAGTATATGAAAAAAGAAATGATTTTGATTTAAAATTTTATACTGATGTTGATTCGGTAGGGAACATAGATGACAGGAAAAGCACAAGTGGTGGAGCTTTCTTTTTAGGAGAAAGACTAGTGAGTTGGCTGAGCAAGAAACAAGGATGTATCTCACAATCAACAGCAGAAGCTGAATATGTTGCTGCAACATTGAATTGTACCAATATAGCATGGATCAAACAACTATTGGAAGGTATAAATGAGAGAGTTACCGAGCCAGTAACTATATTTTGTGATAATACTAGCGCCATTAACATTTCAAAGAATCCAGTAATGCACTTTAAGGCAAAGCATATATCTATAAAGTATCATTATCTCAGAGAAGAAGTTCAAGAGAAGAAAGTTGTGTTGGAATATATCAGTTCAAAGGAGAAATTAGCAGACATCTTCACAAAGCCATTGCCAAGGGACACTTTTGAGTATCTCAGAAGCAAGTTAGGGGTCCTACCCCTATCTTCTACTCACTGACCAAGTTCGGTGAAAGCATCAATTTGATGAATCTACAGAATATTATGTGTGGATTGATGCTGATTTACGCACTTTAGAAGGTTTTCTAAAGTTGTGCAGGAAACAGTGAATAGAGATAAGTTGCTCTGACCGAGATTGAGATGATACATAGCAAGGTAAATCACTTCACAGAGGAAGAAATCATGATTTAGTTCTTTTACATTTTGGCATTATTGTCAAAAGGGGAGAAGACTAAATGGTTGACTGAATGGTAAAGCCTTGAATGATGAAAATTACAGAAGACTAATGATAGGGGGAGAAGATTGAAAAAGGGAGAAGACTTCATAAGATTTTAACAGCTCAAGGATAACAGGAGAAGTCTAACAACAATCTAAATCCGAATCAATTTGAATATCTTGTTGGTATTACCATTTAATTGTTGGTTTTGCCATCAATGCCAAAGGGGGAGATTGTTGGCATTTCAATATCAGAAGATTGTTGATATTCAATAAGGATATTGAGAAGGTTGTTGAAGATTATTGATATAACTGAAGAAGGATGATAACTATCTTTATAACATTATTTTGTCATTGATGTCAAGAAATTGATTATCTGATTCAATATGATGTTGCCATATCTTGAGAAGATTGATTTGAAGAGAATTAAGATGTCGGTAAAAGACACAAAAAGAATGTGATAAATAAGAGGAGGAATAAGTTATTCAATGGGCAACTATTACCAAGTTAGACAATGATGAGATCATGATGTTTAGATTGTTTTGATATCCCACAAATGTTGTTGATTGTAAGGTTAATACTATACTATGTCGCCGACCAAAGAACCTTGTCAGTAAACCCTAAGGTTATCGATATCGGTTAATGAAGGTGGAATGTCTACCGAGTAAAGTTTAGTATTTACCGAGTTACAACCGAGTTATGACCGATCGCATTGGATGGATAAAAGCATTATTTAATGAAGGACAATGATTAGCTGGAGATGTATAAATGATTGGTATGTCATGCATGAAGTTTGTTAAGGATCTATGGAAAAGGAAAATCGGCAGGAAGATCTACAGCGTACATTGAACCGCAATAACCTTGTGCAAGTTCCAAGAAAGGAATGCAAGTCCTGAGGCAAGGTAAAACATTTTCAGATCGGAAGGATACATTGAACCTAGTCAAGTTTAAAGATCTGATGGCTAAGATTGATCATGGGAAATGTGATCAAGGAGATTAAGCGATTAGCAATTGTTTATAAATAAGGAATTGTTGATAAACAATGTATGTAGGCAAGTGTAAGCATAGGGATGCTACATAGTGATTACTGAGCACAAAAGCTAGAAGACTTGTTTGAATAATAGAGTAGAGAGCCCAGCAGAGGGACAAGATAAGTCTTATGACTAGATTGTTTTGAGCAAATAAGAATCTGCTTTAGCATTTTAGATGTGAAGTTGCAAATATATTTTTATTACTATTATTTTGTAAGTGACAGGAAATCTCTTAACCGAGTGGACTTAACAGCCTTATTTGTAAACCCTCTAGCAAGGTGACATTCTAGTTGAGTGTTTGAAATCCTTTAACAAGGTCACTTCTAACAAAGTGAAGATCCTAACAGATCTGAGGGAAATCCCTTAACCGGGTCACATCTAGCAATGTGTTTGTAATCTCTAACAGGATTTTCTTTTAACCGAGCATACTCTAGAAGAGTATATTTCTTAGTGGGTCCAAAATCCCACAATGGTTTTTCCCTATTTGGGTTTCCACGTTAAATCTGGTGTTATGAGTTTTATGATGATTATGTGTTTATGAGTTTGCATGTTTAGCAGTTTTTTGGTATGTTGCTAAAGTATAAGTTACCGAGGTTGAATCTGTTGATTTTATGGAAGATTAAGTTTGTATGATTCACCCCCCCTCATCTTGTTAGCTATTGGCATCTGTACTTTACAATTAGTATCAGAACTATCAGTGTGAAGATGGGCCAAGCCCACTACATCCTCACCACATATCACGTCACTCGCTCACCCATTGCATAGAAGAGATGTCACCAAAGGAATACATGAGGGAGAAGGAGGAGAGAAACAAGTCTCCCGCTCACCCACAACATGCACTCAAGGAGCCAAAAAGAATGCATGAGGAAGCGGGGATGTAAAAACAAGCCTCCTACTTGCCTGCACCATCATCCTGGAGCAGTTGAAAGACCATGCAGGGGCACAGGAAAACAAAAACAATAGCCCATGGGCCCAAAACTAAAGAAAATGTATATCAAAAGAGACTGCAGGGAAGCAAGCGAAGCCAAAATTTCTTCCCGCATGCCCACAACACAAAAGGGATCCTCCAGAAGGAACCTGCGGGGAAGCGGGAGAAGCCAAAACGGCTTCTGCACATCCATGAGAAGCACTGGAAGAGCTCAAAGGACCCTGTAGGGGCGTGGGAGCCAAAAGAAACTGTTTGCTAGGGGGTGGAAACGAAAGGGGGAATTGGCCCACCAAGAAAGAAGAACCCTCCAGCTCATGGAAACTTAAGTGAGTTGACCGACTGACCCGATCAACGCAAAAATAGAACATAGGAGCCCAAAAAGATAAGATTCCTTCTACATATCCAAAAAAGTGCATAACACGTAGGTTATCCAGGTGTGCATAACATGCAGGTTATGCAAAAACTTTGAAATTATTAGATTGCAGCTAAGTTGACAGAAAAGGGTCAATAGTCATCATGAAAGAGTAGGTAGAACTTATGTTAGACATGAATATGCCTGGACCAAAAATAGGTTTTTTTTTATTATCAAGAAATTCTTTAGTTCCTTCTGTTGGTGACAAAAGTATGGATTGGAGAAGGAATTCCAATCAGACAAACAAAAACTACTTAATTCCTCATCTGGATACAAACACGATATATTATGTATGTCATAATTTTGGGCATAGAGCAAAGTATTGCAAAAGTAGTCAAACAAAATCATCTAGAAGCAGCAAGAAGGTTAACTCCTTGATCAAGCAAAACAAAGAGTTCATGAATGTTTGGAGAAGGAAATATAATCCAAGTGTAATGGTGGGAAAATGGTGAGGGATATATCAAGAGGAAAACTATCCTTTCCCTCAAAGAGAGATGAGAGTTTCACTATTGATTATCCTTCAAACACTTTTCACCATTACATTAGGAAGAGGAGAGGATAATTCACTAGATTCAATCTCTCCACACAAAGATAGTAGATTGGATTATGAATGAATGGGGAATGCTAAGTTGGTCTCCCCTTTCTTGTTTGAAATAGAAAATAAATTGATTGAATTATGTAGTGCAAAAGTGACAAAGAATTGATTATAACTTGAGATCGGAATATGGGATGAGGTTGTGCACCTGGATCTAGTAGTAAAATGTTGAGACGAAGTAGCCCTGCGAATTTGAGGAAAAGTTGCCTGGACCGTGGCAGGAACATACATGGTCCTCCGAAAAATCCACGAAACGAAAAGAGTTTTTCCACCTTTGCAAATGAAGCTCGAATCCAAAAGTACAACTGTGCACCTCCAACCTACACACATAAAAGAGAGTAAAATAGGTTGGGATTAGGGGTTTGCCTTTAGGTCAAACCCCAATTTTGGAATTAACCAATTAATGAAAGAAAGTACTTGCAAGTAGATGTAAATGAAAGAATGAATTATAAATCACCTCAAGGGAGGTTGTAGTAGAAATTTTGATAGAAGTGTTTGTGTGGAATCTAATGTTGAAATCAATCTCCTCTTCAATGGTTGAATCCTTGACTTGAATACAACACCTAGCCTTGAAGGGAGACTTGAGAATTCTCAATGCTGGAAAAGAATGCTTGAATGCTCTTCAATGCTTGATCACTTGTACCTACCCCAATCTTGTCCAGCTTCCACCTATTGAAATCATGTGAATGAGAGAGCGAATGCCCCCTTAAATACATGTTGGTGGATTTTAATTTCATCACGGGCCGACATTGGGGGAGTTTCCCACTCGAGGCACAACCAACAATGCAACCCTAGGAAGGGTATTGCCCCAAAATAGGGCAGGGACAAGGGCGCCATGCCCCTATCCAAGGGGGGATAGTGGCACCACGCCCCTATCCTACCCCTTTCTCCAGGGAAGAGTGCAGACAGGGTCATAAAGAGGCCAAGAAAGAAGTTTTTTCTGCAATCCGAGCAATCCCTAGTCTTTGATCAAGCTAGAGGATTCGAGTTCGCATGTGTGAGGACCCTAATGTAGTCAAAAATTTCTAGGGTCACAATTTTATGACAATACATTTAGCCCCCACTTTAACGGGAGTATAAGTGTACACCAATATTGTCGATAAAGTTCAAGGAAACAAGATTGAAAGACTTTTACCACATCAAGGAGGCAAGATGCGCCAAGCCCCCAATGGACTTAGGATCTTACGATTTCGATTGACAAAGTAAAAGGGAAGATTGAGAAGGGGAGAACCGTGACTGCAAGTAGCAAATTTCCCTTCACTATGAGTCATGAAAGCAAGGATACACAAGATTACAAAGAAAAATAAAGTTCACTAACTAATTCTAAGTATCACAAGAAGAAAAATATGAGCGGAGTGTATGCCCCCATGTTAAAGCAATTGCACGCACCTTATCGGGGGTGATTTATTTAAGGTAGGATACACCCAAGAGAGAGAGAAGAAAGAGATCACATCATCGCAAGGATTTATCCCCCAATCGAGGGATAAACCCAAGGATAATGAACACAAAACATGAGGTAGTGTCGCTTTCCTCGAGGTCAGTATGTTGTATGATAACTCAAGTATATCATGTACATATATGCATATTATAATATGAATTCCCTAAAGAAGGACACTACCTTAGAAGAAAAGGAAGAGAGGATGTCTTTTGAGTCAACATGAAAGAGACCAAGAAAATATCTCAATGCTTTGCATCATCCCCAAGTAGACATTAAGGGAACAATAGAAGAATAGGGATAACATAGAAGAATGGTCACAAAAGAGAAAGAAAGGAGAGGGAGAAAGATATATAGTGCTAATATTGCTAATCTAGCACGACATCCATCTCTCGGTCTTGCTGATCACTATTTCAAAAAGGTGACCAACACGCCAGAGGAGCAATATTGAGCACAATAGATCGAGCTATCACAAGATCCAAACAAGGACTATGCTCATGTTGTAAGTCACTTTGTTCAATTTTAGGAGCTAGGATTAGGGTTTGTGAAAACTCATCTGATAAATGTTTGTCCACATCAACATACTCATACTCACTGTCAGAAGCATTAGGAGTTGTATTACCATTATGAATAATATTTTCACCCATTTCTTTATCAAAGTTTAGAGAAAGAGGATCAAGAACACGAATAGGAGTAAAACCATCACATGTTTTATGCAACTTATGATTTGGAGATGTTGGTTGAACATCTTTCTTAGGAGAAAAGAGAATCATGTCAACTGTTGAAGTCTGAGGAGATTGAGTATTTTAAGGGATAGCTTCACGAGCTCGAACACGATGTCTTTGTTGGTGTTCTCTCGCACAACGATTTTGTCAATTCTTAATGGAAGGATGAGAAGGAGGAGGAACACTTGAAAAAGTAGGAATGTTTCTCTCCTTGATAGTTTTAGGTTTAGGTTGAGGTCTTTTTGGTTGAACAACAGGAGAAGCCGGCTTCTTTCTCGATAAGAGGAAAGAGGTGGAATTGTACCATAGAAAGGAGGAATATTAGGTGTAGGAAGGAGACCAGGTCCATCATGAGGAGGAGGTATAGGTCTAACCTTAGGAAGAATATTGGTGTTCTCCTTAAGAGAAGGTAAAGTCACCTCCATAGGAGTAGGTGGACAATTTTCCTTATGAGGGAGATTAGTTCTATCCGAGAGGGGAAGAACCTCATATTGAAAAATAATAGGAATGTCAAGTGTTGGGGATCTAGGTTGACCTAAGGATAAGATCATATCGTTATTCCATTTTTGATAAGATTGAAAAAGAGAATCGCTCCTTGATGGAAGAGATTAAAATTGTTGAGGCCAAAAGAGATCAATAGGAACACTGAGGCTTCTTTCGGATGGACGAAATAAGCTATGGTTCATGGTTATGATTTCTCCATTGTGAGGAAATTTAAGAAACTTGTGTATTGGAGAAGCAATAGCCTTCATGGAAGATAGCCAAGGATAGCCCAACTTCATGCAGAATTGCTTAGAAGAAGGTATGATAACAAAGTCAACATCCATGCACTTAGCATGGACTTCAATAGGAAGAGTGATAGAACCAATGGTAGGACAAGAGAAGCCATAAAATAACTTCACAACCACATTAGAAGCATCATATAGTGGTTTATGAAATCTTAAAGTGAAAAGATATTGTTCAGTTATGATATTAACTATGCAAGAGGGATCAATCAAGGCACCGCGGCAAGGGATATCCTTAACGTTTGCAACTATGTATAAAAGGCCATCGGGTGCTCTAATGGTCTCACTAGGGTCAAATGTAATACAAGGATCCTTAGGTGTATCTTGTGTTTCTACCATATTAACCAAGTTTGGAGTCATAGAGGTGAATTCTTCAAAAGTGAGAGAATTAGGCATAATCTCAATAACGTTAGAGGTATGAGATGGCAAGGGATCAGTGAAAATCTTAAGATTTTGATTAGGAGGAGAAACTGATTTATTCCCTTTATCATTCACACCTACCACAGATATAGTATTATTATCAATCAATTCTTGAACCTTATTTTTCAATGCAAAACATTTCTTAGTATCATGACCAGGTTGATGATGAAATTGGAAAAAGGAATTGTTATCAAAATAAGGAGATGTGAGTTTGGAAGGATCAATTTGTTTTATAGGAGGAAGTTTGATAACATTTTTGTGCAACAACTAAGACATAATACTACGTACAAATTCATTCAAAGGAGTAAATTGTCTTTCTCTTTGGAAAAATTTAGAAATAGAAGGCACACCTGTTGTAGCATTCACATGGTTGTTGTTGATTGGATAATTGAAATTGATGAAGCTTTTTGTTGGTTTGAACTTCACAAATGGTTGTTGAACACTCTCCCCATTATCACTTGGAGCCATAGTAGTGGATTGTTCCATTTGACTTACATCCAATTGATAATTGTGGAGTGTTGTGCACAACTGCAGAAAGGAAGTAAACTCAAACAAAAGAAGCTTTTCCCTGATATCTTTTTGAAAAATAAGAAATTAAAATTCTTTGAATATCATTATCAGGTACATGAAAAGAAATTTGAGCACACAAATGCTTATATCTACCAATGAAATTAGTCACTTTTTCTTTAATACCTTGTTTACAATACATTAAATTGGTCAAAGTGATTTTAGGACCAATGTTGTTTTGAAATTGTTGGATGAAAGCATTTGCTAATTGTTGAAAGGAAGTGATAGAGTAAAAAGGCAGAGAGCAATACCATTGTAAGGCTTTATCTCTTAGTGTTCTTGTAAACAATTTTGCAAGCAATCGTTGATCATAAGAAAAATCAGTGCACAAGGTTTGAAATGTTTTGACATGCGTAAGAGGATCACCTTCTCCATTATAGAGTTCCAATTGAGGAATCTCCACATGTTTAGGTGGCATGACTTTAACAATATCAAGAGAAAGTGGGCTCGCATCATCAAAGGTGGGCACACTAAACTTGGATTGATTCATGGAAGCAATTTATTATTGTAAGGAAGACACATTTTGAGAAAGATTGTTGATTGTCATTTCGGTGGAAGAATTGATGTTAGACATAGGTGATTGAGAAGGTAGTTTGATGTTGTTGAAAGAAGGCATGGACTGAGAATAAGGTGGTGGGACATTATGATAAGTAGGAATTGGTGATGATTGGGTAGGAAAAGGGACACTTAAAGGAGGAATAAAGTTGTTGAAGGAATTGTCCCCTTGTGTCACACTGATTGGGTGAGGAATAATGTGAACACTCATGGAAGACATAGGTAAAGATGGAGGATTAAATGAAGAATAGGGATTTCCCCCATGACCTATGGTTGTAGGAATGACATTTTGGGTTGAAGTAGCCATGATGTTAGATGTGAAAGTAGGAATACTAGTCATAGAATTAGTCAAAGGAATAGAGGAATTGACTTGTGTTGAAGGTTGTGAGTAACCTAGGGTTTCGGCACAACTCTTCATAGGCATGACATTAGAGTCAACAATATGTGCAATGCCACACAATATATCAATTCCATTCTTATCACTTTGAAGCATGCATTTAAGACCTTTAATTAATGGAAGAGCTTCACTATTAGGGTATTCTTGGGACATCCATTGTTGAAAGCTATCAAATTGATTGTCCAATGTGGAAAGTTGATGTAAAGAAACCCTAGTTAAAGCTTCTTCTTCATCATGGGATCCATCAATGGGGTGAATAGGCACATGATTAGGATGGGAAGAATTAGCATGATCCTCATTAAAGAAGTCACCCAAATTAGGCTCCATCTCCTCGGTAATTAAACCTTGGGAAGCCTTAATTCTAATGCTTCGTCTAATAGGGATAGGATAGGTAGGACTAATAGTTGTAAAACTCATGTACTAGAGGGAAAATTTGAATTTTGAATAGTAGAACAAAGCTTACAAAATTGAGTAATGCAAAATTCAAGAAAATAATGATTACACAAATTGAACTTTGTTGGAGGAGGAAGATGACACAATTTCCAAAAATGAAAGGAAATTGGAATTTAAACATAAAGGCCAAGGAAATACCACTTAATTTTAAAAATAAAATTTTTAAAATCAGGGCAGATTATAATTAACCTCTTAATTTTAAAACAATTCTTGAAAGTTAAAATGTTGAATTTTGAAGGTATTTCCGATTCTAGAGGGATCAAAAATCGATAAAATTAGCCAATCTTCTGGATTTAGGCTATTAAATACAGTCATAACAGTCTCCCGAAATTTCAGGAAAAAGTCGAGGATCGTGGCGGGAACGCACATGGTCCGACCAACTTTTTTCGAAAATTTTCAGGGATGGATATTACGATGATTTTAAAGCTATCTCCAAAAAATTGGCAAATTTTACAATCTCTAGATGGGCGAAATGAAGGCACAAATGTGAAAATAGGACCCTATTAGGGTTTTGAAGAAAAAGAGGAATTGAATTGCAATTTTGAAAAAGGTCAAACCTAATGGATAGGGACACCTTGGAAAATGTTTAGAAATCTGAATGTAAATGAAATTGATTCAAAATTCAGACAAAATCCAATTAATTTTAAAAATTAGGGTTTGATGAGCTAACCACTTAATTTTGAAATTTGAATTTTGGGGAAAAGGGGGGAAATTGAAAATTTGAATTGTAGGATTGAAGACAAATATGAGAACAATCATAAATCTGAAAATTAAAAGGAAATCCAATTTGTGCACAAGTTCAAGATAATGTTTGAAAATTAGGGTTTTAACAAGTAACCTCTCAATTTTGTAAATTTTATTTATAAATTGAACAAGACAATGAGGAAATTGAATTTGACAATCAAAACAATTTTCAAATCTAAGATAACCACAAGCAATTTTTACAAATCACAAGTTCAATTTTAATTTTAAAAACTAGGGTTTTTAATGAATTAACCACTAAGTTTGTAGAAATTTGAAAGTTGTAAATAAAAAATATGCAAGATGTCGAGTTCACCAAAATTTAATGGTGGGAAAATGGTGAGTGATAGATCAAGAGGAAAACTACCCTATCCCTCAAAGAGAGATGAGAGTTTCACTATTGATTATCCTTCAAGCACTTTTCATCATTACATTAGGAAGAGGAGAAGATAATTCACTAGATTCAATCTCTCCATACAAAGATGGTAGATTGAATTCTGAATGAATGGGGAATGGTAAGCTGGTCACCTCTTTCTTGTTTGAAATAGAAAGGAAATTGACTGAATTATGTAGTGCAAAAGTGACAAAGAATTTATTATAACTTGAGATCAAAATATGGGATGAAGTTGTGTACCTGGATCTGACAGTAAAATGTCAAGACGAAGTTGCCCTATGAATTTGAGGAAAAGTTGCCCAGACTGTGGCGAGAACGTATACGGTCCTCCGAAAAATCCATGAAATGAAAAGGGTTTTTCTGCCTCTACAAATTAAGCCCGAATATGAAAGTACAATTGTGCACCTACAACCTACATGCATAAAAGAGAGGAAAATGGGTTGGGATTGGGGGTTTGTCTTTAGGTCAAACCCCAGTTTTGGAATTAACCAAGTAATGAAAGAAAGTACTTGCAAGTAGATGTAAATGAAAGACTGAATTGTAAATCACCTCAAGGGAGGTTGTAGTAGCAATGTTGATAGAAGTGCTTCTATGGAATTGAATGTTGAAATCAATCTCCTCTTCAATGATTGAATCCTTGACTTGAATACAACACCTAGCCTTGAAGGGAGACTTGAGAATGCTCAATGCTAGAAAGGAATGCTTGATCGCTTGTACCTACCCCAATCTTGTCCAACTTCCACCTATTGAACTCATGCGAATGAGAGAGTGAATGCCCCCTTAAATACATGTTGGTGGATTTTAATTTCATCATGGGCCAACATCGAGGGAGTTTCCTACCTGAGGCACAACCAACAATGCAGCCCTAGGAAGGGTCCTGCCCCAAAATAGGGCAGGGGCAGGGGCACCACACCCTTGTCCAAGGGGGGATAGTAGCACCACGCCCCTGTCCTACCCCTTTCTCTAGGGTAGAGTGTGAACGGGGTGATGCAGAGGCCAAGAAAGAAGTTGTTTCTACAAGTCAAGCAATCTTCGGTCTCCGATCAGGCTAGAGGATTCGAGTTCGCATGCGTGAGGACCCTAATGCAGTCAAAAATTGCTAGGATCCTAATTTTATGACACTACACAAAGTAATGAGAAAGGCAAGGAGGATGAATCTATGAGCAAGCATTGTGCATTCCATGCACATGTGATATCCCCTCAAACTTAAGGAGAAGAAGAACCTTAGGGGGAGCTAAGCATAAACATATCTTTTGCACCCAAATTTTTGAAAAGAATAGTGGAAGAACATTAAGTGACAGAGAGTACTCTATTGAGAATAGTGAATGTTTATATGTATGTAGCTTGATGTGTAGTTTGTAGAATATTTTTGTATGCTCGTTGAGTTTGTTTGAGATGCAGAAGTTTATGCCTTGGCGATATATCACGGTTTGACATTGTTGGCATATAGGTCACCGTAAAAAGGTGTTTGGTGCATACTTTAAATATGTAAGGTTGATGTAGAGCTACAAGTGGTGAAAACAAATTGCAGACAGTTTGTAATACAATGTATTTAGCAAGCAAGGATACAATTCATTGGATAGATGGAATGCAGAAAGATTATAAGGTCATAAGGAAGAATTTTAGAAGAAAGAAGAAAGTATGCAAAGCAAGAAAAGTGGATTGCACACAAAAAAGTGTGCATGTGTAAATTTCAAGAAATGGAATGCCATGAGAAAGAGGTGGAGAAGATTAATGTGCAAAAACCATAGAGTTCAGAAGTGTAATGCAGCTAGTGAGTGTATGAACACAAAGGAAGATTGCACACAGACCAACAAGAGTATTGATTGGATCAAAGAAATACAAGAAGGTTGAAGTAGATGTAGAATCAAAGAACAAATCTGATCAGAACCAATATAAGTTAGATGTGTGACAAAAGCTACAAGTCTGAATTCAATCATGATACATAGATTTGATCAATGGAAAAGAAGCATGTGTTTCAGGCGGAGCTTGTAGCTTCATATTATATCTCCCTGAATAGGTTTTTGTGCTCCAAGGGAAATGGAGCATAAAGATTACGGTTTTTGGGGGAGTCAATAGAGTTTGTAGAATGACAACTAGTGTCATAAATGTGTAGTGAACAAGGGAGAAGATATAATTGGTTTTTGCATGATAAACATGAAAGTTTTCATCTCTCCAAAGATAAGAATAGGTAGTCTATATCCACAATTTATTGGTGTATACACCTAAAAATGGTCTGAAGATAATTAATTAAATGAGAAATTATTTAATTAATCCCTCCTCCCCAATTTAATTGAATTCACTAAGCAATTTGATTAAATTTCCCTTTTCATCTACTTATTAATAAATCTAAGGATTTATTAAATAGGTTCATTTCATTTCACCCCTTTAATTAATTAATTCAAATTAATTAATTCCTCCCATGAAAATCATTTCTTCTAAATCCCCTAATTAATTAAAACAAATCAAATCATGAGTTGTTGAGATTAATTAGCCATTTTCCTATTATTTGAATTTTTAAATTCAAATTCTCCTAACTTCTACCACTCCTAAACCTAACCATTCCTAAACCTAACCCATTCTACTTACCACCTTGTCCCCTTTCATCCAACATCTTCTAGAGCCTTTGTGACACTTGTCACTAAGTGTTCCCTTTAATCCAACCCCCTTTGCCAACCTCCTCCAATTTAACCATTGATATTTTCAGATCAATCTCAACCATTGATTCATGCCAACTCACCCCTAGCCTTGGAAAATCCTATAAATAGACCTCATTTTGGAGCTCAAAGGGTCCCAATTTCATATGATTTTTGCATATCATTTGATCCCATCTCATTCGTAGCTTAAGCATTGTTACTATAGGCATCTATCTTATAGTTTATCAGTTTTAGCAATGTTATCATGCTTATTTCAGCTTAACTCTTAGCTTAATCATGCTAGGATAATCATGAACTCATATAGCTTAATCATGTTATTCTTTCTAGATCATGCATTTTCAGCATTCAAACCCTCCATCTAAGTGTAGTAAAGTCACTGGAATTTGCATACTAAGATCTGAGAGCAAAATTCATACTTGCATTTACTAGGAGGCAATAAGTCGATTAGCTATGGTTTTGTCTTTCATTGTTTCAATTTACTAACCATTGCTTATAATGATTTATTGAGTGCATTGTGTTTGTAGGTACAGGTACAATTCACAGAGCATGACATTTTGGCACCCACCGTGGGGCCGAAATCATCATTTTCAGCCTCCCAAGCTTCCTCAAACTTCATCTCTGCCAAATCAAAATCAGATTGCCGTACGAGTTGTCTTTTTGGCTCGTACGAACTTCCTTTCAGTCTCGGATGACACCTCACCCTAACTCATACGAGGTATAAATCTATGCCGTACGAGTTTTTATATTGTAAATTCTTTGCTCGTTTTAGCTCATTCTTGTGTCGTACGAGAGCTAATTTTGTGTCGTACGAATGTTTGGCTGTTAAACCTTATGTCATACAAGTCAATTTTGGTCCCTGTGCGAAATATAAATATTTGTCATTCTATCTGATAAATCATGTCGTACGAGTTTCTGCATCTGTGATTTTTTTTGAAAAACTACAAATTGGAATTTTCAAATTTGTCTATACGTCGATAATCTGCATTTTTGAAGGCTTTCTGGTCATTTTTAGCCCCTGAGAGTCAAAGCCTTGCTCTTTGAAAATTGCATCTAGAACTCTAGGAGACCTTTCCAACGAGGTAAACGTCTTGTAATTTTGAGTCCCGAGCAGCAAGCTATGCCTATTTGAAGTTAGGCTAGAATTTCATATAATTTTTCTGAAAATTTCATAGTTTGGATCACTAATGCTAATCTTGTTATGTCTATGAGATGTTTGCAGCCTAACTCTCTTTTTGTAGATACACTTGTCAAAGATACACTTGTCAAAGACAAATTCAAAACACAATCATGACTACTAATGTATCTATTTTGCAGGTTGCCTAAGGATTCAACAAAAACTTTGTGTATTCTTTAAGATTTTTAGGCACACTTCAATTTGGGCTTAAAGAAATGAACTATCATGTCTTATGTGCTTGTGATGATAGGCGAGTATGCTCTCACCTTCCTTAGGTGATCAGAAAGCTAGACTCATCTTTTTTTGCTTTCAATAGTGCATACCTTTAGCAGGCCTGTCACAGTGGGAAAAAGTAATTACCCTGTGAGAACAACCCAAGTGAGTACAGCTGGACCTGAGCATTCCAACTCACTATAATAAATAGGTCTTTGATGATTAAAGTCTCAGAGGATGGGATTATTTGAGTCTTCTCTTTGAGATCTCTCATATCAAGCATTTTGTAGGGCCTCACGGTCTCAATCAGGTTTACGTGACTATAGCTTGTTCTGCTACCTTGTCGGGCTATAGGCCTCAATCACGCTTGCATGACTTCAAGGGGTAATTTCAAACGGAATTCCTGACTAAGAACTATAAAAATAGAAGCTACCCGATTCACCTCCAAAAGGGTGATAATCTTTGTGCAAGAGAGATAGTAACTCTCCCAAGACACTTGCCATATCATGCCCCCATTAGCATTTGGAGTCGGATAATACGGCGTTGAGAATCCATTGCATGAGACTCATCAGTTGTATTCTGATTAGCTATTGGGTGTGTACCTAAGTCAGCAAGCAAAGGTTTTCATTCTCAGCCAACTTCCTTAGGGTTTAGCTTGATTGAGAGTCATGTATCACATCATGTGTTTACTGTGCATTCATCCCTAAAATTGAAAAATCAGACACTTAAAACTGGAAAACCAAAGTAAAATATCAAAATTCAGTGATCCAAACTCAAACAAGCAAACAATTTTTATCACCATTCAAATACCCATCGTACGAGTCAGATGTCTCTGTCATATTTCTTGATCCTTTATCGTACGAGTCAGGAGTCTCTGTCGTATTGCTTGATCTTTTCTCATACGAGTCAAGGTTATATGTCATACGAAAAAAACTATTGTTCACATGAAGTCACTAGTCTTTCATTCTATCTTGTATCTCTTGTCGTCCTATGCTGCATAATCTATCGTACGAAACTCTGCATTTGTTACTCTAGAACTGTGTCTTACATGCCTGGTTTCAGCTTTGTCATTTCTACCTGGTCAATTTGCAGTAAGCATAAACACCTTTTATCTATCAATCCATGCTTAGATTGTCTGCTTGGTTTGCTTGGTCAAGTTATCATCTATCAAAATCAAACTCTAGAAAATATACACCTCAAGATTTTCAAAGTGCTTACCCCCAACAAGTTCAAAATCTAAACATCTCAAAGTGCATTATCACCCTCTTTGATAAACTGATCACTCAAACATAGTTTCTCATCAGGATCAATCATCCTTTATCACGAAATTGAAACATTTGGTAAGGATAATATCGTCCCACATCATAGGATATATCGTTCCTACTGGACTTGGTTCTTATCAAATCACCACCATTGCACTCCTAAACCGAAGATCGAAAAACTTGCAAACCTTTAAACACTTGAACCATCTTTTAGTGTCATATCACTCTATTGCCTTGAAATTGACTATTGATCACTTACCCAAAACAATCTTTTGGACAATCGAATCCTAAGCAAGATAACACACGTATATGACCATTTTAATTAGAGAACAAAGACATAATATCATTGAAACATTTGCAATAGTAGAAAATCATATCGACATGACATACCAAAGAAAAACACAAGAAGAAAACATGACAAATCAACATATCAGAGCAATCAAACAAATTTAAAATCAAAATCCAACTATGTTAAAACCTCACAAGGATTCAAATACATCTCAAAAGAAAGGTGGCTCTTTTATGCACCTCTTAAAGAGATCCCTAAAGGATTTGGCTAAAGAAGATCAAAATCGTGCACCCATGTCTAACAATGATCCATCCATCCATAAGCAAATTAACTCTCCAAAGGCATCTATTCCTACACCTCTTGAAAGCTTGCAAGAATCTTGCATAGCATCCTTTCCAAACAATACATCCAAAGTTGAAGTTCCCCAAGGGATATCCATAATTGCCATCAAACCTATTTCAGAGGATCATATTCAAAGCTCATATCCAAGCATTGATTCATTGCAAAATCCCCATAACGATCTCTTGCAAATTGAAGTCCTCATTCATAGAATGCTTGTTAAACATGTCCTCATAGATGGGGGAGCTAGCTTGAACATTTGCTCTATGAATCTTGTCTATGCTCTAGGCTATTCAGAATCTGCAGTTGATCCCGGGAAAAAGATCAAAATCAAAGCACATAATGAAGAAGAACATTCATCTAAAGGAATGGTGATATAACCCATCACAATGGGACCCTTGCAAAAATATACACCATGCCAAGTTTTAGACTTGGACCTACCATATAACATACTCTTGGGGAAACCCTGGATACATGATATACAAGCTATTACATCAACATGCCACCAGTGCTTAAAGTTTCCATACAATGGACAAGAAATCAAAATATTAGCCGAATCAAATCCAGTGCAGTGTTGTAATAATCAGAAATCAGCTCAAGAGGTCATAGTTTCACATAACAAAGATGTAGCACCTTCAAGCACACAATCCAAGGAACAATCATTTGAATCAATTTTGTCAAACATGGAAGAACAAATGCAGCTAAAAGATCAAGGAAACGAAGAATATTTGCTACCATGGAAAAACAAACAAGAGCAACTTCAAATTGAGAGGGATGAAGAAGCAGATATAGTATTCAATGTAGTTCACACGTATGCAAAACAAACATTAGGAACTAGCCTACTTGAATCAGAATCACATTCTACTGACATGGACTTAACCGAGGACGATCAGTATTTTCTTATGTGAGGTCATTATAATGAGAGTATCGTTCTAGACATCGAAATACATACTGAAAGCTCTGACATCTCTATCATGACCCCTAATATCTTTGGAACTATTCAACATGAGGATCCTTTATCCTTAAGCTATCTTGAACCTATGGACTGGGAAAATGAATGACATACTAACATTGATACCCTACCTAATGACCATGCCATATCCTTATATCTTGAGGAAATCAAACCAGTAACAACTTTCATCAGGGATTCCACTAATGTATCTTTGAGTCAAGTGGGTGTTAAATCTCCTAGTCACAAAATTGAAAATCAAGAAAACAATATCAGGTCTAATAATGAAAACCATTTACTGGCAACATTAGATTGAGAAAAAGTAAAAATAAAGGACGCATCTAATGGTGAAAACCTCCTCGAGGTGTCGAAAGATGGGAGATTTGACACCTTACCATTATTTTATCAAGAGAAGTCATCTATCTTGATAGAACCAGCAGAGGTAGCTACCATTGGCACAAATGATCTACATCCAGCAATCTCTTTATCAGAACTAGCAAGACAAAAATACTTGGAACTGTTCAAAAGAAGGAAAATCAACTTTACCTGTTCATATATAGACGTTCCAGGGTTTGATCCATATCTTACAATACATCACCCAAATATCAGTCCAGGAGCAAGCATCAATAATGGAACACATCATGGATCAAGAGAAAGCATCAATAAAGGAACACAACATAAATCAAGAGCATGAATTCTATTCATCAAAATGGTTGTAGAATGGAATATTAAACAACTTCAAGTCTTTGGAGACTCTCAGCTTGTCATTAATCAAATCAATGATGACTATCAAACAAAAGATGACAAAATCATGCCTTACAAAAAGATGGTGGATGATTTCAAGAAGTACTTTGTAGAAATAACTTTTGAACAGATCCCCAGAAATGATAACAAAGCAGCCGACTTCATGGCTACACTTGCTTCTCTATTGCAGACATAGGAAAATCAAGAGCGTTATGAATTCCTGGTTGAAGAGTTGTTTCATCCCGCCTATAATTGTCTGGATTCCCAACCATTTGTCAACTTATTGGGCATGATTCCTCCCGCTATGGCCAAACTTACATATATCTGAAAGACAACATCTTACCTCCTGACTTATCAAAGAACCAAAAGAGAAATTTTATTCGCCAATCCTCCCATTATACTCTCGTCGCGGATACCCTGTATAAATGAGGTCTAGACGGTACTCTCTTAAGATGTCTTGAACAAGAAGAATCTGAGAAGGCCTTACATGAAGTCCATAACGACATTTGTGGCACTCATTCAAGTGGTCTTACCCTTTCGAAGAAACTCATACACTTGGGCTACTATTGGCCGACTATGGAACGAGATTCTTTTAAGATAGCAAGAACATGCAAACAATGTCAAATCCATGGGAATTTGATCCATGCACCAGCACAAGAACTACATGCTTTGGCAACATCTTGGCCTTTTTGTCAATGGGGACTTGATCTAGTAGGAAAGATAAATCCTTCTTCATCTAATGGACACAAATTCATCCTAGTAGTTACTGAATATTTCACAAAATGGATTGAAGCAGTACCTCTCATCAACATCACAGGAAAACAAATTGCTACATTTATCTTGAACTACATCATCTGTCGCTATGGAATACCAATGACCATTATCATTGATAATGGCTGACCATTCAAGAATCAAGATGTACAAGAACTCTAAGAGAAGTTCAAAATCCAGCATAGATTCTCCACACCATATTATCCACAGGGAAATGGGTAGGCAGAAGCATCTAACAAAACTATCCTAAAAATTCTTAAAAAGACAGTGAACGATGTTGGGAAAGATTGGCATATCCAACTAAACCCTTCTCTATGGGCCTACCGCACCAGTATCCGCACACTGACAGGTGCCACACCTTTCTCTCTTGTATATGGATTAGAAGCCATATTGCCAATCGAAGTAGAGATACCCTCTCTATGTGTATTCACTAAAAGGTCTCATCCCAGATGAAGAACAAAGAGTATCTAGACTACAAGAGTTAGAACTGATCCATGAATGAAGACAAAATGCCTATGATCATCTAAAGGTATATCAACAAAGAATGTGTCAGAGATATAATCATAAGGTTAAACCACGAGTCTTTCAAGTTGGAGAACTAGTGCTAAAGGAAAATCCACACAACTAGGCAAATTGAGAAAAGAAAGGAAAATTTGAATCAAACTGGTTAGGTCCGTTTGTGGTCACAGTAGTATTTGGATTAGGAGCATATCAATTATCAACACAAGACGGAGATCAGCTCGAAGAACCTATCAATAGAATGCACCTAAAGAAGTTCTATGTCTGAAAAATTAGAAAAATCAAAAACAGTGAAAAATCAGAAAAATAAAAAACAGTGAAAAATCAAAAAAATCAAAAACAGGGAAAAATCAGAAAAATCCTAAAAAAGTGAAAAAGCAGAAAATCCAAAAAAATCAAATATCAGAAAAAGTGCAATAAAAATAGATGGTGAAAACCTGGAAAACAGGCGCTATCTATCCGCTAGCTCTTCCATCTATTAGTTCATTCATTTTTCCATCAGCGCTGATCATCATAAAGCCTTTATACATACGCAAACATCCCAGGTGGCTTCTTACCATGGTTTGGATCACTAGATATATCATAACGACTTTGTTTCTAGGCTTTGGGCAAAATCTTACACCTAGCTGGGGGCAAAACTCTTGATCAATTTTGAGCTTAATCAAACAAATAGACCAAACAGTTAGACAACTCTTATCAAGCAAAAACTGAGACACATCCAACATTGAACACAAGATCAAACTATCAACTATCAAGCTATCACGAAATCAATCTAAGCACATCACACACTTTTCAGAGGATAATATCTTTTTGGCTAATGATTGTAACATGATTGTTCAACTTTTTTATATTGCTTTTCGCTATCATGATTTCTGAGTGACTCCGGGATGTCATTGACTAGAGGAACAAGGAAGAAACATGATATTTTTCTTGTCTGCTGTCTGAAAATTAATCATGAATATGTGCAAATTTGTCTCAGGACATGATCATTAGAATATCATTGAAGACATTTCCGATTTGCGTATTGAAATGATTAATACTTCTTGTTTTACGCAAACAACACTCAGGTCATCTCGGTTCAATTATACCTTGATGCTTGTGTTAACTTGCTATATCAAAATCCAGGAAAGAAGTGCTCAAGTCATCATGGTTTAATTATACCATCGATGTTTGCACTCACTTCCCATATTTCAAAAGCTCAATGATGACAAAAACGCAAAATAATCCAGTGACTGGTCCGAACGTAGCTTTGCATTCCATTGCATTTCATTTTCATTCTAGCTTGCATTTCATTCTTGCATGGATCCCAAAAGCTCCTTTTATCCAAGGTCAAATCTATCGCAGGAATCATCAAAGTATCATCAAAAGTGTATACATAATCAGAATGATGATTCATATCTCTCCAGATATTGTCAACTCAGCAAAAATCTTATGCTATCTTCCTCAATAGAATCAACATCAGCATATCCAAAAAATTCTGCAACCTGATATCAACAAACTGTCAATTCTTTATCTAATCAATCTTACCAAATGAAATCAATCAATCAAACCTAATCAACTCATGTCTTATATAGGATGTATCCTTCCTGAAACCAAACGTGATCATCAATGTCTTATACAGGATGAATCCTTCCTGAAACCAGACGTTATGATCATCCATGTCTTATATAGGATGGATCCTTCCTGACACCAGACAAATTGATTCTAACTCATGTCTTATACAGGATGTATCCTTCCTGAAACCAGATGTGATGATCAATGTCTTATACAGGATGAATCCTTCCTGAAACCAGACGTTATGATCATCCATGTCTTATACAGGATGAATCCTTCCTGAAACCAGACTGAATCAAATCAATCAATATTTTTCAATCTTATCGATCTAGGCAATCAAGCTAATCAAAGAACTCGCACTTTCATCAAACCACAGTTGCAAAAATAAAATAAAATCTATCGGGATATCAATCTCGCAAAAACTCCAAAGATCAATTATCTCAATTGATCTCCCGAGGGGGCATCATTATACCGAGATTTAGCAATCAAGAGCTAGGGCATCCTATCAAATCAATATCATCATCAAAATGAGATTATTCTTTGAATCAACGCGTCATCACACCTCGCTTCAAAGAGGGGCAAAATTTATACACCTAAAAATGGTCTGAAGATAATTAAGTAAATAAGCAATTATTTAATTAATCCCTCCTCCCCAATTTAATTGAATTCACTAAGAAATTTGATTAAATTTCCCTTTTCATCTACTTATTAATAAATCTAAGGATTTATTAAATAGGTTCATTTCATTTCACCCCTTTAATTAATTAATTCAAATTAATTAATTCCTCCCATGAAAATCATTTCTTCTAAATCCCCTAATTAATTAAAACAAATCAAATCATGAGTTGTTGAGATTAATTAGCCATTTTCCTATTATTTGAATTTTTAAATTCAAATTCTCCTAACTTCTACCACTCCTAAACCTAACCATTCCTAAACCTAACTCATTCTACTTACCACCTTGTCCCCTTTCATCCAACATCCTCTAGAACCTTTGTGACACTTGTCACTAAGTGTTCCCTTTAATCCAACCCCCTTTGCCAACCTCCTCCAATTTAACCATTGATATTTTCAGATCAATCTCAACCGTTGATTCATGCCAACTCACCCCTAGCCTTGGAAAATCCTATAAATAGACCTCATTTTGGAGCTCAAAGGGTCCCAATTTCATATGATTTTTGCATATCATTTGATCCCATCTCATTCGTAGCTTAAGCATTGTTACTATAGGCATCTATCTTATAGTTTATTAGTTTTAGCAATGTTATCATGCTCATTTCAGCTTAACTCTTAGCTTAATCATGCTAGGATAATCATGAACTCATATAGCTTAATCATGCTATTCTTGCTAGATCATGCATTTTTAGCATTCAAATCCTCCATCGAAGTGTAGTCAAGTCACTGGAATTTGCATACTAAGATCTAAGAGAAAAATTCATAGTCGCATTTACTAGGAGGCAATAAGTCGATTAGCTATGGTTTTGTCTTTCATTGTTTCAATTTACTAACCATTGCTTATAATGATTTATTGAGTGCATTGTGTTTGCAGGTATAGGTACAATTCACAAAGCATGACAATTGGTGTGGTTGTCAGGGGGAGACTATTGCTCAAAAATAGGTTAGCAAAATTTTAACAGGTGTTGCAGATGCATAGGCATAAATGGAGAAGTATAATTCATGTACAAAGTGATGTGATATCAACCACGTGTTAAGTTGAGTGAAGAAGATCAAAGAAGGAGAAGATAAGTGAAGTTGGTAGTTGGTTGTCTCTCCCTTTGCCATTGCTATCAAAGGGGGAGAATATGAGCATGGTTGACATCAATTCCAAAGGGGGAGATTATTGGCATTAGATTGTCATTGATGTCAACAGTTGAGAACATGTAGAGGATAGAGATGTAGGATGATGAGTGTCTCAAATGAAGATCAGTTTGGTTGAGATAGTCATGCCTCAGGTCAGCAGAGTTGACTAGCAGGCTGAATGAACTTGAAGTTCATCACATCGTGTTTATCACCATAGAGTTATTGCAATATCACAAGTGGGACATTAACTGCTATCAAGCTAGTTGTGGTTATGTGGGAAGCAAGGGAGAACATGCTATGTTTATCACCACACAATGAAGACAGAGAAAAGTGTTATCATGACTATGTTATTTACACAATGTTACCACCATATCGCTGGCATGGACCCCACCTCGGCCAAGTTGTCAATGGTTTAGTGGTAAAAGGTTGTCGCGTCACCATAAGAAATGTGTTATTGACTGCTCGACCTCTTGCGGTGGTGTGGTAAAAGGAGAAATGGCTACTGCAATCCCTCAGTCAATGGTTAATGAACTCCCATGTATCCTGCAATAGTGTGGTAAAATGTGAAGCAAATGACACATCACGTTTACCGCCATAGTTTTTGCCAGTTCAACATTTCGCCTATGAGTTTATTGTGGATATCTTGTACACGTGGATAATTTCTGAGTGCAGAGATTAAAGGATTAACTGGAAAAATCTTTTATGATTGGTCTATGAAATTAAAAGAAGGGATACGTTTAAAAGAATTAAATTGTTTCTCAAGCAAAGAAAGAAAAAAAATCATCTAATTTGAATGGCTACAACTCTGAAATAATTTTGTTCTTTAGCTAGAACTCTTAAAAAAAATCTTTGGAGGGAAATCTTAACTATAGTATTTTTAAAATCTCTCTTTAGCTCAGGAAAACTTAACTAGAGTGTTTTAAAAAAAAAATTGGAGGGAAAGCTCAGATGAGTGTTTTTTTAGAAAAATCTATTTTTGTAGAGAAAGCTTTGGTGTACGTAGATTACCATTAAGTGAAGATAATGAAAATTAAGAAAAATATGGATAAATTATTGAGAGATAAAAGCTAGAGGCATGCAAAGAAATGCAGAAGTTTGAAAAAGATAAGAGTATTGTAAAGTGGAAAATTGAACCCTAGTGACTCCCCACCTAGGAGAGAGAAAGGAAGTCACTAGGCTGGTTTTCACTTGGGAGAACTTTACATTCAAAAGAGGGGCTTGAATCTACTAGATCCAAATCCCAGAGAGACAAGGATGTGAATTCCAAGTGGATTGCAAGGGTTGAAGTGTGATTTGCCCTCTTTTGTAAATAGGAAAGTTGACTTGTCGACTATGTGGAAAAGAGAGAGAAAATGATGTTGGCATATCATGATATGGGAGATTGTTGGCATATGATGATATGATAATATGATGATAATATATGTTGTCATTGATGTAAATAAGTACAGGTCAACTAGTATGAAGATTGGGAAGAATTTTTTATTGATGATCAAGTTGGAGAACCGATATGAAGAGATGTAGTGAACTGGTGTCAGGGTTTCACTAAGTGTGACTACCAGTTAGTAGTCTCATCTTTAGGGTTTCTATTTTGGCAATCTAGCTTGTGCGATGAAATCGATGATATTTTGTGATGAGTTAGCTAAGAAATAAGGATGAGATTGAGATGCCACGTCAGTTTTGTGCACGTGACAGATTTCCTTAAGGATCTTGCATATGAAGATCGACTGCATTAAATGTCTACCTCAGGAATGAACATTCTTCTTAGCGATATGAGAAGAAAGCGTGATGGGTTATTGATTTCTATGTGGGGTGAAGAATGGATGATGCAAAATGACTTGTGATCTATTTGAGATTGTTTCGTTCTATGAAATGTGTTTGGACGGTCAGGATTGGACCACTTGTAATTGTAAACCTAAAATGCTTAGGGTCTAGGGTTTATGTTACCGACCTAATTGTTGTCTATAAGGTCAATGATGTTTGTTATTGTAAGTTATTGGAAAAAGTTGTGTATGTATCCAAGAGATGAGATACTTGTCAGACCAGTGAGTGAAAACTGCAGAGTGTGATTGCAGAGTAGAGGAACTGAAAAGGATACGCCTTAGCATATAGTGTTGTTATCAGATCAAAGTTTTACCTATTGTCTTCTAACCATTTCAACATAAGGAAAATCCCTTTGTCGGGTAGCTTTAACATGCTTATTGTAAATCCTCTAACCAGGTGACTCAAGTTAATTGAGTTCTTTAAATCTTCTAGCAAGGTAATCTTTAATAGGGTATATAGCCATCCCTTAACGGGGTGATCTTTAATAGGATCGGTTCCTAGCAGAACCTTATTGTAAAGTCTTTAACCGAACTAGGCTCCTAACAGAGCAAGCTTCAAAAGAGTTCAAAACAAGCTTGTGGGTATTCATCCCCATCTTGGTTTTTCCCATTTGGGTTTCCACGTGAAAAATCTGTGTGTCATGAGTTGTGCATTTTTCATGTGATGATTAAGCATTCTTTGTTTGAGTAATTATGCATGCAAAGCTAATGGTTATAGTATTGCTGATACACCACATGCATATGTTTATGGGTGAAGTAGTTATCAAGTATTGAATATATTTGAAGTATTCAATTTTACCAATTTATGTTGTATGAATTTTTAATGTATTTAACCGGTATTGCCATGGTTAAGTTCAGTAATGAAGACAACCAGTTAGCATTGTTTTAACTTGATAAGTTGCAAAGAAGTTTTTTATATGTACTTATTCACCCCCTTCTCAATACTAGTTAGGGTATTTGTTGTTCATCATTATTCATCAAACGAGTGAAATGAGGAGCTACCGGCTCGGGATCGCGTCGTAACTTTGGATTTGAGATAATTAGAATGATACAGATCTGCCTTGCAAATTTGGAGAAAAGTCATCGGGGGGCAAGTGCAAGGTAATGAGTCACAAATTCGTGGAAGTTTGCTCGTTGGAAAACATGCTCTTATAAACAGGGGCCCGTTTATGTTTCAGGCAGCCGATCCGAAAGGTAACAAGGGCCCAAAGCAAAAATAAATGGGCCCCCATTTTGTTCTAAAACGGGGGCTCGCTTTTAAACAAAACGGGGCCCCGTTTTTAAATTATATTTTTCCTTTTTTTTCCACTAGCTGCCCTTTCTGTGGAAGTTGATTCCACAACCCACCACTTGGCTCAGGATTAGGCCCGGGATAGGCTTGGGATGGTCACACCTGAGACATGGACCTGCAAATTCAAATCTTCATGAATGAAAGCACAAATATGAACTTCTGAAATAGTTTACGTGTCTTTAATCAGAGAATTTTTATACGAAATTAAAACCCATTTCAGATTATACTGTCTAGATTCTAAATATGTAAATTTATTAAAAATTTGATTATTTTAACTATTTTTCATTTAATTTATACTAAATCGGGTCCATAAATTTGAAATATTAACTAATTTTGTTAATTTTAATAACTTTTTTATTTTAGTGAATTTTGGAAAAAAAATATATGTCATCAATCTACACAAAATTATTTTGTATTTAAAAAAAAAAAAATCAAAAAATGTTAAGTTTACGTCAAATTATGTGGGTCGTACACGTCAAATTTTTAAAAAGATAATTACGACCATTAAAAAATTAATTAAAAAACAATATTAGAAAAAAAAATACAGAAAAATATGCTCATCAATCTTCAGTGTGTTACAAACCATTTCCCAAAACGGTTTGAGAAAATAATTTTAATTGTGTCAAAAAGTGTGGGTCGTACACATGCATGGTATGGTCCTGAAATAGGCATTTTTAAAACATAGTTTTCAGAACTCTATTCAAAAAGTTATTTTTTATAATGTGGGTATTAAAATAAATTACATATTTGGAAAATATACTTAGAGGGTTATCTTTTATATTACTGACTTTTTCCAAGATTCAATCTCTAAGCGTTTCAAAATTTAAGCTCAAATGAGACAAAATCTAAAAATGGGGGAAAACACTTCCACTTTTTGGCCAAAAAGTGGACTCATCTTCTTGCACTGACCCCGTCGGGACCGTGGCGGGAATGCACATGGTCCTCCACAAAATCCTTGAAATGAAAAGGGTTCTTCCATCTCTGCAAATGAAGCCCAAACCTACAATTACAGTTGTGCACCTGCAAGCTACACACAAAAAAGAGGAAAAGGGGGTTGTGGATAGGGGTTTGCCTCAGTCAAACCCCAGTTGAGGAATCAACCTTGAAAGAAAATAATTGCAAATGCTTGAATGTAAACAATGGAAATGTATACCTTATAGATCTGCAACTTGTCGGTGATGATTGCTTTGCTTCTTGAATGTAAATCACAAGTGTTGCATGGAACAACATGTAACATGACAAAACCCTAACACACATGTTAGGATTCCCAAAGATACTGAGAGGGGGGGTGAATTAGTATCTAATCGGTTATTGAATTTACTTGATTTAAAACATGTAAAGCATATCAATATTGTATACCGGTAAACCAAGAATAATGCAGTAAACAAGAATAACAATAACCACATGAAAAGCACACCATAACATAGTAGTTTAACGAGGAAAACTGGTGTGGGAAAAACCTCGGTGGGATTTGTGACCCACAATATTCGCTTACTAGCCAATAAGTGAATATTACTCTTACAATAGGAGCCTGCACATGTAGGAAGGCCAAGTGCCTAGAGCTCACTACTCAATTACAAAATAAGAAGTCACACTGACTTACAAAATGGATTATGCAAATCCAATGTCTTGTACTGATTCAAATTAGCATCTGCTATGCTAGATCCAGTACCGGTTTTATCTTTGCTTCATACATAAACCCTTAACCTATAATTCGCATATTAGGTCTACCTTATTTTGCCTATCACATCATTATAAAATTTTCTACAATGATCTCATACATATATGATTCATATTACAACTCGCCATGTCAGCTTACAATGATTTTACAATTAATTACAAAATTCCTATCGGCCAGGATGCTGGTATCCTTCCTTTGCCGGTGTTCTATGTGTTGGTGTAGAGTTTGTCTTTGCCAGTGCTGGTATATTGTCTTGCTGGTATCATATGATTGAAAGGTTGCCATCAATGACAAAACCTTCAATCACCTACAATTTCTCATTGGAGTGTGCATTTGCCAACAATCTCCCCCTTTGGCATTGATGGCAACACTCATTAGAAAAATCCAAAAAGTGTCATCCAAGAATGAGTCTGCCAGAATTGTCTTACCAAAAAAAATATGAACTCCCCCTGAGCTGATGAGCCATTTGCTGATCATTTTTCTCATAGCCTCTACTCCCCCTTTGACATCAATGACAAAGGTTGTCATTCGCTGTCAATGGAGTCCTACCTGGTTTCTTGTAACTGGTGGGTTACACTCTAAAAAATATCTGTCAAAATTAAATTTATGTCATTGCTGAATGTTTTACTGTCTTTTATAGCCTCATGGGTTCTCTGCACTATACCGATGAGTATGTGCATTTTCTCTTCCGATGTCTTTAGTCCAAGAACCAGAGCCTCATATATTTCTTTTCTCAAAGAAATAAGATACTCTAGTCTTGGACCAAGTCTGCATTTTAAGTCCTTTGCTTTGTCCTTTATTCTTTGTTTTTCATTTTCCAATTTCCTGATTTTCTCTTCCTACTCTGCAATTTTCTTCTTTAATTCCAAAAATGAATCTGATGTTCTAATCAGATTGTCAGCAATATTGTTAATCATATCCCGTGTCTTTCTGATTTCATTGTCAAGCTCTTCTATCAATACATCCATTTTGCATGTATCCCTGTACAATTTCTTGAAGTCAAAAATGATTTCATTGAGTTTCGGTAAAAGAGTATCCATCTCCTCTTTGTTCTTATTCACAATTTCCATAAAGAATTTATCTTTTTCTTTTATCATCCTTTCCTTAAAAGTATCCTTATTTATTTGATCAACAGTGATTAGGTTACTAGTGATGAATTTAGACAATGTGTCTAATTTTCCTAAAGAATCTATATTCTCTATGTTACACTTGGGTGCAATCATCTTCAAAATTGGTATGGTGTTATCAATAGCCTTGTATGCTAGTGCATTACAATCTGTTATTTTCTTAATTGAATCTACCAATACTTCTGTCACATTTGTTGGTCTGAATTCAGACATGGAGGTTCCAGATGTCTGTCCAACTGACTTCACAATTTGTAATCTGTCGGTGGTGATAATAGCATTGATTTCCTCTTTCACTGGAGGATCAGTTTGTGTGTGCATTTCAGCTACCAAAGGTTTAGGTCTTTCAGTTGTAGCCGGTGGCACTGTTTCTGAATGTACTTGTGAATGAACCTATTGTTCTACCTGTTTCTTTGTACTCTCTACTGATGGTGCCTCTGATGATTTTTCAGTGGTATCCACTGCCAGTTTTTTTGTTTGTGACTTTGTATGTTCTACCAGTTTCTCTATGCTTGCTCCTGAAATGTCTACGGTATCTCAATAGATTTTTCATTGTTATCAGTTGTCGGTTTCTCAATAGATACATTATGTACGCCAGTGCTATCAGCTTTTCTTGTATCCGTTGTTTGTTCAGTTTGTTGCTCACTCCCAATTTCAGCATCCCCAACTGTATCTTTAACATTTGTCTCAACTGTTGTGTCTTCTATTGGTGGCTCAGTTGCCACATCTCTTTTCTCACTTGTTTCCTTATCAACCACAATGTTGACTTCTTGTGTGTCGATATTCATTGTGTACAACACCTCAGAATCAGGATTTGTGTCCTCATGTGTTGTCTTCATACTCTATGTTGCCGGTTAATTTTCAGTAGTGTCTACCGGTGGAGTATCTAAAGGCGGTGGGGGTAAGTTGTCTGTTATCTTTATACTGGGAGGTCCACCAACCTTGCCTTTTCCTTTGTCCCTATCCTTTTGATATACCTTGAAGGTTTTAGGTTTTTGATACTCTTCCTATTTCTCCTTTTCTACCAGGAATATATCCCATGCATCTGTTGTTTCCTTTGTTATCTGATTCACTCTTCCTGCCATCAGTGCTACATGTCGGTGAGCAGTTGAAAATAATGACCGGTTAGCTTCAGAGATTAATTGATCTATCTCATCAGGTGAGTTAACAGGGTGCACTGCAAGTAGTTTTTCAATCTTCATTTTCTTATCTAGCTCAATAATAGCTACTCTTCGAGCTTCTAGTCTCTTATATAGATCTGTCGATATTTCATCAACAACTTGCATCAAAAATTTCTTGAAAATATCTAAGTGTAGTATTACACTATTCTCTACTCTCTCTTTGTCATCAGCGGATAGTGTGTTATACAGTTTGCTGATATTCTTCAACTTGCCATCCTCAGTAATTTTATTTAGTAATTTATCAATAGGAGCTATAGTTGGTTTTGACTTCTTCTTAGGAGTCGACTTCTTTTTCTTTGGAGTTAATTTCTTTGCTTGAGGCCTTACTGCCTGTTGCTTCTGTCTTTTTGGTGTAGGAGAAGGTGCTGGTGAAGGTTTTCTTTTCCTCTCAACTCTCTTGAATACTGCAGGCATGTCACTTTTTGAAGAAGTTCCAATTGGTGAAAGGTGTGTTTCCAGTTGGATTGCTTCCAATTCACCTTCAGTTATACTAGTTTTCTTTAGCACATCCTTTTTAATAGCTTTTGCCTGTCGGGCTCCTTTTCTAATAGTTGCCTCAACCCTTTTAACTATTTTCTTTTCTTTGATTGAATTTGACTTTCTATAGTTTCAGCATTACCAAATACTTCTTCTTCGGGTTCCTTAGGAGCTTCTAGGAGGGCTTTTGCATAGGTTTCTATTATGTTGTCATCAGTCTCATACCCCATTTCAATAATCCAGATGGTTCTAGGAACAACTGCCTCCATCCAAATTTCATCTTTCTTTATTACAAAACAAATTTCCTTTTGGTACTTATCCACAATAGCTTGTGATAACCTTACTCTTGTTTTCATTTGAGCTTTTAGTGCTTGAAAGTACTCATTTATGGTTTTCTCCCTATTCTCTCCCATATTGTTTAGCAATTCTGATAGTTGTTTTCCTACCGGTATATCATATCCAAAATCTTTGGTGCCAATACCAGGTACTTGTTTGGTTATATATAGCATCAGACAAACAAGTAGGTTTCCAAATCTGAATGTTCATTTCTTTTCCCTTCTGATCTTTGCTAGATTGTCTATTAGTTCATCTTTAAGCCATTCACATATGTCTATCCTTGCATTATCATTTACCATATCATAGGCAATCTGAATACATAGGCTAGAAACTGAGTTTAACCTATTTGCATGTGTAGTCTTGTAACCTAAGATCATACTGATAAATTTGATATTTGTATCCTTTACATCGTTTACTCTTAGTGATCTCTTATCAAATGTTGCACCCATTAGGTTTGTCACTAAATCATTTGAGACCTTCTTAGTTTTGTCAGGTCTATTGCCGGTGGAGGGTAACCCTGTCACAACCCTTACTGCTTCTTTTATGATTTTATGAATTGAGTCCAACTAGAAAAATTCACCATGTACTCTTCTTAATACCATCCTTATGATATCCTTGGGGAAATCCGAGATACTGAGAATTTAAGTTAATCCTAGGGTTTCTATTATCTTATGTTCAGTTTTGACATTTCCCGATTCATCACAAATCACAGATTCATACATATTCTTAATTTCCTCATCACCTAGTTCATCAATATGACATTGTATATACATTCTAGGGTCTTCAGCATATACTTCCCCTTTAGGTATTTGAGAAAATGCACCTAATCTATCATCTTTCTTCACAATTTCGGGAACTAGCTGGAATACGGGTGTAGACACTTAAAAATAATTATTTTAATTATTTTTAATTCCTCACATAATTAATTAATTAATTGTGTTAATTAAAATTCTTCTCAATATTAATTAAATATAATTAATATTGTCCCTATAGCATATGATTGATTTATTAAATCAATCAATCCCTTTCTTTATTCTTCTAAAAAATCAAATCCTCACAAATCTTCCTCTTAGCTAATTAATTTCAATTAATTAGTTAACCTACATGATTCCTACAAATCATCTTCTTAATTCATCATTAACCTAATAAATTCTTCTAGAAACTTCTTAAACTCACTTAACATTATTCTTCTAATTTTTTATTCCCTCCACTCATTCTCTCTCCTAGTCAAATTCTCCTACAAATATAAATCTCACCTAACATTTCCTCTAATTCCCCTCCTAATGAGTCGTTAATGGCTAATCATCATGATTAGCCACAAAGTCAACTCTTTGTCCTTTCATCCAACCACTAGCTTTAAATGCTCTTTTTCTAGATGAATGTAAGATTTTTGAAATCTCACATTCCTCTAGACATTTCCCTCTCCCAAGGAATTTTTAATTCCTTTTTATTCTTATAATCCCCATAATATCCATTTTTGGAGAATTTTTAATTCTTCCAATGCATCTTGTAGAGTGTGGAGATACCAAATGCCTTTAAGGCATATTTCTTGGTCTCCACACCCTCTCTTGGACCTTGTGTGACCTCACAAGTAAATCTTAGCCCTTCATCTCGAATTCATCCTAGCCATTTGTTTTCCTCTCCTCTTCCTATAAAATAGGGTTCCATCCCTTCATTTAAAACATCTTGAAATCCAGTAAGCTTATGCTACCCTTTTGAGCCTAGAAAATCATCTTGGCAACTTGATCATCTCATCCTTATCAATCATCCTAATCATTTGTGCACAATATTGGAGAGCCATCCACATCCAGCAATCAAAGGAGCACATCAAGTGGAGCATTATCAAAGGGCACCTTCACTTCATCAAGCTCAATCCGAAGGAGAAGGTAAAATAGCAAGGTGAAATGGTCTTTTAATGATATTTTAGCATTCTACATGTTTATTTCGTTATGTTTTGATCAGTTTACCTTTCAAATCTATTTTTCCCTCTTCATTTTGGCACGCCCGGTGGGACTCACGTCCCTGAGAACTAATGTTGTTATTTTTTTTAGGTTTTTTGTGAGTTGTGAGACACAAGTTCCAGAATAGCGCGACTGCAGTAAATATATATATATATATATATATATATATATATATATATATATATATATATATATATATATATATATATATATATATATATTCGCAGGTTCCAGAATCGCGACTCTGCATTTCTACGCAACAGCTCCTCCTTATTCTGTTCTGTTCTGTTCTGTTTTTTTTTGTTTTTTTAAATGTTTCTATTTTTGTTATAGCATGACAACTCTGTTATCTGAAATGTTATTTGATTTGTTGTCTATTCTATTTTAGTATAATCTGTGTGAAAGTAGGAGAGTATGCTCTTGTTTATATAGACAATCAGAAATCCAAACCTTTCACTTTTCTATTCTGTTTAGCACGACTGTATGCTCTAACCGCGGGAAAGTGTGAAAATAGGAGAGTATGCTCTTGTCTATCTAGACAATCAGAAATCCCGACCTTTGACACTTTTCTATCTGTGTAGTGCTACTGTCTGCTCTGTTAATCTGTCTGAAAATTTTAGGCACTAACTGTAGTCTGCATTTAATTTATTTATTTCCTGTTATCTGCTCTGTTTAAATATAATCTATCCGCCCGCAGGAAAGTGTGAAAGTAGGAGAGTATGCTCTTGTCTATCTAGACAATCAGAAATCCAGACCTTTGACATTTTTATTTTATTCTGTTTAGTGTGACAATTTGCTCTGTTAAATCTAGGGTTTCTGTCTGCTTTGTTAAATCTAGGGTTTCTGTTTTGTTAAATTTAGGGTTTTTGTTCTGTTAAATTTAGGGTTTAAAAAAAAAAAAAAAAAAATCTGTTTTTTCGCCATATCTTCTTTATCTTGACTCCATTTCCATTCAAACTTCACCAGATTCTCCACATTGTCATTTTCCACATTTTCTTCCTTGGAGGCCTTATTTCAAAAATCCACTTTTTGAAGCCCAAAATTCCATATTTCTCTATTTTTAGGGTTTGCCATAACTTCTTCCCTTTTCATCCAATCACCTCCAAATTTTTCCCATATTATCCATCTTCAACTTTTGTTTCTTTGTCCCTCTTGGACAAATTTTCCCATTCCTTCATCTCTCCTCCAAAATCCCTATTTTTCGCTTGCCTATCCCTTAGAAAGTGGTAAAAACCTAGTCAAACCTCATTTACCCATCAAAGCTTTCTTCAAATCCACATTTGTCATTAGTAAAAAAGTTTTTATTCATGCTTTTCTATTCATTCCCAAAAAATAAAATAAAATTAATATTTTTGTCATTTTGTTGATTTTTGCAAGACACTTGTTGAAGACTATTTTTTCCAAACTACTAATCAAGTTGTTTTGCAGGACACTTTTTGAAGACTCCATTTTTCAAACTACTAATCAAGTGGTTTTGCAGGTTGCCTAGCCGATTCAACCAAATATTGTGCATTTATTTAAATTAGGCACCTAGATATTAATTAAAATGGAATGAACCATTATCTTATGTGTCTTTAAGAAAAGCGTAAAGGTAGGAAAGTATGCTCTCGTCTTACTAGATGATCAGAAATCCAGACCCTCCAACCTTTTCTTGTTTGATTGTGTGTTTACCTCTAGCGGGCCTACCCTCCCAACTTGCTCTTTGAGAAGGTAAGAGGGGAACGACCCAAGTGAGTACACCCGGACCTGGGGTTCCCAACTCACTATCATAAATAGGTCATTGACTACGAAAGGGTTAATGGTTGGGGCTATATGAGAGTTCACTCTCACATTGAATGCTTAGTAGGATCTTAGAGATCTCAATCATGCTTGCGTGACTACTAAGTTCTTGGTGCTTCGTTGGGCTATAGGCCTCAATTGCGCTTGTGCAACTTCGAAGGGTAGCTCCTAACGGGAAGACTTACTAAACACCTTGTTCATAGTGGCCAAAAACCCTCTAGTCATTGGTGCAGGAGGTCAGACCTCTGAAGCGGCCCATATTCTTACGGCCCTTAGTAGAGACACAAAGTTCGCCATGAGGAGTTTTCATGGGAATTGATGCTTGGCTGCCCCGAGAAATGAGTGCCATGGAGGGGAGCCAGTGGGGTCAAGCATCTAAGTGTCCACTCTGGGTAAGCGTAGATGGGAAACCAATTGGGATTCAATGACTATTATCCTTGCTAGCCTTAAGAATGTTGTATATGAGCATGAGTGTCTTTGAGATAATATGCATTTAATCATTATGTTTGCTTTGTTTGATACATACTTGCCAAGAGTAGACTAAAAACACATCACTATCCCCAAACACTTTGCAAAAATATTTGTCAAGACACAAACAAATTGTCCAAGTCATTACCCACACTAAGTCCAAAATTGCATCAAAACTTCGTCCGTCCCATTTTTCATAAGCCTAAGAGAGAAGCTAAGAGTTTATCCTCTACATCAACATTCAAGTTTGTCCTTTGAAACACCTACTATCATCCAAATCAAGGTGGTCATATCCCTTCATACAACTTGCCATTTAAATAGATCCTTCATGTTCATGTCAAAGACAACCTAGTCATCAAGTTTTCTTCTAAACCATCACTACCATACCTTTTTCATCAATCATCCTCAAATTTCTTAAGTCCTTTCATCCTTAAATTTCTTAAGTCCTTTCATCACAAATTTCTTAAGCTCTTTCATCCACAAATTTCTTAAGTCCTTTCATCACAAATTTCTTAAGTCCTTTCATCCTCAAATTTCTTAAGTCCTTTCATCACAAGTTTCTAAAATCCTTTCATCCTCAAATTTCTTAAGTCTTTTCATCACAAATTTCTTAAGTCCTTTCATCCTCAAATTTCTTAAGTCCTTTCATCACAAATTTCTTAAGTCCTTTCATCCTCAAATTTCTTAAATCCTTTCACCCTCAAATTTCTTAAGTCCTTTCATCACAAATTTTTTAAGTCCTTTCATCCTCAAATTTCTTAAGTCTTTTCATCACAAGTTTCTAAAATCCTTCCATCACAAATTTTCTAATTCATTTCATCACATTTTTCCTAAGTCTTTTCATCACAAATATCGTGTATGGTCGCAACTCGATCCCAAAAAAAAAAGATGGTTGATCAACAATATGGCATGCCAGACATTGGTGTCCTATATGAAGATCTCATGCAAAATCATACACAAAGTGGGCAACCAAGTGATCAAGATCAAAGCCAAAATCTTGACATGGTTAACCAAGATGAACTTTGTCCAGAAGTGCAAACTTTCCTAGCAGATTCTTATAACCAAGAGATGATGGAAAAGTTTATTAAACACAATCCTACTGCACTTCTGAAAACTCTTCTTGAACATGGAGCTCAACTTCCACCTGAATTTAATAGATCCGCTCTCGTCCAACAACCACAAGGAGACCTCGCTCCCACACAAAGTGTTGCACCTACTATTCAAACTCAATCAATTGCAGCCCCATCAATCATCCAAGCCCAATCAATGCCACCCGTGACACCTCCCACCACGGTCTCCATCCCGCCTTCTTCCTCCTTACCATCCATACCACTATCAAATCCAATCTCATCTATTCTCCAACAAACTTCTATACCACCTCCTTCTATTCAACCACATATTTCTATTCCACAAACTTCCCTTTCTCCCAACAATGTCGCAAATTTTATCCAGACTGCATTCAATCTTGTCACAACAGTTGGCAGACCGCAACCAACTATCACACAAACCCCAATGATATCAGTCATCACATCCTACATTCCCACCTCCTTATCATATCAATATATTGGTGGTGGTGCACCTTCTTTGGTTCATCCAATTCTTGGGGCAAATACAATCCATCAATATCAAAGTCCACAATAAGACCTCATCAAGGAAATTCAAGACATGAAGAATATCATCAAAAACATGAAAGAAAAGACTAATAAAAGGAAATCTTACTCATTCGAAGAGTTTTGCTCTTGTCCTTATGACCCATCTATATCAGTTGCACCGTATCCCCCAGGATTTGAGATCCCTAAATTCACCAAATATGAAGGCAAAGGAGACCCCCGCAACCATGTCCGAGAATCCCACATCTTATGCCAAGAAGTATCCTATAGTGACCTTTATCTTCGCAAACTCTTTCCCAAGAGTCTCATGGGAGACGCCTTGACATGGTTCTCATCTTTACCATGAGGTTCCATTGTCTCTTTTCCAGACTTGGCAGAAAAATTTGTGGCCCACTATGCATACAACATGGATAATGATGTTTCTATGATGGACCTATGTAATACAAAACAAAGGCCTGGAGAAACCTTCGCCAATTTCCTACAAAGATGGCGACATCTTATCAAAAAATTCAAGTGGGACATGCCAGAACAACATCAAATTGAACTATTTCAAAAGAACTTGGTGCTTGAACTTTCAAGACCTTTAATATCTCAATGTATCAAATCCTTCCAAAAATTGATTGATAAGGGTCTCGCCCTCGAATGTGTCTTGTTGGAGGAAGGAACCTTGAAACATTACTAGAAGTCATCACAAAGTTCTTCCTCTTATCATAACGACAAGCCAAAATTCTGGGCTAAAAATAAAAACGTGGTCAATGATGGTGTAACTGATGCAAAGTGGGTCCAAACTATGGCCGCTCCCCCAAAATCCACCACCAATATTCATCAATTCAACAATCAAAACAATTCAAATCAATCTCAAAAACCTCACAACAATGTCTCAATCCAGGGATGACCACCCCAATCGAATAAGAGGACTCCAAGAGATTTCAGTCCTCTTGTTGAGCCTATTGAAGTGGTGTTTCAAAAACTTGTCCAAGCAGGTATAGTGGTTTTTCCAATCACTCGCCCGTTTGATCCCAATCAACCTAAACCAATATGGTATAATGAAAATGATTATTGTGAATACCATTGTATCAAGGGACATGATACACGAAAGTGTATGAAACTGAAGATCTACATACAAGATCTCATTGATAGAGGTGAGATTGAGGTAGCAAATGCAAAACTTGGTAATAACAGTGACAAACTCAAAATGTACCAGGAACCCTTCCCAAAGCATGATAAAGGAAAAGGCTCATCATCTAACGCAATGGGTTATGACTACGCTAATCACGTAACCGGTTTTGATTTTTTAGTAAGTCGCATTGAACCTACAGACAATCATGTCAATGTCATAACCATCCAAGGAGTTAATCCTCCTTCTTCCCAAAGCAGACCAAATTCGGCTAGAATAGTCATTCAAGGTGCCATGCCTTCCACCTCTCATTTCAAAAATGATTGTAATGCAACTACACGCCGAGGAAGAGTCACCATCCAAGGAGTTCCTCCCCCACCAAACCCCCCACCCATGTCTTCCACCCACCGATATGACCTCCTTGATCAACTCGGGAAGACACCCGTGCAGATCTCCATTTTGGAACTTCTCAAGACTTCTCCAGTCCATAAAGAAATTTTGGAACAAGCCCTTCTCCAATCACGCGTTCCTGATAACATCAACGCCACCCAATTTCAAACCCTCATTGGAAACCTTGCTGCCCAATAGCACATTGTATTTAACTCCAAAGATGCTCCCATAGATGAGGACCATAACAAACCTTTGCACATCGAAGCTCTCATCCACAAGCACAAGGTCAAACGTATCCTGATAGACGGTGGATCTGGGCTTAATCTGTGTACATATAAATTGATAAAACAATTGGGACTTTCTGAGGATCTGATAGACACATCAGGAAGGATCACAATAAAGGCATATGATGATGCAGAAAGAATTTCAAAGGGCGTGATCACCTTACCTCTTCAAGTGGGCCCCATTACAATTGAAACCCCTTGCCAAGTACTCGATCTTGATCTCCCCTACAACATTTTCCTCGGGAGGCCATGGATTCATTCTTTGCAGGCCGTACCCTCCACCTATCACCAATGCATCAAATTCCCCTATAATGGAAAAGTGATCACTATCAAAGGTGATCCCCAACCTTTTCAATATTGCAAACTATTAGAGGGGAAGCATCCGTATCATTGCCCACTAAATAGACCTTCGCCAATGCCTCCATCTGGCACATCAAATGTTGCCTCCACATCATCCCAACCAAATAATCAAATCAAGATCTTGGACAATGGCTATGGAGAATAAAATTGGAGGACGTCTTATTAATAGGCAACCTCCCTCTCTCTCCTAAGTCATTTGGTAAACCAAAAGAGCTAAAAAAGGACCCGAAACTAGTCATGCAATACCAAAACACCACCTTCTAGCAATGGGGCCCACTTGATAACGAGAACCTCAGAGCAGATATCTCTTCATGGCTGTACCAGGAAGAGGATGATGATCCAACAAGAATATCCAAAGAAATGTACCCAAAAGCATTTTCCATAGTTGAAAAAATGGGTTACAAAGGACACGGTCTGGGACTAGAGGAGAAAGGAAGAAAAACACCCATAAATCCCATCTCCTACAGATACAACAGAGGCTTGGGGTACACCCTGGTGCCTAAGATTACTATCGTCAGGGCCCCTTCTAGTCCTTCTTCGGATATCGAAAGCACTGATGAAGAGGAATTCCATGAAATGCCTTATGAATACGAGAAAGATATCTTCTTCGATGCTTACATCAATACCATCACCCCCGTAACCCCTCCCACTTCACATGAGCTACATCTTGTCCATCCTGAACTCATTGACTGGGGCCAATGAGACAAACCCAATTTAGATATCTGCATCGACGATAATGCTCTCATTGCTCTCCTAACAACACAAAATATGGAAGACTGTAATAGAATTGAGGGTATTCAACTACATGAAAAGGGATACTTTGGTAGTCAATTCAATGCCCTTATCCACAAAAAAGATAATAAAAGAAAAAGATATGATTTCCTAGGTGAAAACCTCCCTGAGGTGCCTTTGGATGAACAAGAAATAAAAACAAATGGCATAACTGAAAGTGAAAACCTGGAAAAGGCACTTGACGATGAGGGATTTGACCTCCCTACCATTGGTTACCTTCCACAGGACAAATCAAATTTGTTGATAGAAGAAACAGACAGCATCAACATGGGCACCGAAGTCATTCTGAAAAATGTGTTCATTGCCAAATCCCTCACCGAAATCGAGAAACAAGACTTCATCAATTTCCTTACTGAGGTTAAAATCAATTTTGCATGGTCCTATTCCGATATGCCAGGGTTGGATCCTGCCTTGGTGGTTCACAATCTCGTCGTCCGCCCAGATGCAAAACCTGTAAAACAAAAACTCTGCAAAATGCACCCACATATTGCTCTCTTGGTCAAGGCAGAACTTCAAAAGTTGTTAGACGCAGAATTTATCAAACCCATAGACTATGCTGAATGGGTCTCCAACATTGTATCTGTCGGCAAACCTTCTGGGGGCATCCGCATTTGCACAGATTTCTGAGATCTAAATATAGCTTGTCCTAAAGATGATTTCCCACTCCCAAACATAGATATGATTGTGGATCTTACAGCAGGACATGAAATGCTATCTCTAATGGATGGGTTTTCTGGATACAACCAAATCAGGATAGCAGATGAGGATCAGCATAAAACCACATTCACAACACCATGGGGTACTTTCTGTTACCGGGTCATGCCTTTTGGCCATAAAAATGCTGGAGCTACATATCAACGGGCAATGACAACAATTTTTCATGACCTCTTGCACAAAATTATGGAGGACTACGTGGATGATCTGCTAGGCAAATCCAAGACAAGACAAGAGCACATCCCTATTCTAAAACAGATCTTCGAAAGATTGGAAAAATACAAGTTGCGCCTAAATCCCAAAAAGTGTGTGTTTGGCATCACATCAGGAAAACTACTAGGATTCATTGTTTCCCACAAAGGCATCGAGGTTGATCCCGCAAAGGTAAAAGCTATTATGGAAATGCCTCCACCAAAAACTCTCAGACAACTACGCAGTCTCCAGGGAAAACTCTAGTCTATCAAGCATTTCATTTCACAGCTAGCCAACAAGTGCCATCCATTTGCACACCTGTTACGTAAAGACACAAAATTCAAATGGGATTGCCTTTGTCAAAAGGCCTTTGAAAAATTAAAAGAATATCTAGCATCACCTCCAGTTTTGATGCCACCTACCCTTGGAAAACCCCTCATTTTGTACATATGTGCTACTACAGTGGCATTGGGGGCATTACTGGCGCAAACAAATGATCAAGGGAAGGAACACGCCATTTACTACATCAGTCGGACATTGGTAGGATATGAACTCAACTACACCCCCATTGAAAGAGCATGTTTGGCATTAGTATTCAGCACACAGAAACTATGACACTATATGCTAAACAACAAGACAAAATTAATTGCTAAAATTGATCCACTTAAATATCTCCTGTCAAAAGCTGCTCTCACTGGCAGAACGGCTAAATAGGTCATGCTTCTAAGTGAGTTTGACATCGAATATGTGGATAGAAAGGCAATCAAGACACAAGTTATTGCAGATCAGTTGGCTGAAGCTCCACTTCCAAGCGACCATCCTCCTCTCACAGAATTACCAGATGAGTTCATTATGACTGTTGCCACATCCTCCACATGGAAATTGTATTTTGATGGCTCCTACACTCAAAATGGCTAGGGGGCAGGAATATTATTGGTCACACCTCAAGGAGATGGCATCCCCAAATCATACAAGATAGCCTTTGCATGTACTAATAACATAGCAGAATATGAGGCCCTCATCATAGGTTTACGCTTGGCTATCCACTGGAAAATAAATGAATTAAAAGTCTATTTCAATTCCCAGCTCGTCATAAAACAAGTCAATGATGAATACTAGACAAAAGATGATAAACTCCTTCCCTACCATACCATGCTTGAAGATCTTAAGCAACATTTCATGGTAATCAAGTTTGATCAAATCCCACGAACAAACAACAGGGCTGCAGATGCAATGGCCACCATTAGCTCCCTCCTTCAAATGCTAGCACACAGTCAGAAGTGCGAGTTCTTGGTCGAGAAATTGTTTATACCAGCATATGACCTACCAGAATCTAAAATGGTGTGTGTTCTCATTGGTCCAAAGTCCCCTTGGTACCAAGAAACCTTCGCTTTCCTCAAAGACAACACCATTCCCCCACATCTTACCAAACCCCAACAACAAACTTTCATCCGCCGATGTGCCCGTTACACCATCCTTGCAGACACCTTGTTCAGAAGGCATTTTGATGGTTCCCTCCTAAGGTGTTTAGATAAACAAGAAGCCGAATGGGCATTACGCGAAGTACATGAGGGCATCTGTGGGGCACACTCAAGTGGACTCACATTGGCTAAAAAACTTTTGAGAATAGGATACTATTGGCCTAAAATGGAAGAAAATGCATACAACTATGTGAAGAAATGCATCCCTTGCCAGCAGCATGGTGACAAGATTCATGCACCGTCACAAGAATTGCAGCCATTCATTACACCATGGCCCTTCTCGCAGTGGGGGCTTGATCTCATTGGGAAAATCCACCCTTCATCTTCCAACAGACATAAATTCATTATCACCGCCACCGAATACTTCACCAAGTGGGTAAAGACTATCCCTCTTACTTTCACCACCGGCAAGCAAATATCCAAATTCATCCTGAACTACCTAATCTGCCGATATGGCATCCCAAAAGTTATCATCACAGATAATGGTAAACAGTTTAAAAACCAAGATGTCAAAGAACTCTGCCAAAAATTCAACATCCAACACTACTTCTCCACTCCATATTATCCCCAAGGCAATGGCCAAGCTGAGGCTTCTAATAAAACCCTAATAAAAATCCTCAAAAAGACAATCAATGAAGCAGGTTGTGATTGGCACCTCCAAATCCATCCTGCATTGTGGGCCTATCGCACCTCCATCCGCACCCCCACAAGTGCCACTCCTTATTCCCTAGTATTTGGTTCCGAAGCTATCCTTCCCCTTGAGATCGAGATCCCCTCTCTAAGGGTATCGCTACAAAACATCCTACCAGAGGAAGAATACAAAATTGCCCGCTTACAAGAGCTAGAATTGTTAGATGAAAGGCACCTCAAGGCCTTGAATCATCTTTGGGTATATCAAAACCGTCTGCGCATGAGTTATCATAAAAAAGTCAGAACCTGAGAATTCCAAGTTGGTGATCTTGTCCTCATGGAGAATCAGAAAAATCTACAAGAAAGAGAAAATAAAGGCAAGTTCGAGCCTAATTGGCTTGGACCATATGTAATCATAGCGAAATATGGATCAGGAGCTTATCAGTTGGCTACTCTTGAAGGCGATCCTTTGGATGATCCGATGAATATCATGCACCTCAAAAGGTTTTATGCTTAGTCCTCAAAATGTCTAAAATTGTCAAAAAAATAAAAAAATGAAAAAAAAAGATCCTGAAAAAATTGTCACTTTGGTGCAAACCTGGCAAACAGGCACCTTATAATACAATTTTTTTAAAAAAAAAAATTAGAAAAAAGAAATAAAAACAATTCATGGCACTATGGGCAAGTATCTTGGTGAAAACCTCTGTACAGGCACCAAGGTAAATAACCGGATCCACTGTCTATCATGTTGATACTACAAATCATCTGCCATCTAGCCCACCCATGCACAACATTCCTTCTTTTCCGCCTCCCAATAAAACATGTGTATGATGATGAGTCTTCACCTAAGTCATGAACAAGAAATGTTTCAGTGAAACTGAGCTTTTATGCCTCTGTATAATCTTCAAGAAGTCTTGAGAAACAATCCCAAGTCCATCCTAGTTCTATTCTTGGCAAGAGGTATCATTTGGTCGCAAGGAAGAGACTTGTTAGATTTTGTTAGATCTTTTCATATAGGCTTGCATCTTTTGCCCTACAACTGCCACTATTTACGACTGCCTAGGTTCTTCCATATCCAGGTATGTTATGATAGGTGCATACTAGGGCATATTTCATAGTATGGCATGTTTTGGATCCTTCTTGTATAAACCGGTGACCTGGTACTAGTGTTTATCAACACTTACCTTCTCGTTTACAAGAGGTATTAATGTGTTTGAGGGTTTCCTTGCACAAACCCACAACTTTGTATTAGTGTTTCTTAACACTTGCATTGTTGTGTGCAAGAAATTCCTATTTGTTTGCAGAGTCAATCCACGCCCTAGGTTTCTCATGGCATCCTGATTTCTATAATCAGTGGTGCAAGTCACTCAGGGCAACATCAAACTAGGTTGGCTCTTCACATTTATTGTGTACAAAATCTCACCATCATTCCATCAAATCCTAAACTCAATAATCCCATGGAGTTCTCAATTACCCCCATTTTCCTCTGTGGTCTCACATCTCGTATTCTTCTTTCCAAATACCTCACGACTGCTTCATATTTCTTACTCATTTATCCCTTCCACCCTAATTTTTCTTCCTCTATTTCTTCCTCACATAATCAATTCTGATTCTGATTCATGTCTTATACAGGATGTATCCTTCCTGAAACCAGACACTCTGATCATGTCTTATACAAGATGAATCCTTCCTGAAACCAGACGTTGTGATCGATCATGTCTTATACAGGATGAATCCTTCCTAAAACCAGACATTGTGATTGATCATGTCTTATACAGGATGAATCCTTCCTAAAACCAGACATTGTGATTGATCATGTCTTATACAGGATGTATCCTTCCTGAAACTAGATGCTCTGATCATGTCTTATACAGGATGAATCCTTCCTGAAACCAGATGTTGTGATCGATCATGTCTTGTATAGGATGAATCCTTCCTGAAACCAGACGTTGTGATTGATCATGTCTTATACAGGATGAATCCTTCCTGAAACTAGATGCTCTGATCATGTCTTATACAGGATGAATCCTTCCTAAAACCAGACGTTCGTTGTGATCGATCATGTCTTATACAAGATGAATCCTTCCTGAAACCAGACGTTGTGATCGATCATGTCTTATATAGGATGAATCCTTCCTGAAACCAGACGCTCTTATCATGTCTTATATAGGATGAATCCTTCCTAAAACCAGACGTTGTGATCAATCATGTCTTATACAGGATGAATCCTTCCTAAAACCAGACACTTTGATCTTCTTTGTCTTATACAGGATGAATTCTTCTTGAAACCAAACTGAACCTAGATCTTATCAATCGAATTGATCAAAAATTTTCAATCTTACCAACCTAAGAAATCAAGCTAATCAAAGAACTTGCTTTTTCATCACATCAAACCTATCGGGACATCAATTTTGCAAAACTCTAAAGATCAAATACCTCAATTGATCTCTCGAGGGGGCATCACCATACAATAATCTATCAATCAAGAGTCGGGGCATCCTATCAAACCAATATCAACATCAAAACAAGATTATTCTTTGAATCAATGCGTCATCACACCTCGCTTCAAAGAGGGCCAAAATGTAGACACTTAAAAATAATTATTTTTAATTCCTCACATAATTAATTAATTAATTCTGTTAATTAAAATTCTTCTCAATATTAATTAAATATAATTAATATTGTCACTATAGCATATGATTGATTGATTTAATAAATCAATCCCTTTCTTTATTCTTCTGAAAAATCAAATCCTCACAAATCTTCCTCTTAGCTAATTAATTTCAATTAATTAGTTACCCTACATGATTCCTACAAATCATCTTCTTAATTCATCATTAACCTAATAAATTGTTCTAGAAACTCCCTAAACTCACTTAACATTATTCTTCTAATTTTTTATTCCCTCCACTCATTCTCTCTCCTAGTCAAATTCTCCTACAAATATAAATCCCACCTAACATTTCCTCTAATTCCCCTCCTAATGAGTCGTTAATGGCTAATCATCATGATTAGCCACAAAGTCAACTCTTTGTCCTTTCATCCAGCCACTAGCTTTAAATGCTCTTTATGTAGATGAATGTAAGATTTTTGAAATCTCACATTCCTCTAGACATTTCCCTCTCCCAAGGAATTTTTAATTCCTTTTTATTCTTATAATCCCCATAATATCCATTTTTGGAGAATTTTTAATTCTTCCAATGCATCTTGTAGAGTGTGGAGATACCAAATGCCTTTAAGGCATATTTCTTGGTCTCCACACCCTCTCTTGGACCTTGTGTGACCTCACAAGTAAATCTTAGCCCTTCATCTCGAATTCATCCTAGCCATCCGTTTTCCTCTCCTCTTCCTATAAAATAGGGTTCCATCCCTTCATTCAAAACATCTTGAAATCCAATAAGCTTATGCTACCCTTTTGAGCCCAGGAAATCTTCTTAGCAACTTGATCATCTCATCCTTATCATTTATCCTAATCATTTGTGCACAATATTGGAGAGTCATCCACATCTAGCAATCAAAGGAGCACATCAAGTGGAGCATTATCAAGGGGCGCCTTCACTTCATCAAGCTCAATCTAAAGGAGAAGGTAAAATGGCAAGGTGAAATGGTCTTTTAATGATATTTTAGCATTCTGCAGGTTTATTTCGTTATGTTTTGATTAGTTTACCTTTCAAATCTATTTTTCCCTCTTCAACGGGTCTAGGGCATATAATAACTTCAACAACAGTAGGGTTTGCAATAAATTCAGGAGTAGATGAAGATGCCATAGCTATAAATACCTTAATGCGCCTTAGGGATGAAAGATTTGATAGATTGCTTCGCTTCTTTTCTTGGAATGCCTTTGCTAGTATTTTTGTGCTCTCAAAGATTTGAATGCCCAGTGAAATGAAAATGGAGCCAAAACACTTGTTTTATAATGTTATTTTCTTCACCTACCACATTTAATGCTTGTTGGTTAAGTCACAACTTAACTTATCTGCCGGTAAAGAAGTGATCTCAACTTCTCACCATCAACCGAGGGAATAATAGCATGTTTTTTGTTTAGTTGCTAAACCCCCAAAGGAATTTTCTTCAGTTAGATGAAGAGTCTCCTACTGGTGGAGTGTTACTCTATTCTGCCAGTGGAGGAGTATTCCCATCAACATTCTGTTCTGACTTTTTGATCCATTGTTTTGAGAATTCTTGTTTTACCTCTTCAACCTTTTCTTTACCTTTCAAACTAGCACCATTATTATTTGTCGGTGGTGCCTTACTTCTACAGAATTTTGCAATATGTCCAATCTTGTTACAAGCATAAGAAGTCACATTATTTTTCTGAATAGCTTTCCCATATCCTATGTCGGTTTGTATTCTGCATTGATTAGATAAGTGTCCAAATCTCCCACAAACATAACATCTTACATTCATTCTGCAATTCTCTGAATTATGACCAACTTTGTTGCATTTAGAACATTGACCGATGGGTGTATTGGTGTTCTGATAATTTCTAGATCTACATTGATTTTCTCTATGACCATACTTGTTACAGTTAAAGAATTTGCCATTAAATTTATAAGCATTTGGTTGCCTTACTGGTTTGTTATGCTCAAGTGTGTTTGCAGTACCAGAGCTTTCACCAACTTCAAAGCCAAGGCCATTAGTGTCACCATTAGGTTTCTGATTCTTCAGCATGTCACCAAGTTCTTCTGATCCTTTCTTGAATTTTTCCTTGTGCTGATTTACAGTAGCCAGTTCTCTTTCCAAGATTCCTTTCTGTCTCATAAGTTCATTTGAGTCATTTTGTGTATGCATTAGATCTGTCTTCAACATATCATTTTCATAACTAAGTTTTGTGTTATGAAAAGGAAACTCTTAATGATCTGGTAAATAAACTAAGACAAGAAAGCAGTACTACAAAGAATGAAATGCAGGATATGACTATGAGATTTTGCAAAGTTCTCTTCTCTTATTTCTTTCAATGGTAAGATTTTCTTGAAGTACTTGAATAATATCCTGAGCAGCTTTTAGATCATCTTCAAGTTTGATATTTTTCAATTTTTCTACATCATAGTCTAAAAGAGTTGTTTCTAATTGTTTCTTCAAGTTATCCATCTCTACCAATGTCAAGATCTTCCTCAAGCTATTAGGCTTCTGAAAATAGAGTACCAAGCTCTGATACCAATTGCTAGGATTCCCAAAGATACTGAGAGGGGGGGGGGTGAATCAGTATCTAATTGGTTATTGAATTTACTTGATTTAAAACATGTAAAGCATATCAATACTTTATACCGATAAACCAAGAATAATGCAGTAAACAAGAATAACAACAACCACATGAAAATCACACCATAACACAGTAGTTTAATGAGGAAACCCGGTGGGAAAAACCTCGATGGGATTTGTGACCCACAATATTCGCTTACTGGCCAATAAGTGAATATTACTCTTACAATAGGGGCCTGCACATACAAGAAGGCCAAGTGCCTAGAGCTCACTGCTCAATTACAAAATAAGAAGTCACACTGACTTACAAAATGGATTATGCAAATCCAATGTCTTGTGCTGCTTCAAATTAGCATCTACTATACCAGATCCAGTCCCAATTTTAGCTCTGCTTCATACATAAACCCTTAACCTATAATTCGCATATTAGGTCTGCCTTATTTCGCCTATCACATCATTACAAAATGTTCTACAATGATCTCATACATATATGAGTCATATTACAACTCGCCATGTTGGCCTACAATGATTTTACAATTAATTACAAAATACATTATAAACAAAATTCCTGTCGGCCAGGGTGCCGGTATCCTTCCTTTGTCGGTGTTCTGTGTGCTGGTGTAGATTTTGTCTGTGCTGGTGTTGGTATATTTTTTTGTTGGTATCATATGATTGCAAGGTTGCCATCAATGACAAAACCTTCAATCACCTACAAGTTCTCATTGGAGTGTGCATTTGCCAACAACAAATACATGCTTGCAAATGATTGTTGTAATATTGCTCCAATGGATGAATGAAGAAGACTTGAATGCTAAAATGCTTGATGATGTATATCTTTGCCTATGCTTGCTTATGATCCACTTCATTTGAATTTTTCCTCCCCACAAATGACAAAACCTACTCCCTTTTATACATGCATCAGAAGATTAATTCATCTCACCCAAGGCCGACATTGGGGAGATTGGGGATCCCGAAGTGCAGATAGGGCCAGGGGGACCTATCTTGGGGCCACCCTAAGAGGGTGGGGTAGGGGTGCCATGCCCCTATCTTGCCCTATCTTGGGGCCCGGATAGGGTCCTGAGGCTATCTCGGCACTCAAACAGGAAGGGTTCAGGGGGTGAAAATTCATAAATAGGTCTCGGTTAGGAAGGAGGATGTCGTCGCCAAGGTGAGGACCTCAAATGTGGTTAAAATTGTAGGAGGCCAATTTTACGACACTATATTTAGCCCCCACTTTAGCTGGAGTATCACTTACGCCACCACTGCCTATAAAGTAGAAGAAATAGAGATGAAGATGAGAGATGCAGAGCAATACCACAAGGAGTATAAGACGTCACTAATCTTGAGGAACAAAATCCCCCAATCCTAAGATCTTAACTCACTCAAACATATGCAAGAGCACACAAAAAACACAAAATAAAAACAAAGCACAAAAGATGCAACAAAAACAAGATACAAGATGACAAACCAACCAGCCGAAGAGACCTCGATACTCAGATGTCTCAACAACTAATCAGGACACAAAGACCAATGCCATCACATAAACACAAGCGATCACATAAAAGAGCAAAGTTGACATCATCTATGAACCATAAATAGAAAAACTATGGGTTCATGAGAGGAAGAAGAGAGAGGACATGAATACACACTTTGGTGATCCATGAGAAGAAAGGCAAACAAGAGAGAAGCCATGGACATCTCACCCGTAAAACTATGTGATCTGTGGAGAGAAGGACATGAAAATCTATCCCCTAGAGTCTATCTTGGTGATTCATGCAAGGGAGGAGAGTGAGAACACCGTTATTTCCACCCAACCTCATGTGTGTGTGCACAAGTGAGGTTCGAAGCACCTCATAGGATTCTATGCCCGAGTATGCTACAACTTGTATAAAAGTGTCAAGAAAGGTGTAACATCCTGCTCTAAGAGTTTGTGCTCTAGTTTCAAGAATAATCACCCCACATAAGAGAAAAGTGACATCATCTCGCTCTAAGAGTCTGTGCTCTAGTTCCGAGAATGACCCAATGTACAAAAGAAAAGTGATGACATCTTGCTCTAAGATTCTATGCTCTGGTTCCAAGAATGTCCCACTGTACAATGCACAAGAGAAGTATAGTACAAAGGAGTAGTGTGGGTGCCCCCACCTTAAGATTTCAACATAGGTTGATGTTGATATCTTAAGGAAAGTAGAACAAGGATACCTACCTTCATCACAAAGAAGATATTTTCTATGCAACAATGTCATAAATCCAAGCAAAAGTGGGAATACTCTTCAAGCAAGGATAAGATAGTTGAAAAGAGATATCTTCTTGTAAGTGTAAAGGAGATCCTTGGAGGAGAAGAGATCTTTGTTCAAAAGGCATCTTCCTCTAAGAGAAGTTGTCTTAGACAAATATAACATCTTCTATAACAAAGCAAAGGAGAGAACAAGAATTTGATCCTTTGTCCTATTTCTAGGTGAAAGAGATTCTTGATGAAGGAGGAAGCACTTTTAGCCCTATTGGGGATGGGTGGATTTATTATAGATGTACATTACAAAGTGTGAAAGAGGTTGTATCCAAAGACTTACACCTCTTGTATAAGAGAGAATCCTTGAGAAAACAACCAATAATTATGCACAAGGAGTGACATCAAGTAATAAAACTCACATCATCCACACAATAGGGAAAAGTGGATGCTTAGAAAAAGAGAGAGGGAGAGAGATCATTGCCCCCCCAAGTATAGGGCAATGAGAATAATTACACAACTTCAAGAGAGAGATTACTCATAAGAGACGTACCGTTTCAAGAAAGGAATACATCCTAACCAAAGAACAGACATGCACTCACATGAAGGATAACTCCATTCAAGAAAGGACATCAAGTTATGAATAACACAATAAAAGAGGTAATTTTCAAAGAGAGAGAAATAAGAAGATTCACAAAATTTCTTTGAGGACAGATTGTTCACAATAGACGTACCATTTCAAGCAAGGAGAAGATCCCACTCACGGAATAGACATGCGCTCATATGAAGAATACTCCATGCAAGAAAGGACATCAAGTTTATGAATAATGTACTCCATAAAGAAAATAGTGAAACCTTAGAAAGACAAAAAGGAATATTCATACCCCCCAAGCATAGAGGCAAGAATAAATAGACTATTATGTAGCTCACTAGGTATGATTGCACCTAAAATTGTACCACCACGAATGACAAGGAGCCCCCAATAAGTAGGCTAACTATGTCACATAGTGAGGAGCAACATAATAGAAACCTGAATGTTATTTTAAATGATCATGATGAATATGCCATTCATCGTCAGATGTTATTTTTAACATGCCTGAATCAATTTTAAGATTTGTGTTAAGAGAAAAATTTGGAATATGAAATTCAGGCATCTTAGACTTTCTAGATAAGGTAGGAATGAAATGTAAGGACCCCCAATCATCCTCTAAGAGTCCTTCTTTAGGAACTTCTTTGGTAGGAGATGGTGTATTTGAGTGAATTGAAGAGAGGATTGTAGGAACTAAGAAAGCATATGATGCTTCACTTATGTTCTCATCAACTACCTCATTGGTATATGTGTAAGGCACAACATGATAATCAAGAAGAATTTTTGGTTTCATAGGAACATGAATGGAATTGATTTGATTTTTGTTAAGCTCTTGATTTTTGGGAGAGAGAGCATTATGTTGAGAAATAATATCATCCTCTTTTCTAAGGTATCTTTATGTTCAAGAAACTCATTTGAAAAAGGACTATCATATGTAATGAATGCTTCATCTTTAGAGGGAAGATCATGAAAAGAAGGTATGGTATCACTAGGATAAGTAGCCATAATATCATCCCCTTGCACCAAATAGTCCTTATGAGGGAGATACTTTTTAGGAGAAGAAGGAACACAATTCTCCAAAGATTCATCTTTAGGAGGGAGATCTTTGAAAGAAGTATCCATATTCCCTTTTTGCACCAATGTGCCCTCATTAATGAGATTAATGTTGGGAGAGGGTAAATCATAGCTATGAATGAAAGGGAGAACTAAACTATCATCATATGCATGAAAGGGAACATCATGAACATCTTTAATGTAACTCAAAATTGAATTAGAAAAATAAGATAGGAACTCCATATGAACTTATGATCAAACAAGAAACTCATATGTCATTTAACCATAATAATGTTCACCCCATACATGCATAGAAAATTGAATAAAGGAGTGAAAATTTGAATTTAAAACTATGAAATTTGAATTTGTGTTCGACCTTAGAGGGTGTTAAAATTGATAAAGTGTGCTAATTTTCTAGACTTGAGCAGAAAAATACAGTCAATTCCGTCTCTTGAAATTTTGAGAAAAAAGTCAAGGAGTGCGGCGAAAGTGCACACAGTCCAACCAACTTTTTTCAAAATTTTCAAGGATGATAGAAATTATTATTTTAATGTAGAGTCCAAAAAAACAGTCGATTTAGAGCTGTCTAGATCGGTCAAACTTGCAGTCAAAGGTCAAAAATAGAAGAATCTTAAAAATTAGGGTTTTATGATTTAACCACTGAATTTTCAGAATAAAGAGAAAAATTTGAATTCCAATTTTGAAATAGAAATCAGATCTAAAACAAGCAATTAAAATGTTACACTTCACAAGCTTAATTTCCTCAAAATGAAAAATTAGGGTTTTTATGCAATTAACCTCTAAAATTTGCAAAAAGATCAAACTTGGAAATGAAATTTTGAAATTCAAATTGCAATTATTCAAATCTAACAAATAAGAAATCAGAGTTAAGATGTAGGATGTCATGTTCACCAAAATGTAAAGTGGAAATTTGAACCCTAGTGACTCCCACCTAGGAGAGAGAAAGGAAGTCACTAGGATGGTTTTCACTTGGGAGAACTTTACATTCAAAAGAGGGGCTTGAATCTACTAGATCCAAATACAAGAGAGACAATGATGTGAATTCCAAGTGGATTGCAGGGGTTGAAGTGTGATTTTCCCTCTTTTGTAAATAGGAAAGTTGACTTGTTGACCACGTGGAAAAGAGAGAGAGAAAATGAGTGAAATGAGGAGCTACCAGCTTGGGATCACAATGTAACTTCGGATCTAAGAAAATTAGACTGATACGGATTTTCCCTGCAAATTTAGAGAAAAGTCGTCGGGACTATGGCGGGAATGTACATGGTCCTCCACAAAATCCGCGAAATGAAAAGGGTTCTTTCATCTCTACAAATGAAGTCCAAACCTGGAATTACAGCTGTGCACCTACAACCTACACACAGAAAAGAGAGGAAAATGGGGTTGTGGATAGGGGTTTGCCTCAGTCAAACCTCGGTTGAGGAATCAACCTTGAAAGAAAGTAATTGAAAATGCTTGAATGTAAACAATGGAAATGTATACCTTGCAGATTTGAAACTTGTCGATTATGATTGCTTTGCTTCTTGAATGTAAATCACAAGTGTTGCATGGAATGGCATGTAACATGACAAAACCCTAACACACATACATGCTTGCAAACGAATGTTGTAATATTGCTCCAATGGATGAATGAAGAAGACTTCTATGCTCAAATGCTTGATTATGTATATCTTTGCCTATGCTTTCTTATGATCCACTTCGCTTGAATTTCGCCTTCCCACAAATGAGAAAACCAACTCCCTTTTATACATGCCTAAGAAGATTAATTCATCTCACCCAAGACCGACATCGGGGAGATTTGGGATCCCAAAGTGCAAATAGGGTCAGGGGGACCTATCTTGGGGCCACCCTAAGAGGGTTCAAGGTGCGACAGGGGCACCATACCCCTATCCTGCCCTATCTTGGGGCCCAGACAGGGTCCTGAGGCTATCTCAGAGCTCAAACAGGAAGGGGTCAAGGGGTGAAAATGCAGAAAGGGGTCTTGGCTAAGAAGAAGGATGTTTTTGCCAAGGTGAGGACCTCAAATGTGGTTAAAATTGCAGGAGGTGCAAATTTATGACACTAAAAGTATATAAAACCGAAAATAACTAGGTGTAGAGAAGTAGTTTCAGAGCATGTGCAAAACATAGAGACAAATAAGTGCATAACTCAAGAACCCTACAACACATTAAAGAAAAGGTTTTGTTGTGCAAAGATATGAACAAGAGAGTGTGGATGTGTTATGTTTGAGAAGTGTAGAGAAGAAAACAATAGAGAAGAGCAAAGACTGAATATCAGAGAGTAGAAACCTTACGTAGAGAACACGAAAGGTAATACACACAGAGTGGAGTAATGAAAAAGGGCAGAAGGCAAAGAGAAAAGATTGATAGTGAGATCAAAGGGTAGAGGATAGAGATTGAGAGGAGAATATTTTAATCAATCTCAACTGCAGAGAACAATATGTGTGTTACAAACTGTCATTTGTAACAAGGTGCTTAACTGTATTTGAATGTGTACTCATCGTATGTCATCTAAGTGAGTGCTCAGATAGGGAGTTGGTGCTCCTTTGTGTTGGCGGCCACAGAATTCAGGTGTTGGTGCTCCTTTGGGTTGGTGCCCATAAATATGTAATCAAAATTTTACTTCTGAGGGTGGATTAGAGCAATAGACTCTAGCAACATTTTTCATTCAGGTTTTTCCCATCCTAGGTTTTCCTCGTATATCTTGTGTTATGTGTTTGTCTTGTGTGTGTCAATGTGTTAATATCCATGCTCCCACTGATTCACCCCCCCTCTCAGTGGTACATTCGTGTTCCTTCATAAATGGATAGGGGATAAAGGGAGTGAGAGAGGGAAAGAGGTGGGGGTAAGGACCGAGGGGGAGATAGAGAGGGATAGGGGAATAAATAGAGTGGGATATGTAGAGAGGAGAGGGAGAAAGAAGAGGAGGGATAGAAGAGAAAAGAGAGAGAGGAGTAAGAATGGAGAGGGAAAGAGATGGAGATAAGTGTTGGAAATAAAGTAGAAAAATGAGAGGGGGGTGAATCAATATGCACAAAAACTCTACATAAACAAACTCAAATTCGGATTTGATAATAAACAATGAAAGCATAAAAATGCACCACATCAATATTACACGTAACACCAAGATTTTTGATGTGGAAACACCAGTTAAGGGAAAAACCATGGTGGGCACCTACCCACAATGAGATAATACCCTATTAACAGTAAGTGAAATATTAAAAATGGGGAATGCACATGCATTCAGACACATTGCCTAGAGCTCACTACTCAAATCACAAAACAAGAAGGGATACAACCCTTGGGAAGGCTCACTGCCTTACAAAAACATTCAGATTACATCTGGAGAATCATGGATGGATGAAATAGAATCTTCTCATGCCTGGTTATAATTTTGGTTAAGCACATAACACAAACTCTTCTCTTTCATACTTCTTCACACTTCTTTGCACTTCTCCTCCGCTACTGAAAGATCAAATCAATGTTTGCACAAGAAGATACATCTCTTAAATGAATATTACATCTATTTATACAAATCATCAACCTACATTTCAAGGTCAGCTAAACCCTCAACACAAATTACAAAACAATAACCTCACACGCTACAACAACATATGTGGACCAAAATAATGTCGGCTAAGACATAGTTTGGACCCAAACCAACACTACACATAAGAAACACCTCCAAGAATTATGCCTCAAACATCTGCAACACGCTACAATCATCATGAATGTCACATAACACGAAGAACACCACCAAATCAAGAAAATAATCAATAACTCGCACAACGATCAATGCTTACGAACAACACAAATAGAACATGATCTAGAAACATCCACAAGCAATGTGAATCACCATAGCAACAACCACAACATCACCACTTGCTAGAATCTTCATCATGATCATTATATCGAACCTCAAGAACACCAACTAAATTAACTGATAAAATGAAAGATTCACTTGTAGGCCTTCAAATCTTGAACCATCTAGATTGAGGATATACCAGAAAGTCCCAAACACTGTCAAATCTGAAGACCACGATATTACAATTCTAGAGCAATGTAGAGAAGAATCCAGAATACCGAATAATACAAACAACTAAAAACTAACCACAATACCAGATCTCATAACATGATCAAATTACCATGCAAACCTCTGAAACTTTCGCTGAATCTATTAGAGATACTTATCTCAAAACCAATTAAACTGCAATATATCATCTGCAACACACTAGCCAAACCAACTCACTTTATCTAACTGCAACACTAAAATACACGAAAGAATATGTTGACATCAATGACAAAACATTGTTCTAGCAAAATTCTCAACAAAATCCAACAATCTCCCCCTTTGGTATTGACGACAACATATGAATGTGAAAAACAATCAATGCAAAGAAAGAAAGAAATCAACAACCAACAATCTCAGCCTAAGATTATGCGTACAACTCAACATAGCTCTCTCCCCCATAGGGTTTTTCACATGACTCTCTCCCCCTTTGACATCAATGCAAAATATTAATCTCTCACCCATACCAGATAATCTCTCCTACTTAGAGAAAACTTGCAAATCTGAACATCTGAACTATCACACTGACTTCTCCCCCTGAGTAGTAGCCTCACTCATCAATCTGGATCACAAGATATCTCCATGAAGTCCACCAGGCTTATGCAACTCCATGCATCTTAGTTCTCATCAAGAGGGGAAATGACCCCTAGCTTCTCTCTTAGATACTCAAATGTATCTTTAGGAAAAGGCTTCGTGAAGAAATCTGCAATTTGTTCTTTTGTAGACACATACTCCAATCTGACTTCCTTCTCATTTACCTTTTCTCTCAAGAAATGAAACTTGATTGATATATGGTTAGTCTTTGAAAGAAACACTGGATTCTTACAAATGTTAATAGCATTCAAATTGTTACAGTATACAGTAGTAGGCTCATCAAAAATAACTCTGATATCCTTCAATATCTGCTTCATCCAAATTACCTGAGTAAAATTGCTAGCAGCAACAATGTATAAAAGGCACATAACTAATATGAACAATTTATTCTAGAAGACCCATTTAGTTCCAATCACATTCTTATCCTTAGGTATGGGAACAAGAATCCATGTATTATTCTTTTCAATCTGATTCAATTCTTCTTCCATTCCTTTAACCCAATTTTCATCTTTACAAGCTTCATCAACATCTTTAGGTTCAATCTTAGAAATCAAGCAATACTCTTCAGCAATTATTTTCCTAGTCATCACACCTCTATTCTTATCACCTATGATCTGATTATTTGAATGATTTAACCTTACATACCTACGAGTTGTAGAATTTTCCTGATTAGCAAACTCTTGACCTCTTTCTTCTGCACTAGCATTTGTATCTTCACCTTCATTCTCAAGTTTTCGAAGTAATATGCACTTGATTATGGGTTTGTACTTGCTTTCCTTTATCTACACTGACATCTTGATCATCTGAATCATATCCACAATATCTTATTTGTCTCTCATTTCCTTCATCAACCTTCACATTAGCACTTTCAACTATCTTACTCAATTTGTTATTATAACACTGGTAGGCCTTACTCTTAGTAAAATAACCAAGAAAGATTCCTTCATCACTTCTAGCATAAAACTTCCCTAGATCTTCATCCCTTTTGATATGGCATTTACTACCAAAAATTCTGAAACATCTAACTGTAGGAACATGACCAAACCATAACTCATAAGAAGTCTTACAGGTATCACCTTTGATATGCACCCGATTAAAGGTATACATTGCAGTACTCACATCTTCTCTCCAATAGATATGTGGAACATTTCCTTCAATCATTATGGTTCTAGCAGCTTCCTGAATTGTCTTGTTCTTCCTCTCCACAACATTATTCTGTTGTGGGGTCTACGGAGTAGGTAACTATCTCTTCACTCCATGTTCTTCACAAAAAGAATTTAACTCACCAGAAGTAAATTCACCACCTCTGTCAGATCTCAAACACTTCAGCTTTAGACTAGTCTCGGTCTCAACCATAGCTTTGAAAATCTTGAACTTTTCCAATGCTTCAAACTTCTCCCTTAAGAAATAACCACATCATCCTTGAATAGTAATCAATCAGCAACATGAAATACCTATCACCCTGTAAGCTTCTCACTCTAGAAGGACCGCACAAATCAGTATTGCACAAAATCCAATATCCCATTAGAAGTATACAGTTTGCTTTTGAAAGAAACTCTTGTTTGCTTCCCTAAATAACATTCCTTACATATTGGATTGGAAGGCTTTACAATCTTAGGAAAATATCTCACTACTTGAGTAGAACTTATCTTAACCATGCAATCAAAATTCACATTACACACCCTTCTATGCCATAACCAACTTCCATCAACCTGAGCAATCAAACAACTTTTACCATCAACATTCAAGTGAAAGATATTACCTTTAGTCTTTGTACCTGATGCAATCTCTAATTCGGAGCTACTCAAGATCTTACATTTTCCATTCTTGAATTGCAAGTCATATCCCTTATCAACCATCTGTCCAACACTCAAAATATTATACTTTAGACCTTCAACATACAAGACATCATCAGTGTTATGTTTACCATCAAGAGAAATGGAACCTCTACCATGGATTATACCATATTTGTCATCTCCAAATCTTACTACACCACCATCATACTTTTCCATACTCACAAACTTACTCTTATCACCTATCATGTGATAAGAGAAACCATTGTCAATAACCCATTCATCTTTTTCTTCAACTTTAGAAGCTAAATCTTTCTCTTCAATAATGCAGCTCTAGTAGAATCAACAATCACCAGATAATCCTCCTTGATAGCAATGAACACCCATCCATCTCCTGAATTTCCTTTCTCAAACTCATCATCTGCCACACCTTCATCAGTGGCAAAATAACACTTCTTCTGATATTTAGACTTATAAGACTTAAATGGATTCTTAGAAACTCTCTTTGGACACCTTGAGGCAAAATGTCCTATCTTATTGCATGAAAAACATTTAAGAGGAAACATCCCTTCATACTTACTGACACCTTTAGGCAATCTTCTTGAAGTCAAGGTGTCAATCTCTTCAAGCTCTCTTTCTTCTTCTTCAAATTCTCTCATCTCCTTCTCATATCTAGATACCCTTGTAGAAATTTCTCCCGGATCATATTTCTTCTTCTCGGATATTGTACCTTTGAATCAGTGAAAACTTTAAGAAACCCCCTCTCAAAAAATTGTATAAAATCTTGGCAAATATTTGTTTTTTTAATAAAAAATAATAATTTTTATTGGCGAATATTTTCTTTTTTTAAAGAAAAATATTAGTTTTGTTAGTGAATTTTTTTATATCTATTTTTTTGGTAGAAAATATTGGCGAATCTTGAAAAATAATAAGAGTATGCATTAATTTTTATTCCAAATCCTTTCATTTAAAAAAATAGATTTTTATAGAAAAGTAGAGGCCTGGAGGTGGAAATCATTAATGAGTTTAAGAGGTAAACTCTACTTTATTTAGTTTCTAGCATTAATTTAAAATAATGTAATAGCTTTCTATGTATTTTGTAAGATAAAATGTACCAACAATTTGTAATATTCATGGAGCCAAAAATTGCTTTTAGACCATTGATTTTCATTGAGGTCAACGATTAAAAAGCAATTTCAACCCCCACGAGCATTACAACTCGTATGTACAATTTACCTCATGGAATACAATGAAGGTCATTAGATTATATTTTAAATTAATGGTGGAAACTAAAGACTTTTGATAGAACCCTAAAGTAACTACTAATTATGATATATTAATGGTGAATTAATTTAGATTTCTACAATAAATTATAAAGTGGTGATTCTGATCCAATTATGTATCGAATATTGTGGCGAATCTTTGAGTTAAATGAATAAATAAAATAAATTCCTTGGCGAATTAACACTAAAGTAAAAATTTGTAAAAATGTGGTGATTTGGGTCACCTTAAAAGTTGAACTTATTAGCCAAATTTTGATTACCAAATTTCAAAAAATAACCAATTGGTGAATATTAGCCACTAAAAAAATCATTTCTTTGAATGTAGATTTAGATTTAGAAGGGGCTTCACCAAATTCGCTCAACTCAAAAGCAGCAAGCTTTCCAATCAATGTGTCTCTAGTCACATCCGTCACAGTTTGGATCTCCTCAAAAGCAGTAGCCTTGTGCTTGTAAGTAGGAGGCAAGGATCTCAACACTTTAACTAAAATATTAGATTCTTCCAACACTCCATTGACACATCTAATATTCAAATACCAACTCATTCACTTTCTGCATAAAGGAGATAGTGTTATCATCTTCGCCCATCTTCAGCATCTCATACTTTACCTTCAAGCTCTGCACCTTAGCAACTTTCACATGGTTGTCACCTTCATACAAAGTCTCTAGCTTCTTCCAGATCTCATGAGTTGTCTGCAAATCTATCACATTAATCATCTCAAAATTAGACAAGGCACTCAACAATGCTTCCTTGGCTCTAATGTTGAATTCAACTTCCTTTATCTCATCCAGAGTTGTAGGATCGTTATGAGGAGCATTATACACATTCTTAGCAATCTTCCAATAGTCTTCACTGATGCATCTCAAATGACATTCCATCTGGTTCTTCCAAAGTGTAATTTGTTCTATCAAACCTCGAACTATCCTTCTTAAAAGAAAAGTTTGTCATCTTAGATCTCCTCAAGCGGTCAAGCTTCTTCAGGAGGATCTAGCTCTAATACCAATTGTTGGCAACAATGCAACAAACTGAGAGGGGGGATGAATCAGTTTGCACAAAAACTCTACTTAAATAAACTCAAATCCAGATTTGATAATAAATAGTGAAAGCATAAAACAACACCACATCAATAACACACATAACATCAAGATTTTTGACATGGAAAACCTAATTAAGGGAAAAACCACGGTGGGAACCTACCCACAATGAGATAATACCCTGTTAGGAGTATGTGAAATATTACAATGGGAAATGCACATGCATTTAGACACACTGCCTAGAGCTCACATCTCAAATCATAAAACAAGAAGGGCTACAACCCTTGGGAAGGCTCACTGCCTTAAAATAACATTTGGATTAAATCTGAAGAATCATGAACTGATGAAATAGAATCTTCTCATGCTTGGTTACAGTTTCGATTAAGCACATAACACAAACTTTGCTCTTTCGCACTTCTCCTCTACTACTGAAAGACCAAATCAATGTTTGCACACATAGATACATAGATCTTAAATGAATATTACATCTATTTATACAAATCATCAACCTACATTTCAAGGTCGGCTAAACCCTCAACACAAATTACAAAACAATAAACTCACACGCTAAAACAACATATGTAGACAAAAACAATGTCAGCTAAGACATAGTCTGGACCTAAACCAACATCGCACACAAGAAACACCTCCAAGAATTATGCCTCGAACATCTGCAACACGCTACAATCATCATGAATGTTGCATAACATGAAGAAAACCACCAGATCAATAAAATGATCAATAATGTGCACAATGATCAATACAAACCAACAACACAGATAGAACATGGTCTAGAAACATCCACAAGAAACATGAATCACCACAACAACAACCACAACATCACCACTTGCTAGAATCTTCATCATCATTATACCAAACCTTAAGAACACCAACTAAACTGATTGATAAATTGAAAGATTCACTTGCAGACCTCCAAAGCATGAACCATTTGAATTGAGGACACACCTGAACGTCCCAAACACTGCCAAATGGGCAAACCACGATATTGAAATTCCTAAGCAATGTGAAGTAGAATCCAAAATATCAAATAACACGAACTGAATAATAACCACTATACCGGATCTCATAACATGATAAAATCACCATGCGGACCTCTGAAACTTCTATTGAATCAGCTAGATATACTTATCTCAAAACCCATTAAACCACAACAGCTCATCTACAACACATTGGCTAAACCAACTCACTTAATCTGAGTGCAACACTGGAATACACAGAAGAATATGTTGACATGAATGAAAAAACATTGTTCCAACAAACTTCTTAACAATATCCAACAATAAGGATGGAGACAAAGATAGAGAGGGAGAGAGGAGGAAAGTGAAGGAGAGATCTAGAGAGGCAATAGAGGTGAGAGAGGGAAAGAGATGGGGGTAAGGATGAAGGAGGAGATAAAGAGGAATTGGGGAATAAAGGGACTGAGAGACCTAGAGAGGGGAGAGAGAAAGAATAGGATGGATAGAAGAATGTGTGTGTGTGTGTGTGTAGAGAGAGAGAGAGAGAGGTTGGTGAGAGTCCTAGGGAAGGAGGAGAGGTGGAGAGGAAAAGAGATGGACCGGGTAAGAATGGAGAGGAGAGAGAGAGGGAGAGAGGAATAAATTGAGGGAGAGACCTAGAGAGACAAGAGAGGTGAGAGATGGAAAGAGATGGGGGTAAGGATGGAGGGGGGATAGCTCGAGGGATAGGAGAATGAAGGGAGTGAAAGACCTAGAAAGAGGTAGGAAAAAGAAGAGGGATAGGAGAACAAAGAGAAATAGAAGTAAGAATGGAGAGGCAAAGAGATAGGGGTAAGGATGGAGGGGGAGATAGAGACTGAGAGAGGAAGCAAGTGAGGGAGAGTTCCAAAGATGCAAGAGGCATGAGAGAGGAAGAAAGTGAGGGAGAGTTCCAGAGATGCGAGAGAGGTGAGAGAGGGAAAGATATGGGGGTAAGGATGGAGGAGGATATAGAGAGGAATAGACAAATAAAGGGATTGAGAGACCTAGAGAGAGAAGGGAGAAAGAAGAGAAGGGACAAAATAACACACACACAGATGGGAGTAAGGATAGAGGGGGAAATAGAGAGGGAGAGAGGAAGAAAGTGAGAGAGGTGAGAGAGGCAAAGAGACGGGGGTGAGGTTGGAGAGGGAGATAGAGAGGGATAGGGAATAAAGAGAGGAGAGACATAGAGAGGGGAGGGATAAAAGAACAAAGAGAGAGAAGTAAGAATGGCGAGGGAAAGAGATGAGTGTAAGGATGAAAGGGAGATGGAGAGGGAGAGAGGAAGAAAGTGAGGGAGATATCCAAAGAGGAAAAATAGGTGAGAAAGGGAAAGAGATCGGAGTAAGGATGGAGGGGGAGGTAAAGAGGAATAGGGTAATAAAGGAACCAAGAGACCTAGAGAGGGGAGGGAGAAAGAAGAGGAGAAATAGGAGGAGAGAGAGAGAGAGAGAGAGAGAGAGAGAGAGAGGCATTAAATGATAATGGATATGTGTGTCTAAAAAAATCAACATGAGAACAAACCTGTTGATTGCAAATAATTCCAGATTTTATTAAAACTATTACCATTCATCAAAGGGTCAGTGCAAGAAGATGAGTCCACTTTTTGGCCAAAAAGTGGAAGTGTTTTCCCTTATTTTCAGATTTTGTCTCATTTGAGCTTAAATTTTGAAACACTTAGAGATTGAATCTTGGAAAAAGTCAGTAATATAAAAGATAGCCCTCTGAGTGTACTTTCCAAATATGTAATTTATTTTAATACCCACATAATAAAAAATAACTTTTTGAATGGAGTTCTGAAAACAATGTTTTAAAAATACCTGTTTCAGGACCATACCATGCATGTGTACGACCCACACTTTTTGACACAATTAAAATTATTTTCTCAAACCATTTTGGGAAATGGTTTGTAACACACTGAAGATTGATGAGCATATTTTTCTGCTTTTTTTTTTCTAATATTTTTTTTAATTAATTTTTGAATGGCCGTAATTATCTTTTTAAAAATTTGACGTGTACGACCCACATAATTTGATGTAAACTTAACATTTTTTGATTTTTTTTTTTTTAAATACAAAAGAATTTTGTGTAGATTGATGACATATAATTTTTTTTCCAAAATTCTTTAAAATAAAAAAGTTATTAAATTAACAAAATTAGTTAATATTTCAAATTTATGGACCCGATTTAGTATAAATTAAATGAAAAATAGTTAAAATAATCAATTTTTAAATAAATTTACATATTTAAAATCTAGACAGTATAATCTAAAATGGGTTTTAATTTCGTATAAAAATTCTCTAATTAGAGGCGCGTAAACTATTTCTGAAGTTCATATTTGTTCTTTCATTCATGGAGATTTGAATTTGCAGGTCCATGTCTCAGGTGTGGCCATCCCAGGCCTATCTCGGGCCTAATCCCGAGCCAAGTGGCGGGTTGTGGAATCAACTTCCACAAAATGGGCCCCCATTTTCAAACAAGGGTGGCTTGTGGAAAAAAAAGGAAAAATGCGATTTAGAAACAGGCCCCCGTTTTGTTTAAAAGCGGGCCCCCGTTTTAGAAAAAAACAGGAGCCCGTTTTTTTTGCTTCGGACCCCCGTTACCTTTCGGCTCGGGAGCCCGAAGCATAAACGGGCCCCCATTTATAAGAGCGTGTTTTCCAACGCGCAGACTTCCGTGAATTTGTGACTCATTACCTTGCACTTGCCCCAAAGATTCATCAAGGATATATCCATCATGTATTAGGCATCAACTTATGTCAATATCCTTATTGATGTACCGGATACAAATTACTCCATTTATCTTCATTTGGATATACTTGTATGCTTACAATCTATGAGTGTCATATAGTAGGACTTTGTTCATCAATCATTAGGTAAGAACACAAAAAGACATGAAGTGTGCACTACATAAAGTGCAATCAAATGGTCTTACACATTATGAGTGTACATTTAATTGCTGGCACCTAGCACATAAAATTCATCACTCAAGAGAGAGAGGAAAGAGAAGGATGCAAGGATGGAAGGACAAGTAATAAAATATTTATAAAAAGGGAATTTCTTATATATTTGATACCTCTCTTTTTTTTGTGTATTTTTCAGGATGTCTCACTTAGAAGACTAAATTTTAAATGTTAAAATCGAATAAATATTGTTAATGTAAGTGGATGTACAATCAATTTGAAGCTATTACTTGTCTATCGAGACCTTGATTGCATGTGCATATTATTTATTTAAAAACCTATCAGTTAACCTCATGTATTGTATGAATATATGCATTCACAACAAGAAAAAAAAAATTAATAAAGAATTTGATTCTACACCAAAATATGATTGCTAGTTTTAAATTAAACTCATCAAACTTCCATAATCCATGTTGTATTATTGTATCTAATTTATGGATTTAACTATGTAAAATTGTTTTGCATCAATGTTTCAAATCATACTTTGTGATCTATCATCAAGATGGTAAAGAGCAATTGCAGGAGGAAAATAATTGTTTGTAGACCAAGGCTAGGTAAAAAGAGAGGGGGGAGGGATGAAGGTTGAAGGCTGTGTGTAATTCAATGTTTATGATTGACAACTAAGAAAAATGTAAAGAATTGAATTTAATGGACTAAAAATAAGATATTAATATGTATGTATGTATGTAAATTAAGAAATAAAGCGAAAAAGAAAAAAGAGATAAATATAACAAAGAAAAAGCCATGATATATATATATATATATATATATATACGAATCTATTCTTTAGACTGAAAAATATGCATGTACTTAAATAAATAAGACAAAAGACAAGTCAATTAAGATGAATTTATGCAATTTTAATAACCTGATAAACACACAACTTTATAAAAGTAAAATTTTAAACTATTTAATAATTCCTAACTTTGTTAAACCCTATTCACATTTAATAAGGTGAAAATAAAGATTTGCGAATTTGTTAACTGGCAAATTAGACAGAAAGAAAATGGAATCCTATTGTCACGAGAGGACCGACGTCGTTTTCATGTAAGTAGTAGGAACGTGGAAAGTGCGCCTAAAAGTGGAATCCTTCTCTGAAAGCCCTCCGAAATTCGTAAACTTAGTGGAAAAGGAGGTAAGATAGGAATAATAATAATAAAAATAAATGATGTTCAAAGGAAACCTCGTACGAAATTGGAATAACTTTTCTGTGCCTTTCGTTTTCCCTTCGCCCTCAAGTTTTCACTCCTCCTTTATTCCACAAGGCTCCATTCCAAATGCTGATGAGCACCAAATATTAGAATAAGTAGAATGTAATATATCCTCATTCCTACGGATTTTTAGAGAACATAAAAGTTAGTGTTGTTTGTGCTCTTCAACATGTCGACTAGCTGTTTGTACGATGCTCATGGCGAATCAAATGAGGAAAAAAAAATGTGTATCAAATCTGAAGTGGACAAAAGGTAACAATAGCTTTCTTATATAGAAACAAATCAATTTGTTTGGTATAACAAACATGACAAGTTAGGGACTAAATTCAACAATTCCAAAACCCATTCTTAATTAGGAGAAGTACTTAATTAGGATAGAAAGCAAGTGGTTAAAAGGAAAAGAGATAAAGACTTGAGAATACAATGACATTCTCTATCTATTAGATCGATCTTGAGACAAATTGAGGAAAAGAGACGAAAAGGATTAGATTTCAAATGTGATAGTAGATATAGTCAAAGACATAAATGTAGTGATTTAAGAAATTATTCTATATCGAAGGACTAAATGAGGAAGGTGAAGAGAAAGCAACATAAGAGAGTGATAATGAGTTAGATGATGAATCACAAGATATTCAACAATAATTTCTTGTCATGTAATCATTTCTTATTATGTAATCTTGATTTTTATAGTAGGAATAGAAGGGGATGGTGGAACATAGGATGGACTATTAGAGATTGATGGGAAAAGCCAAGATGGGATAAGAAACTATGGGGTGATCTATTAGAGTTTAATGAGATGGGATTAGAGGAGGCAATAATGGAACATGTCATAGTGAATTAGGTGTTTAGGATTTGACTATAGGACATGAAGTAAACACTTGACATGTGTAATAGTAATGGAGAAAAGAGTTGGTCAATAATAATGGAAGGAAATGTTTCTTGTAAGGTACGTGTATAGGAAAAAATTTTGGGGCCTAGATGGTATATCATAGAAGGGATAAGGGGATAATACCACTGAGTGGATAATGGAAAATAGGATGGAATAGTAGAGATTAGTGGGATAGGACAAGAGGGGATCACAAAACATAGGGTGAACTATTAGAGGTTAATAGGGTGGAATTAGGAGATGATAAAATAATATAAGGTGAATTAAGAAAAGATAATGGAACTCTAGGATGGAAAAGTAGAGATTAATGAGATAATCCAATATAGGATAACAAAATTATCATAACCCTCTTTCTCTTTTCCTAGATAATTATTTAAGTATTATTTTAGTTAGAATTATTTTATTTTTTATTTAAATTTAATTTCTAATAAATTTTAACTTACAAGATCTTGATCTAGTTATTATCATGCATCTAGAATTAGATTTAAGAAGCTTTTGATCAAGCATGGTAAGGGAGTAAGGGAGTGTAGTGTTGTAATTATATACCTTAACAATTTCACAATCTACTTGGAACCTACTTCTTCAATGAGGTTTTTTCCTAGATCATTTAAGCCTATTTATGGTGTTCATAATTTAATTGTTAAACCCATAACTTAATTGTTATCAAATATTAATTTTGAGACTAAGTCTTGTCTGTCTGTCTATGTGTGTGTGTCCCTCATTTTTATTTATATCTTAACATGTGTAAAGATTGAGAAAACCTAATTATATCAATCTATGTTCTAATGATACATATTTAGAAGCTTGTTGATTCCAACATGGTTAGTGTAGATTGTGATGTAGTTTACACATGGTTCAATTTTTAGAGTATCTTAATGATCTAGAATACCAATGCCCAAAGATACTTCCATTTTAGAGTGCTAAGTTCTAGAAAGACCTCAAATGCCAATGTGTATGTCTCTCTTTCACCTCTTTCTTTGTTAGATCTCTCTCTCTCTCTCTCTCTCTCTCTCTCTCTCTCTCTCTCTCTCTCTCTCTCTCTCTCTCTCTCTCTCTCTCTCTCTCTCTCTACATGTGTAAAATTTGGATAGTTGGCATAAATAATACAACCAAAATTTAGTATCTAGATTTTGCTTATCTCTCTTTCGCTTTATATTTATTGTCTCTATCTCTATATTGCTATATCCCTAGTTTTAAATTCCTCTCTACAAATTTTCCATCTCTCCTCTTGATCTCTCTATCTCTATACCTTTCTCTCTACATTTTTGTGTCTCGCTTGGGCTATCTCTCTATTTCTTTATATATTTATCTCTATCTCCATTAGAGAGGTCCTAAAGTTGTATTATAAGACCCTACGTAAATGTTGTATTTCTCTAAGCATAGATCCCTATCGACATGTGTTTTTGTTGGATTATTGCAATTAAATGATCTATTAAAAGTTACTCCCTCCCACCATCCCCCTCCCCCCCCCTTTCTCTCTCCCTCTCTCTAAATTTTAGTGTTTGTATTATTTAATACATGTTTAAATGGATTTGAGAAAATATTTTATATGCAAGAAAAAATTTCCTCATCATAAACTTATAAGCTCAATGAGAATTTAGAAAATTACTAGAAGTGAATTACAAAGATAGGTACACAAGAATAAGAGTAACAAAAAATTGACTAGAAGAAACACACAACTACTAAGTAGTTACAATCTCAATTTTAGTTTATTGACCTGTTGTAATTGATACTATTGTTCCATATAAACAATTAAATCCATTTAAAACTAACTCTCTCTCAATTATTTCATTGAGAAAGGTGAGATTATTGGAGAATAATATTGTTTTGAGTCCAATATTTCCAAGTAGTTACTGATTGTTCTGATACTTAATATAAGTACAAATCCGATAGCCAACAAGATGAGAGGGGGGGGGGGGGGGTGAATCATACAAACTTAATCATCAATGAAAACATCAGATTCAACCTCGGTAACATATATCAGTCATAGAATAAAAAATGTCAAACATGCAAACTCAAAAACATATGAACAATATAAACCTCATAACACCAGATTTAACGTGGAAACCCAAATAGGGAAAAATCACTGTAGGATTTCGGACCCACTAAGAAATATGCTCTTCTAGAGTATGCTCGGTTAAAAGCCAATCCTGTTAAAGATTACAAAACACATTGCTAGATGTGACCCAGTTAAGGGATTTCCCTTAGATCTGTTAGGATCTTCACTTTGTTAGAAGTGACCTTGTTAAAGGATTTCAAACACTCATTTTGAATGTCACCTTGTTAGAGGATTTACTTATAAGACTGTTAAGTCCACTTGGTTAAGAGATTTCCTGTTACTTTCACAAGCTAACAGTAATACAATCTATTTGCAACTTTACATCTAAAATGCTAAAGAAGATTCTTATTTGTTCAACACAATCTAGACATAGAACTATTCTTGTCTATCTGCTGGGCACCAATACTCTGTTATTCTAACAGGTCTTCAAGCTTCTATGCTCGGTGATCACTATGTAGCATCCCTGTGCATACACTTGCCCGCATCCACTGTTTATCAATAGTTCCTTATTTATAAACAATCATCTAACCGCTTAATCTCCTTGATCACATTTCCCATGATCAATCATAGCCATCAGATCTTCAATCTTGTCCAGGTTCATTGTATCTTACGATCTGAAAAACATTTTACCCTGCCTCGGAACTTGCACAATCATCTTGGAACTTGTGTTAGGGTAATGCGGTTCAATCTGAGCTATAGATCTTCTTGCCGACTTTCCATTGCCTTAGATTTGTTAACAAACTTCTTCCACGGCTTGCCAATCATTGATCCGCTCCAGCTCATCAGCTTCTTTCATTAAATATCACATGTAAACATTTAATGCATTCTGTTATAGCTTGGTTACAACTTGGTGAATACTAAACTTTACTCGATAGACATTTTGTCTTCATTAACCGACCGCGATAACCTTAGGGTTTACCGACTAGGTTCCTTAAGGTTTACTGACTAGGTTTTTTGCCTGATAACATAGTGTAGTATTAACCTTTACATTTTACAACATATGTATGATGTTAAAACAATCTTAAACATCAAGATCTCATCATTGTCTGACTCGGTAGAGTTGCCCATTGAATAACTTATCCCTTTATTCATCATATTCTTTCCTGTGTCTTTACCAACTTCTTTATAATCTTCATATCATATTTCTTAAGATATGGCAACATCATACTGAATTAGAAAATCAATTTCTTGACATCAATGACAAAATAATAATATCAAGACAGTAAAACATCTTTAATCAGTTATGTCCATAATCATCAACAACCTTCTCAATATCCTTGTTATATTGCCAACAGTTACACAAGTGTTACTTTGACAAATAGAAAAGTGCAATGTCACACTAATTACCCCTTTGTTTTGTGTTTTAATCCCTTAGATGCCTTCTATCTTGAGAATGATAAACGAACAAACACATTAAAGGATAGTGCATACATGACTATAAAAAAGAAAGATGACGACATACATGTTAATTAAAAAAAAAAATCAATATTAAATTAAAATTACTACCATTGATCTTAGATTTATTAAAAGTACATCCTTGATGATATACTATATTCTAATCGGTTCATGTGTCTCAAAAGAATATACTTATTATATTCTTGCAAGCTATGAATTTTATATGGAGGACTTTGCTTGTCAATTTTTAGGTAAGAAGATAACTAGACATGCAACATTCACCTTTTAAAGTCTGAGCAAATGGTCTTACACATTATGAATGTACATTTATTGGAGGCACTTAGCACATAAACTAAATCATTTTTTATATATAAGAAATCTTAATTATCTTCCACACCTTTTCAATGTATCTATTACACATCAAGATGAAATTTGCTAATTTTTAAATTATTTATATATTCCTAACATTTTAAACCTTATCTGTGTGGAAAAAGTAAAGGTTAGATTAAAATTTTAAGTTATAAAAATTAAAAAAATGATTATTCGCTGCTGCTTTATTCCTTCCTCCTCAATTCATTTGTTTTCTTTTTAAATCCAAATTTCATAATAAATTGCCAAAAAGTAAAAAATTAAATTTTAATTTATAAAAATAAAGAGAAGTGTTTATTCCTTGCTGCTTCATTCATTTGTTTTTTCGAGTATTTTTTTTCCCAAATTTCATAATAGCAATTGGTACATACCTTATCTGTAAAATGATAAAGAAAATGGAATTGTACATCACGAGAGGATACATGATATGACGTTCACTTGCAACAGTATTTCGGTAAGCTCTGCCAAACGCCCTCGAAATTTCATAAAAGCAGTGGAAGCAGAGGCGAAGATAGCAAAAATGATAAAAACAAATGATATTCAAATGGAGGATCGTACAAAATCTTCGACCCTTAGGTAACCCAAAATTCGAATAGCTTTTTTGCGTACGACCTATGTACCTTTCGTTTTCCCTTAGCAATGTATTGTTTCAGTCCTCCTCCATGCAAATTTCCTCGCATTACGCTGCATTCCAAATGCAGAGCACCAAATATTATTATAAGTAGAACCCATTCTCGCTGTGCTGTAAATATAGCCTCCTGCATAAGAATTTTTTAGAGAACATTAAAGCTAGTGTTGTCTGTAGTCTTGAACATGTCGACTAGCTGGGACGAGAGGCTGAAGATGTCGATGCTCATGAAAAATCCTAAGCTGGAGGACGAAATTGATGAAACAGCAGGATCTTCGAGCTTGACAATCTCGTACCAGCAGCAAATCAGGCCGCTGCTTGATGCCGTAGATAAGCTGCGGAACCTGAACATAATGAACGAAGGAATCCAGCTTCCCAGCATTGTGGTTGTGGGCGACCAGTCCCACGGCAAGTCCAGTGTTTTGGAGTCCCTGGCTGGTATCAAGCTTCCCAGGGGAATGGGCATCTGCACACGAGTTCCCCTCATCATGAGACTCCAAAGCTGCAGCGACAAATCTGAGGCCCAAATCTCCATCGAGTACAGCGGCAAAAAGGAGATAATAAAAGAGTGGGACATAACATCCGAGATCAAGGCCGCGACACAAGAAATTGCAGGGGGCGGTAAGGGAATAAGTTACACTCCGATAACGCTCCACATTACAAAAGTTGGAGCTCCGGATTTGACAATGGTGGACTTACCGGGCATCGCCAGAGTTGCAGTCGACGGGCAGCCGGCGGACATCTATGAGCAAATAAGTGAAATGATAATGGAGTACATCAAACCGACGGAGAGTATTATTCTCAATGTTTTGGCGGCGACTGTGGATTTTCCGACCTGTGAATCCATAAGAATGTCGCAAACGGTGGATCCAAATGGCGAGAGGACTCTGGCGGTGGTGACAAAGTGCGACAAGGCGCCCGAGGGCCTTCTGGAGAAAGTGACGGTCGACGCCGTCAACATTGGGCTCGGGTACGTCTGCGTCCGCAACGGCATTGGGGACGAAACCAATGCTGAAGCTCGGCAGAGAGAAAAGCAGCTGTTCGATTCCCACCCGCTGCTGAAGAAGATCGACAAGGAAATGGTGGGAATCCCTTTGTTGGCTGAGAAACTGATGCAAATCCAGGCCACAACCATCAACACAACGCTCCCCCAAATCTGCAACCAAATCGACGACATGCTGGCAAAGCGCCAGTCTGAGCTGAGCAGCCTCCCTCAGCATCTCTGCAACCGGCAGGAAGCCGACGTGGCGTTCGTGAAGCTGCTGAACGAGATTAAGGAGTCGCTGAAGAAGATTGTGATTCTGGGTGAGTTTCAGCAGTTTCCAGATGATCCCCAAATGCACTGTACTGCCCGCCTGCGAGAGATGTTCGACAAGTTCTACAAAGAGCTCTGTCAGAGTGGCGCAGTGAGTACAAAGTTTCTGGCGAAGGAAACCCAAATGCTGGGAGAAGCTAAGGGCGTTGGGCTGCCTAATTTCTTGCCGCGCTCTGTATTTCTGGACCTGCTGCAACAAATGGTTGAAGAGGTCTCCGACAGGGGACTCGGGATTGCATCAACCGTTTGGCAATACCTGGAAACGGTCATAAATCGGGTCATTGAGCACTACTGCCAGTGTTACCCGCAGCTCAGGTCGCGCGTTCAGCGAGCTGTGCAAGGGTTGGTGGTGGAGAAAAAGCAGGAATGCACTGCACATGTTAAGCAAATGCTTGAGATGGAGAAAGGCATCGATTTTACCCTCAGTCCTGCATATATGGAAACTTATGGCAGGCTCATTCAGTCGAAAGGCCAGTTCACGGACCGACTGAACCTCCTCATCAAGGATTCTGGCAGGGGCTACACCTCGGGCTCTGGTTACAATGTAGCAGAAAAGACGGTGGTATTGGACGATTTTGGGGAAGTGGATGTGGCGGACATAATGGAAATGCCGAGCGAGCGTGTGGAAGAGGCGTATGAGATGCAGATGAGCGTTATGGCGTACTGGAAAGTGGTCATTTTGAGGATGGGAGATGGGATTCCTCTGCATCTGCAATTTGTGTGCAGAAAATTGGTGGGCAGGGAGCTGGAGTCCCAAATTCTGAAAGAAGTGGGTGGCCCCAATTTCGGTGCCATGGAAAAGATTATGGAAGAGAGTCCAATGGTGGCTACCAAGAGAAAGAGCCTGATTAACAGTCTCCAACTGCTCAAGGATTCCAAAACCGCCGTCGCCAACATCATGGATCGGGTTGCAGAGGCGGCCTAAAGGTGAGGCTTTTACCCCTCTTTTAATCGCTTTTGACCTGTAACTTTATTTAACTGTTTGAACTTGGCCAGCATTGTTAACCTGGTCTATTGATCGGATTGCAGGGTATAAAAGGATTAGATGATTCGATTTCCAGTCTGATGGCATGCTAGATTTACAGCTGAAGGTTTTGCTTAACGACACACAGAACTATTAATGATACAGACCCCTCTCTTTATCAGCTTGGGATTTGAAAATGGAGAATTTGGTTGAGTACCACCCAGAACTATAGTATAGACGTGTTTTCTTCTTCTGGGTATTATTCCGTTGCTTGATCAAATACTATGTAAGGATTATTGGGGCGCTTGATTAAATATTATGTTCAATCTCCGCATACTCTCCACTTTAATGTACTGCTTATATAAACATCATTGGGTCGCTTTTGTATGAAAAAATATTCATTTCTTATCGAATATATATATATTAGTACCACTTGAGTCTATAAGGAGCATACTTGGGTCACTTTTGTATAAAAAATTATATTATTACCACTTGCATTTTTAGATAGCGCAAATGGATATAGAAAATTTAGAGAATATTCTGGCTGACGAGAAATTTAATATAATAGAGGGTGGTGTTTGAAAAATGATATTTTTATTATTATAAATTATTAGTGTTTTTGTATTATGTGAATATAGAAAATTTTATATTTAAAAGGTATTCAAACGAATATAGTTGAAACTGATTTTGACAATGACTATCATTAGTTTGTTTGTCTCATTTGACTCTTATTTGTATACATCTTTTTTATAGGAAATAGGTGAGATGACAATTTTCGTCGAAGTAGAACAACATCTAATAGAAAATCAAATAAAAACAAAGCATGAATAAATTGCTTTGGCTATGTCTATTAATATGAGGGAAACATAAAGATAGGATTTAAGGAAAATAAATGTGGTGAAAACGAGTAAAACATGAAGTCAATTGATTAAAGACAACTTATATGATAAAACATAAATACAAATAATTTTATGATAAATGTATTAATAACTTAAATAAATAATTAAATAGCTTTAATTTTGTAGATTGGTGGACGAAGGGAAAGATTCACAACAATTTCTTATTTACTAATGGTAGTAACAAGTAGAATGATGCAACATAGGTTGGAATTATCTCTCTCACCATTCACCTATCCTTCTCATAGGGTCTTCTGACTTAATAGACAACAGTAAATTTCCCAACCTAGCATGCAAGGATGCTAGGTCTATCTTGGAAGGCAGTCAATCCCCTTTCCACTCTCTACTACAGAACACAAAACTACCATTAAAACTACCTTAACATTACCCATTCCACCCAGTCTTACCTTACAGCAAGGTGGAATGGTAATCATTTACATCTTAGACTCTCAACCCCACATACCACTCAGGTTCAAACACTTCCTATCACAAAAAAGGCAAGAACTCCCATCTTCCTTACCACCCGAACTCCAGACAAATGCAAGAACAAATTAATTCTTAACACCACTAACATAATAAGAATGCTCCTATAGAAAGAGACCCTACAGGCTGAGCAAACAAGAGCGGAAAAGAAAATTCAGAAAACACCCGAGTTGAGCAGGAGAAAATGAAATTTCTTTATTCCTTGTTCCTTCAGTCTTCCTTCAACAATGTAACATTCAACAACCAACCCTGCCTCATAGTTTTCGAGGCATATAAAACTTCAAAAATTTGGATGCCAACAGTCATACCATGATTGTAATGATTGTTGGTGTTCTAGTTACCACCGTTTAGGCATCTTTTCCCATTTTATTATCATTGACATTAAATTGACCCTACAAGAAACATATAATTGAGGAAATACAAAACGGTCACCATGGACCTTTATTCAAACCGAAGTAAATCAAAATCCCTAAAACTCCTAAGTCACAATTAGACCAAAAATGCCAAGGTGGTGCTCTTGCACCATACACCCATAGAAGAAAAGATTTCATCATTCTGATGAAATGAGGTCTCCAACTTTGACTCCATGCTAGTTAATGTCTGCTTCAGACATCCAGGTTGCATCCTCATTTGGTAAACCAAGCCATTTGACCAAGTACTCTTTATACTCCTCCTTGTTCTCTTCACCACTTCGGAATCTAGGATAGCTTCAAGCTGCATAGGTTGATTAGGTGGAAGATCTTTAATCCAATCCACATCAACATTCTCAGGTTCACCTACTTCCTGACTTGCAACAAGAGATCCCTTAAAAGGGTGTAAATCAGCCACATTAAAGATTGGTGAGATGGTAACTCCTTGTGGGAGTTCTATCTCGTATGCATTATGACCAAACTTGTGTACAATCTTGCAAGGGCCAATCTTTTTCATCATTAACTTGGTGTATTTTCCATTGGTAAGCCTTTCTTTGCTGAGATAAGAAAACACCATATCTCCACCCTTGTATTGGACATCTTTCTTTCTCAAATCTGCACTTTCCTTATACTTTCCCACACTCTTCTTTAAAGTCTCTATGACCTGTTCATGGATATCTTTCATGGTTACAACAAAATCTTCAGCATGTGCACTTCTTTTATTCAATTCACTTATGTCTCTTAGCTCATAGACTCCCCTTGGATGCATTCCATAAACAACCTCAAATGGACTTTTGCCAATACTACGGTTGACTGAGTCATTATAGGCATATGCAGCCCATGACAAGATCAAATCCCAAGCTTCCTTATGTTCCTTTGTCAAACATCTCAATAAATTGCCCAAAGATTTGTTCACAACCTCTATTTGCCCATCTGTTTGAGGATGGTAGGTAGAACTGGAGGTTAAATTAGTCCCTAGCTTCCTCTAGAAGGTTCTCCAAAAATGGTCAATGAATTTAGAATCTTTGTCTCATACTATAGACAATGGCAAACCATGAATTCTTACAATCTCTCTAAAGAGCAAATGTGAAATATGAGAGGCATCATTGGTTGTCTTACATGCAATGAAATGTTCCATCTTACTAAATTTGTCCACTACCACATAATCACTATCAAACCCTCTTGAAGTCCTTGGCAGTCCCAACACAAAATCCATACTTATTTGACTCCCATGGTTTGCTTGGTATGGGTAAAGGTTGATAGAAACTAGCATTGGAACTCGAGCCCTTAGCCCTTTGACATATCATACAACTATCAACAAACTTTTTCACATCCAAGTGCATCTTTGGCCAATAGTATAACCTCTTGAGTTGTTCCAAAATTTTATCACAACCAAAATGTCCCCCTAAAGTACCACAATGCTTTTCCTTCACCAAATTCTTCCTCATTGAGCATTTAGGTGCACACAATTGGGTCCCCCTTGAAGAGTAACCCATCTTGTATCACAAAATACTCATATTCCTTATGAAATGAACCTTGAAATTGCTGGCATACATTAAAAGCATCACTGAAATATGCATCAATAGCATACATACCTCTAAAATTGTCTATTCCCACACTTTGGAACTGCACTTCTTGTACTAGTCTTGCTCTCCTACTCAATGCATCAGCTACTTTGTTGGCTTGACCTTTCTTATGTTTGATGGTGAATGTATATGCCTAAAGATATTCTACCCATCTCATGTGTTTATGACTTAGTTTCTCTTGGCTGTTAAGAAAACTCAAATTATGATTATCAGTGAATACTACAAACTCCTTAGGTAGAAGGTAATGTCTCCATTTTTTAAGTTCTTGGACCATGGCATAAATATCCAAATAATATAATGAATATTTATTTTTGGCTTCATTTAGTTTTTCACTAAAAAATTCAAATGGTTTTCCTTCCCGGCTTAATACTTCCCCTATTGCAAACCCACTAGCATCACACTCAATAGTAAATACTTTGCCAAAATTAGGAAGTGTAAGGATTGGCTGTTGTGATACCTTTTCCTTCAAGAATTCAAAACTCTAATCTGCTTCCTTTGTCCATTGAAACTTGATCTTTTTCTCCCCCTTAATGGTGTCAATCATTGGTGCAACAATATGACTGAAATTTCTAATAAATTAGCGGTAATAACTTGTCAAACCATGGAAACCCCTAACTTCTCCAACTGTCCTAGGTCTAGGCCAACTGATTATCGCTTCAACTTTGGTGGGATCCATCTTCAAAGTTCCTTGGGAGATCAAAAATCCTAAATAGACAAGTTCCTCTTTCATCCACACACACTTCTTGAGGTTGATCATTAGTCTTTCCTCATTCAATCTCATTAACACCCTGTCCAAGTGTTCCAAGTGTTCTTCTTTTGTCTTGTTGTAGACTAAAATGTGATCCAGGTATACTACTACAAACTTTCTGATAAAATCCCTTAAGACGTCATTCATGAGTCTCATGAATGTATTAGGGGCATTAGATAACCCAAAGGGCATCACTAACCATTCATAGAGGCCTTCATTGGTTTTGAATGTTGTTTTCCACTAATCACCTTCTCTCACCCTTATCTAATGATAACCACTCCTTAAATCTATCTTTGAAAAGTACCTTGCATCTGCTAGGCTGTCCATGAGGTCTTCTATCTGAGGTATAGGAAATCTTTACCTAATTGTGATTTTGATTATAGCCCTAGAGTCTATGCAAAGTCTCCACTTCCCATCCTTTTTGGGTGCCAATATAGTTCGCACAATACATGGACTTAGGCTCTTTCTACTAGAACTTTATCCGACAGCTCTTGCACCTGATTTTTGATCTCCTCATTTTGTTGAGGTGTCATTTTATATGCTGCCTTATTGGGCAAACTTGCACCAGGTATTAAGTCAATGTGATGACTTACATCCTGGACTGGAGGCAAAGCATTTGGCAACTCCTCCACTACTATATTCTCATACTTGTCAAGTAGACCCTACACTTCACTTGGGACTTCTTCCTTTTCACTAGTTGTAGTTTTTGCAGATTGGTTTAGCTACGATGGCATATCCACATCCTTCCTCCTCAAGTTCCTTCAAAAAATCCTTCTCCTTCACCACCATGACACTAGGTCCTTCATGAGCCACACCCATATCTTCTTGCAGTTGTTCAAGGGTATAAGACACTCCATCCTTCTCAATAACATAAATGTTTTTATGCCCATCATATTGGGCTTTCATATCAAATTGTCAAGGCCTTCCAAGAAGAAGGTGGTACACATCCATTGGAACAATATTAAAGAGAACTTTATCCTTGTAAGGACCCATATTAAAAACTCTATCCATGCCTGCTCATCCACAAGTACTTGTTGTCCCTTATCAAGCCATGATATCTTATAAGGATTTTGATGAGGGATTCTCTTTAGCTTAAGTTTTGTACCATTTCTAAAGACACTATATTATTTGTTGAACTTGAATCAACGAACTTTGCATACCTTGCCTTGAGATTTGCAAGTTGTTTGGAACAAAGCTTTCCTTTGTGGAGGCTCCTTGATGGTTGGTACTTTTATTAGAGTCCTTTTAATAATATATTGTATACTTAATTGACTATATACAATTTTTTGCATCAAATATATTATAGAGGATGGTGGACATGCACCCCAAGCCCTATGAAATATAGTCCAAGATTTATGGAATTAAATTCTAAGGATCTTAAATGGACCAAAGAAAGCACATTTAAGTCTAGAGTGGCATATGACATTCATATACCTTGCAAACATGAATAAATTCAAAAGTGGCATATGGACAAACATTGAAATTCATAAAATTAAAGTCTTTGATGCTAGCATGTGAATAGAATAGCAAATCATTTGAAAGTTTGAATGTTGTTATCAATATTTTTGCAAATAGACGAATCAATGTTATATATATATATATATATAGACACACACATAGTTTTATGGGAGACTAAAACAATCATAGCAAATGATGACCATTTGCCAATGTACAATGTTTGTGGTATTTAATGTATTAAATTGCTTGGAATTCAAGTTAAATCTAAGTTTGTAACCTTCTTTTTATATTTTATTTACAAACTACTTGTAAATGAATCACTGTAAATCATGGATCCTCCAACATAGTAATCTCATGATTATCAAAGAACACATAAATAATCATTAATTGATGTTTCTCCTCAATTTGTTTTTGATTAAGATAAACGGGTTTTACAGAGACCCGAAACCCAAATCCATCCAAAAATTTAACACAGTAACCAGAGTCTAACTAGTTGCTAAACAACAATAGAAATAGGGGATTCACCCCAAAATAGAAAACTGCAAGACGCACAAGAAAAAAAAACTAAGAAAGAGCTTTCATAAGCTCAACATTCTTCTGAATCGCTTTATTATTAATCTCATGGAGTTCCTCCATAATGAACCTCGAACTACCTTTTTCCTATTGTTTGCTCCTGGTCCTGGTAGAAGGTCTTGTGGACGTCTGCACCTCCTGGTTTATCTTAGCCAAGTCGATATCAGGGGATCTCTCGGCTCTGGTCATCTACTCCTTCTGCATGGCAATTTTCTCATTGACTCTTTTGAGGTCCTCGACATTGTTATGCATGGATTCCTTTCTAACCTCCACCAAACCCTTAAGTTTACTTTTTATCTTATGTATTTCTTTCTCCAACCTATCGATTTTAGCCTCATGTCTAGTCTTCATAACCTTAATATCTTTCACAATTTGTTGGGACAACTTCAGGAGTTCGTCGGTCTTATCTGGAGCTAGAATCTCAGTGAAAGTGGCAATAAGATCCCTAATCCCTTGTTTTAGAATATTAATCTCCCCAAAAACCCATCGGAAGCATTCCTCTTGATACGTCAATGACTTCCCCAGGAGCTTAAAACATCCATTTCATCATCTTTGGTCTCATTGGGGACAACATTGAGGGGGATGTCAAGTTTAATTTCATTATCTTCCTTGTCAAGAATCTCCACCTGTTGGCATATGCACACTCCAATGAGACATTGTATGTGATTGAAGGTTTTGTCATTGATGGCAATCTTACAATCCTATGGTACCGGCAAGGCATTACACTGGCAAGATAGTTCATTGGCATCAGCAGAACACATTCTACACCAGCACTCAGAACACCGGCACCGACATAGAGAAAGGAAGCATACTGGCACAAAGGCTGACAAGATTTTTGATATATTATATTTTGTTTATTATTTGAAAAAATTTGTAGGCTGACTTGATATCATTGTAAAATGACTCTTATATATAAAAGAGATCATCATAGACATTTTGTAAGCAAGTTAAGGAAGTGAAGTAAGCAAAGAAAAAGATTAGGCAGACCTATTATGCGAAATATAGGTTAAGGGGTATATGTAAAAAATAGAGCAGAAATCGGTACTGAATCTAGCATTGAAGATGCTATTGTAAAGCAGTACAAGTTATTGGATTTGTATAATCCACATTGTAAGTCAGTGAGACTTCCCATTTGAGCAGTGAGCTCTAGGCACTTGGCCTTCTTGCATGTGTAGGCCCCTATTGTAAGTAATATTCTCTTATTGGCCAGTGAGTGAATATTGTGGGTCACAAATCTCACCAAGGTTTTTCCCACACCAGATTTCCTCGTTAAATCATTGTGTTATGGTGTGACTTTCATGTGGTTTCTTTCATTTATGTTTATTGTATTATTTCTTGCATATTGGTACACTGTTACAATATGTTCTGCATGTTTTAAATTGAGAAATTCTAATTACCAATTAGATACTGATTCACCCCCCCCTCTCAGTATCTGTGAGTTTCCTAACACCACCTTTTTTCCAGTCTTTTGTTTTTTTAGATTTTGCAGGCCCAATATGTGGGTCTGCGAAACAAGAGATTTCTTTTTAGCAGCCCATCTAGGTGGGTTTTTTCTACTGCTACTAGTACTAGGAGTGGTCTTCTGTAGGGGACCATCATCCTTTGAGGGTTTACAATCTAAGTCATCTGACACATGGACATCATTCCAGTCCATAGCCATTCTCCCCTCTGCATTGTCAAACTCCGTATTTGAAACATCATGCACCTCCTAGCTGGCTAAAGACTTAGGGTTTTTCAGAGCAGGGGAGGGTTTAACCTCATGGGCTTTAGAAGACTCCATAATTAGGAGTATTAAACCCTCATGCAGAATTGGATTATCCTCATTCTTAGAGTGCTTACTAATAGATAGCTCCAAAGAAGATAACAAATGAAACAAAATGAAAATTCTTTTGTCATGCCTAAAATGATCCAGAATCGTGAAATGGTAAGAAAACATGCTAGCAAAGCAGCCATCGAGGGTTATGTACCTCATTATGAAATCCATCATGTCCGCCCAAAGACTTTAAAGGTCCAACCTATTATAGCTACCATCCGGGTTCTTCTTAACCCTTCTTCTTTCACTCTGTTTTTCATAGAAAACTGAGAGGGCTTCTTCTGAATTCTTCCTTTCCCTAAAAAATTTCCTATCCTCCATGTTGAGCCCAAAAATCTTAGCAATAAAGGATTCATCAATTTTGAACTCTAGCCAAATACACAGGCAACACCCCATTATCCCAATTCCTCACAAACAAATTCATGAGCTGGTGGTTTTTTCCATGAAGTTTTTGAACAAAGGGCTCCATTCCCCCATCAATGACTTCCCTCTAGAACTCCTCATTTCTCTCTCAAAGCTCACATGAGGATGGCTCCACTCTATTCTTGTCTCCCCCCATCATGTTTCTGCTTCTGTAAATCTTTTTGACGACACCAAAACCAAGCTTCAGATCGACGCAAAACAAACAGAGCCACAAGAACAATCTAGAAACTCGCCTTCTCTTTTTTCTATGAAAATTCCTACACATATGATATGTCATCATGAATGCTCAAGCGAAGAGAGATTTTTGGCGTCCTTCCTCGCCAACTCACAAAACTGGAGTAGGAAGGAATCCCCTTCCTGCCACCAATTTTCATCATCTCTATCCACACCAAGATTAGCCATGTGGTCAGCTGGCCTATTACCCTCCCTCAAAACATGCGAGATTTTAATAGCCTCAAATTTGGACATCATTTCAAAGCATTCTTGCATTAAATGGTTAATCGTCCAACTAGGAGGAGATTTTTGGTTCAAACAATTTATTATATTTAATGAATCACTCTTTAGCAAGACCTTCTTAAATCCTCCATGGCTAGCCATTTTAAGCCCAATGTAGGCTGCATTTGCCTCAGAAAAATGGTTTGTCTGAGTGCCCAGTGGGAATGCCACTGCTGAGACAAGCAGGTAAGTTCACCAAGATGGTGAACAGAAAAGTGGCCACATGCAAAAAAAAAATGAAATTTTTCATAACCCGTGCATGTTCTAAAAATTTAAAAACATGCTAGGCTTGGTAACACCAAGCCTAGCCAAAAATAATTATAAAATTAAATTTCCTCCAAACCCCTACGGGTTTCAAGGAACATTATATTTTATAATTAAAAATTAAAAGTTTCAAGGAAAATTATATTTTATAATAAAAAATCAAAAGTTCCTCAAAACCCGTACTGGTTTTGAGGAACATTATATTTTTTAGAAACCTGTGGGTTATGCAGAACTAGAAGTTTTGGCCTTAGTTTTGCATACCTGTATGGGTTATGTAGAACTAGAAACCAAATAGGAAGTGAGGAGAGAGATAGAGGGAGAGAGGGAGAGAGAGGGAAAGAAAGAGAAGTGAGAGAGGATGAGAATAAGATTAAGAGTGTAGTGTCATAAAATTGCAACCCTAACAATTTTTGACTGCATTAGGGTCCTCACGCATGCGAGATCGAATCCTCTAGCCTGATCAAAGACTGGAGATTTCTCAACCCTTAGAATCAGCTTCTTTCTTGGCCTCCGCACCACCCTGTCTGCACTCTACCCTGGAGAAAGGGGTAGGAAAGGGGCCCTGCCCTATTTTGGGGCAGGACCTTCCTAGACTATGCATTGTGGGTTTTGCATTGGGCATGAAACTCCCCTGATGTCGATCAGTGACGAAAATCAAATCCATTAACATGTATTTAAGGAGCTTTTGTCCTCTCATTTGTATAAGTTAGATGAGTGGGAAGTTTACATGAGATCAATCATTCAAGAGCATTCAAGCATTCCTTTCCAGCATTGAACATTCTCAAGTCTCCCTTCAAGACTATGTGTTGCATTCGAGTCAAGGATTCAACCATTGAAGAGGAGATTGATTCCAACATTCAATTCCACACAAGCACTTCTATCAACATTGCTATCACAACCTCCATTGAGGTGATTTACAATTCAGTCTTTCATTTACATCTACTTGCAAGTACTTTCTTTCATTACTTGGTTAATTCCAAAACTGGGGTTTGACCTAAAGGAAAAACCCCAATCCCAACCTATTTTCCTCTCTTTTTTGTGTGTAGGTTGTAGGTGCACAGCTATACTTTCAGATTCGAGCTCCATTTGTAGAGGCGAAACAACCCTTTTTGTTTCATGGTTTTTTCAGAGGACCGTTTACATTCCCGCCACGGTCCATGTAACTTTTCCTCAAATTCACAGGACTACTTCGTCTCGACATATTACTGCCAGATCTAGGTGCATAGCTTCATCCCATATTCTGATCTTAAGTTATAATCAATTCTTTGTCATTTTTGCACTACATAATTCAATCAATTCCTTTCCATTTCAAATAAGGAAGAGGGGATCAACTTATCATTCCCATTTCATTCAAAATTCAATCTTCATTTTTGAAGGTTGAATCTAGTGAATTCTCCTCTCCTCTTATGAATGTAACTTGGTGAAAAGTGTTTGAGGGGAAATCCGTAGTGAAACTCCCATCTCTCCTTGGAGGGAAAGGGTAGTTTTCCTCTTGATCTCTCATTCACATTTCACCAACATTACATTTTGGTGAACACGACGTCTTGCATGCTTTCCTTTGAACAAAATTGCACATTTTTCATTTGCAAGTTTTAAATTTCTACAAACTTAGTGGTTAAATCATTAAAAAACCTAGTTTTTCAAATTAAAATTGAACTTGTGATTTGTAAAAATTGCTTGTGGTTATCTTAGATCTCAAAATTGTCTTGTTCAATTTGCAAATAAAATTTACAAAATTAAGAGGTTACTTATTAAAACCCTAATTTTGAAAAATCATCTTGAACTTGTGCAAAAATTGGATTTCCATTTAATTTTTAGATTTTTGATTGTTCTCAGATTTGTCTTCATTCCTACAATTCAAATTTTCAATTTCCCCCCTTTTCCCAAAATTCAAATTTTAGAATTAAGTGGTTCGGTCATAAAACCCTAATTTTTAAAATTAATTGGATTTTGTGCAAATTTCAAATCAATTTCATTTGCATTCAAATTTCTACACATTTTCCAAGGTGTCCCTATCCATTAGGTTTGACCTTTTTCAAAATTGCAATTCAATTCCCCTTTTTCTTCAAAACCCTAATAGGGTCCTATTTTTACATTTGCGCCTTCATTTCGCCCATCTAGAGGTCGTCAAATTCATCATTTTTTGGGGGTTAGCTTTGAAATCATCATAATATTCATCCCTAAAAATTTCGAAAAAAGTTGGTCAGACCATGTGCATTCCCTCCACAGTCCTTGGTTTTTTTCCCAAAATTTTGGGAGACTGTTATGACTGCATTTAATAGCCTAAATCTAGAAGATTGGTTGATTTTGTTGATTTTTGATCCCTCTAGAATTGGAAATACCTCCAAAATTCAACGTTTCAAATTTCAAGAATTTTTTTAAAATTAAGAGGTTAATTATAGTCTGCCCTGATTTTAAAAATTCTGATTTTAAAATTAAGTGGTATTCCCTTGGCCCTAATTTCAAAATTCCAATTTCCTTTCATTTTTGGAAATTGTGTCATCCTCTTCTTCCAACAAAATTCGAATTGTGTAATCATTATTTTCTTAAATTTTGCATTAATTGATTTTGTAAGCTTTGTTCCAAAATTCAAAATTCAAAATTTCCCTCTAGTGCATGAGTTTTACCACTATTAGTCCTACCTATCCTATCCCCATTAGATGAAGCATTAGAATTAAGGCTTCCCAAGGTTTAATTACCAAGGAGATGGAGCCTAATTTGGGTGACTTCTTTAATGAGGATCATGCTAATTCTTCCCATCCTAATCATGTGCCTCTTCACCCCATTGATGAATCCCATGATGAAGAAGAAGCTTTAACTAGGGTTTCTATTGATCAACTTTCCACATTGGACAATCAATTTGATAACTTTCAACAATGGATGTCCTAAGAATACCCTAATAGTGAAGATCTTCCATTAATTTAAGGCCTTGAACACATGATTCAAAGTGATAAGAATGGAATTGATATATTGTGTGGCATTGCACATATTGTTTTCTAATGTCATGCCTATCAAAAGTTGTGTCAAAACCCTAGGTTATTCACAACCTCCAACACAAGTCAATCCTTAAATTCCTTTGACTACTCTTATGACTAGTATTCCTACTTTTATCTCCAACATCATGGCTACTTCAACTCAACATGTCATTCCTACAACAATTGGTCATGGGGGAAATCCCTCTTCTTCATTTAATCCTCCATCTTTACCTATGTCTTCCATGAGTGTTCCTATTATTCCTCAACCAATCAGTGTGACACAAGGAGGAAATTCCTTCAACAACTTTGTTCCTCCTTTAAGTGTCCCTTTTCCTACCCAATCATCACCCATGCCTACTTATCATAATGTCCCACCACCTTATTCTCAGTCCATGCCTTCTTTCAATAACATCACACCACCTTCTCAATCACCTATGTCTAACATCAATTCTTCTACCGAAATGACAATTAACAATCTTGCCCAAACCATGTCTTCCTTACAGTAACAAATTGCTTCTATGAGTCAATCCAAGTTTAGTGTGCCCACCTTTGATGTTGTGAGCCCACTTTCTCTTGATATTATTAAAGTCGTGCCACCTAAACATGTTGAGATCCCTCAATTGGAACTCTATAATGGAAAAGGTGATCCTCTTACGCATGTCAAAACATTTCAAACCTTGTGTACTGATTTTGCTTATGGTCAAATATTTCTTGCAAAATTGTTTACAAGAACACGAAGAGATAACATTTTACAATGGTATTTCTCTTTGCCTTCTTATTCTATCACTTCTTTTCAACAACTAGCAAATGCTTTCATCCAACAATTTCAAAAGAACATTGGTCCTAAAATCACTTTTATTGATTTAATGCATTGTAAACAAGGTGTTAAAGAAAAAGTGATTGATTTCATTGGTAGATATAAGCATTTGTGTACTCAAATTTATTTTCATGTACCTGATAATGATATTCAAAGAATTTTCATTTCTAATTTACAAAAAGATATCAAGGAAAAGCTTCTTTTGTAAAAGTTTACTTCCTTTCCGTAGTTGTGTGCAATACTCCACAATTATCAATTGGTTGTGAGTCAAATGGAGCAATCCACTTCTATGGCTCTGAGTGATAAGGGAGAGAGTGTTCAACAACCATTTGTGAAATTCAAACCAACAAAAAGATTCATCAAGTTCAATGATACAATCAACAACCACAATGTGAATGCTAAAACATGTGTGCCTTCTATTTCTAAATTTTTCCAAAGAGAAAGACAATTTACTTCCTTGAATGAATCTTTACATAGTATTATGTCTCAGTTGTTGCACATAAATGTTATCAAACTTCCTCCTAAAAAAAAATGATCCTTCTAAACTTGCATCCCCTTATTTTGATAACGATTCCTTTTCTCAATCTCATCGTCAACCTGGTCATGATACTAAGAAATGTTTTGCATTGAAGAATAAGATTCAAGACTTGATTGATAATAATACTATATCTGTGGCAAGTGTGAATGATAAAGGGAATAAATCAGTAGCTCCTCCAAATCAAAATCTTAATATTTTCACTGATCCCTTGCCTTCTCATACCTCTAACGTTATTGAGATTGTGCTTAATTCTTTCTCTTCTAAATAATTCACCTCTATGGCTTCACATTTGGTTAATATGGTATAAACACAATATGCCTAAGGATCTTTGTATTACATTTGACCCTAACGAGACTATTAGAGCACTCGATGGCCCTTTATAAATGGTTGCAAAAGTTAAGGATATCCCTTGCCGTGGTGCCCTGATTGATCCCTCTTGCATGGTTAATGTCATCACTAAGGAGTATCTTTTCACTTTACGATTGCATAAACCCATATATGAGGCTTCTAATGTGGTTATCAAGTTATTTGATGGCTTCACTTGTCCTACCATTGGTTCTATCACCCTTCCTGTTGAAGTTCATACTAAATCCATGGATGTTGACTTTGTTATCATACCTTCTTCTGAGCAATTTCATGTGAAGTTAGGCTATCCTTGGCTATCTTCCATGAAGGCTATTGTTTCTCCAATACACAAGTCTCTGAAATTTCCTCACAATGGAGAAATAATAACTATGAACTATAGCTTATTTCGTCCATCCGAAAGAAGTCATGGTGTTCCTATTGATTTTTTTTGGCCTAAGCAATTTTAATCTCTTCCATCAAGGAGCAATGCTCTTTTCCAATCTTATAAAAAATGGAAGAAATGTTGGTGTTGGAAATAAGCCACACCTGAACCGATGATAGACTGGTCCAAGAGGGGCCAGTAGCTTAGTGGTAGAGCACTCCAGTATCATATGGAAGGTCCTAGGTTCGAAACCTAGCAAGTCCATCTCTTAACATGGTATCAAAGCTAGGTCTAGGCTAGGAGCCCCAAGCACACAAGAGGTGTGGCTTAAGGGGGGGTGTTGGTGTTGAAAATAAGCCACACTCAGACTGGCAATGGACTGGTCCAAGAGGGGCCAATAGCTCAGTGGTAGAGCACTCCAACAACATATGGAAGGTCCTAGGTTCGAGCCTTAGCTAGTCCATGTCTCAACAAGAAAGATATGATCTTATCCTTAAGTTAACCTAGATCCCCAACACTTGACATTCCTATTATTCTTCAAGATGAGGTTCTTCCCCTCACGAATAGAACTAATCTCCCTCATAAGGAAGATTGTCAACCTATTCCTATGGATGTGACTTTACTTTCTCTTAAGGAGAACAACAATATTCTTCCTAAGGTTAGATCTATACCTCCTCTGTTGGAAATGTGCCTCGAATTAACTTGACTTGTGTTCAGACTGATCGGAGTAACCTATCCTGATGGAACCCTCTTCTTGTGATTGACTATCAGGTGAGAAAGTCTGAGTTGATCCAATGGTGGTCACTAGGTCGCGATGGGAAACTACTCATTAGAATATCCATCGCAACCCAACGACAAAGAAGAGCTTCATTCCAGGTGGTTAGTTAGGCTATGTTAAGGTGGCAAGGAAGGGACTCTAGAGCTAATCAGAAAGTGACATGTGACATAAGTGAGCGGCCCAAGTGAGATAAGGGTCATGCAAATCGAGAAGATCCAATGACAAATCCGAGGAAGATCAATGGTGGAGTAAAATTCTGAGACTATTAGTGGCTGTCACTGTACCGAGGTTGTGAGGTGCCCAAAATGTTATCCCTCGTGACATGGCGACCAAGTGGTGGGACTCAACAGGAGAGCGGCTAAGGCGAGTTAAAGGTTGAGCAAATCGCAGATGATCAAATGATGATCATAGAAGATCTGACAGTGGTCGCTAGGTCGTGATGGGAAATTGCTCGGTAGACTTGCCATCACGACCCAATGACAAAGAAGAGTTTCATTCCAAGCGGTTAGTGAGGCCATGCTAAGGTGGTAGGGCAGGGACTCCAGAGCCAATTAGGTGGTGCCACATGGTGGATCCGCATTAGTGGAGTCGCTAGTTCATCGAGAGATTGGAGCAATGCTTTTGTGGTCTTTCCGATGGCTGATGGAGTAGAGACTGACTACGGGTGTGCGCTCGAACCAGAGTCCAAAAGATAAACACTTGGACATTGAAGATGGTCTTATCGGTGTATATAAATACGAACCAACCTGACTTCCTGGTGCATGTGGGGTATTGTGTTTCTCATGAATGCAGACCAACGCAGGTAGTTAGACTTCAAACCATTGGTGCAGTTGCTCAGATGAACTATCAACAATCTAATATATGTAGCCATTGGATAACTATGGTGAATGAGACTGATATCTAGGATCCGATTGTAGTGTCCAGTTCATGAGAATCTGAGAACGAATACCTGTAGTTGTAGACTAAAACTTTATTGTAAATTCATTTACTGGAAATAAAGTGTTTCAACTGTTGGTGGTGGGTTTTTTTTCTTTTTCCCACGTAATTCTTGGTGTTTTGTCTTTGTGTTGATTCTATGTGTTTTTGTCTATATTACTCTTAACATTCTGTAAAAGTTTTAAATTGCATTCTTGCATGATCTTCCCTTTAATTGACATTAGGAAGGTGTTTTCGTACTGTGCTTTATTTATAAGAGGTATCAGAGCTTGGCCCATTTTGTTATCCTTGTTGGGTAGGGTTGGTTTTTTGTGTCAGTTCTGTTTTAGTGGGAGTCTTGCAGGAAGTCTACTTGTTTGTTTTATAGGTTAACATGGGGAGCACCTCAGGGCACATAGACATGGATAAGTTTAATGGTTCCAGTTTTGAACTATGGAAACTCAAGATGGAAGACTTGTTGGTTGACCGAGACCTTTGGATTTCTATGTCTAGGAAGAAACCTACAGGCATGAAGTAAGAGAATTGGGAATTAGCCGACTAGAAGGTAAGGGGTCTAATCAGGCTATGTCTTTCTGATTTTGTTCTATTAAACATCCATGAGGAGAAGACTGCACATCTTCTCTAGAATAAGTTGGGAGATATTTATCAAGGCAAGTCCTTGGTGAATAAACTTTTCTTGAGGAAGAAGTTGTACTCTCTAAAGATGGATACATGAACACCATTGGTAGACCACTTGAATGCATTCAACATGGTTCTTGCATAGTTAACTTGTGTTGGTGTGACCATTCAGGAAGAAGAATGTTGCATGCTACTATTGGGTTCATTGCCTGACTCTTGGGATCACTTAGTGATGGCTATCGGTAGTACTACAACCTAGTTCAAGATGGATAATGTGGTTAACTCTTTTGTCAGAAGAAATGAGAAAGAAGTCTTCTGAGATGACAAAAGATGCACTCTTTGTTTGAGGTAGACTGAAGGACAAAGACAAGAAGAAAGGAAAGAAGTCCAAGTCCAAGTCTCAAGAGAGATCAAAATATCCAGGCAAGAAGTCAAAGGTGAAGTGTTGGAACTGTGGGCAAAAAGGGCATATCCAAAAGGATTGCAAGGAGGAGAAGAAGAAGAAGAAGTATTCTGACACTGAATCTTCTCAAGGTGATGCAGATGCATTTGTAACAGCCCTTGCAGTGCCTACCTCAGATGATACCTGGTTAGTAGATTCTGGCGCAACTTTTCACATGACCTCCCACAAGGAGTGGTTCTTGAAGTATGAACCATATGCTGATGGAAAGGTATACTTGGTTAGTGATTCTATGTTGGATATCATAGGGAGAGGTAGAATTAAAATTCAATTCCCAGATGGTAGACTGAAGGGGATCAATGGAGTTCTTCATATACCAGGTCTGGAAAGAAACCTTCTCTCTGAAAGTAAACTTAATGATGCTAGAGTAAAAGTTACATTTATATCTGGTGGTTGCAAGATGACTAGGGGTTCCATTGTATTGGCAAAGGGTGATCGCATTGGTACACTATATAAGTTAAATGTTGAACCTATATGTTGTAATGTAACCTTTGAAAAGTTTGTTAAGACAACTGTAATTGTGCATAATGCTAATTCATTGGAAGCTAAACTTCCTGCTGAGAAAAAAATGCTCTGGCATAATAGGTCAGGCCACATAGGTAAAAAAGGTTTAAAATCTTTGAAGAATAACAATCTGGTTGAAGGTCTGGATGATTGTAGTTTTGAGTTCAATTTATGTGAACACTGCATATATGGAAAACATAACCGTGTTAAGTTTTATTCCAGTTCTCATGTCTTCTGACATTCAGGATTATATTCACTCTGATGTGTTTGGTCTAGTGGATGTTCCTTCTCTATCTAAGTCTAAGTACTATGTATCTTTTGTAGATGATTATTCAAGAAGGGCATTTGTGTACTTTCTTAAAAGTAAATCAGAAGTGTTCAATCAGTTTAAGGAGTTTAAGAACCTTGTTCAAAATCAGACCGGGAGAAGGATTAAATGTTTAAGAATAGACAACGGTGGTGAATACTGTAGTGCATATTTTGACAAGTACTATGTTGATCATGGAATTAAGAGACATAAGACCGTACCTTACACTCCACAACAAAATAGAGTTGCTGAAAGGTTGAATCGGTCTTTAATGGAGAAATCAAGAATCATGTTGAGCGAAGCTGGGCTGGAACAAAAATTCTGGGCTAAAGCAGTTGCTATAGCATGTTACCTATTGAATTGCTCTCCTACTTCAACATTGGTTGACAAAACACCTATGGAAGCATGATCTAGTAAGAAACCTTCTTTAATGCACCTTCATGTTTTTGGTGCAGAGGCATATGCTCATGTGCTTGATATTAATAGATCTAAGTTGCATAACAAAGCTGTGAAATGTATCTTCATTGTCTATGGAGTTGGTGTGAAAGGATACAAACTTTGGAATCCAGTGACTGGTAAGGTTATCTACATCAAAAGTGTGATTTTTCATGAGCTGAAACTTATGTCACTAGATAACAACATAGGAAAGAAAGGAGAAGCTGAGGTTGAAATTCCTCTAGCTAAGGAAGAATCTCCTAAGATACCTGAAGATGAGGAGAGTTCAAGTAGTTCTGAAGAAGAACATGATGATGAGCCTCCTGTTGAACCTCAAGAAGCCTCAACACCAGAGTTGAGAAGATCTACTCGAGAGAGGCGACAACCTAATAGGTATACACCTAATAAGTACAATCACTCTATGTTGAATGTTAATTGTGCTTATGCTTTACT